>NC_139763.1:81685156-81995156 GCF_965231275.1 Zosterops lateralis | reverse complement strand
CTCTATTTTCTCAGTGGGAGCTGAGTTTAAGAATCAATAACTCTCCCTTTCTGATCAGCAGATTACCCCTGATATTTTCCTTCCTTCCTGGCATTTGAAGGCATTCTACTTTCCTAGAAAAGGGGCAAGTTCTGGGCCTCTGGAATATTTTGTCACTCTGACTAATCCAAATAAGTCTGCAGCTGTACGTGCTTGAAAATTTACCCAACAGCAAAATAAGATATGGAAAAGTGATAAAAAAATATGCAATGATTTTTTAATCTGGATTTGTTTGTCAAAAATAATAATTTCACACCATGATAGTTCTTGATCTTCATGTTTATATGTTAAATGCCATCCTTCTACTGCCCACTTCTGAACAACCCAGTACAAGAGAAACGTAGATATACTGGGGAAAATCCAATGAGGAGCACAGAGGTGAATGAGGGCTTGGAGTGTCTGTCCTTTGAGGGCAGGATGTGAGAGCTGGGACTCTTAATTCTTGAGAAGAGGAGGCTCAGAGGAGATCTTATTGATGTATTTAAACAGTAGAAAGGACCATGCAAACAAACTGGAAAGAGTTTTTCAGTAGTGCTGTGCTAGGACCAGAGGCCATGGGCATAAACAGGAGCTTTCTTATGAATATCAGGAAACAATTTAATTTCTTTACTGTGACAGTGGCTGAGTACTGAAAAAGGTTGTCCAGGGAGGTTGCATCCTTTTTTGATAGATATTCAAAAGCTATCTGATATATGATCCTGGGCTACTGGCTCTAGGTGGCCCTGCTTGAGTAGGAGGTTTAGACAAGATGCCCTCCAGAGGTTCTTTCCAACCTCTACCATTTTGTGATGGTGTGATTCTGTGGTTAATATAGGCAGATGTATTAAAAAGTATGTGATTCTTTTTACATGACTCAGGAGTAAAGGCAGAGTCTGAAGCAAGGATACAGAGTCAGGAGCCTTCAGAGCACAACAAATGGTAGCATTGCTTGAAAGACAAGAGACTCTCATCTTAACCTCTTGACTTGTAATGCTGAAGATGGAGTAAGAAACAGACTAGAAACTTTAGGCTGCTCACATGATGCTGAAGCTGTATCAAATGTGCTGTGGAAGGCTTAATGTTTCTGAACGATTTTGAATCTGAGCTGTATGCAGTGTAATATGAGTTTAAATAATTTGGTATAGAAGTAAGAAATTCTCATTAAAATTAAGGTTGAGTTGGACACAAATAGGCACAAGAGCATTGGCCAGACTGTAGTATATAAAAAGCCAATGCATTTACTTATATTATTTGTTAGTATGTAAGCTGTCAGGCTGACACACAAGCTGTGAATGCTGATGAAAATAGCCCCAGCAAAGGACTGAGATGTAAGTCAGCTGTGTCCTTCAGCGATCCCCCTTAAGCCTCTTGAGCTGTTTCTGTCTTCTCAGCTTTGGACTTTTCTGGCTGACTGCTGACCTCATACTAACCCTGTCACAATACTGGGAAAGCCTCCCAGACAATTTCTCCTTATCAGATGAGACAGCAATAAAAAACTGGAAGATATGAACCAGCTAAAGACACTTCAACCTCCTTGCATCATTTTCTCTATGAATCTTAGAAACACTGAGCAATCTAGGCAAAGCATCAGGTTAACAAGATGTTATACAAACCTGGGGGCTGCAGAGCATCTCCCAGTCTTTCTAGATAAGATTTCAGGTGATCCTAAAATGAGCCCTGAGCATAACATCATTTATGCCCATCATGGACAGTATTCCAGCATATCTGTGTATATCTGTGGTCATCTAATATCTATAATGGGGCACTAACCTGTACCACACGTCCATTGAAGACAGCCATAAAGGCTGTCTTATCTCCTACAATTTTGCCTTAATACACCATAACAAATAAGTCCAAGGACACAGAAATGTACGCTGTGCTTCGTGTTTATTTCAAGCATATAGGTGCTGGAACAGCAATAAAATTACTCAACTGGAGTTGGAAAGCGTTATGGATGTTGGCAAACAATGACATAGAAAATATCTTACATTGGCTGTAAAGTTCCCATTTCAGAGTGCTTGTCCACATACCAATTGGTAGAGAGCTGTTCCAACTCCCAAGAAAACTCAAGCTATGTTTTAAAAAGAAAAGAAAGTAAATATTTAAAACGTAAGTGCGAACACAGTGGGTCAGACCAAAGTGACACGGAGATCAGCACGTTGTCTCCAGTATTTGCCAGAATTGGCTATCAGGACACACTTTTCTCTCAACTGCTGATTTATGCTCTTTTCTTCTACTTCTCCCTTGGCAGCTCCCTGAACAAGACACTGCATTTGGTCCTATGGCATTCAATATTCACCAAGTTTATCTTTCCTGAATTTGTCTCATGCCTTTTTATTGTTCCATTTTGGTCTCAAATATCAGAGCTTAATGTTTCAGGTTCAGAGGAAAAAAGCCAAAACAAAAGATATTTCATGTTCTTTCCCATAAAAACAGTTTCTAATGATCATACTTGTCTCCAGTTGTTTCTAAATATAAAGGATCCATTACTCTTTTACAAAACTCTGACATTATAATTAAGTGTAGATTAATTAAAGTCAATTTTTATTATATAATATTTTTAAAGCATGGCATAAATTATGCAATTTTATTCAAGAATGAGAAAAAACTTGAAACGATCACATTTATTTAGTTTTCTGTGTACTTCCCGGGAACTGAGAAATTATTTGAATTATTTGAATTAAATAAGGAGAACTTGGCCTTTCTATTTTACTTTTTATTATAAAGTAGCAGAACACTCATACCATTGCTTCTTTGTTCTATGATGCTGGTTAAAATAAATTCATCTCTGCTTCCCCAAGATCGACCTCTAAGAACATGAACTTGTTTTGGTGTTGTTGGTAGTAGAGACAAAGTTAATACAGAAGCATGGTCCCCTGGAGAGCTTTGCACCAAAGAGAATAACATGCTCATCATTAGTCCCTGTAGAAAGCCAATTATCAGGAATCTGGAGTTTTTAGGTAGAATATTTTTGTAAACCTAAAATAATTGGTACAATGCAACAAAATTTTAGAGATTAACTATAAGATTCATATAAAGCTAGTTACAGGCAGAAAGAAAACCATGGCATATAATTTTCTATAATTTAGCTAGGAAATGCAGTACACTGTGTAAGTGGACAAAAATAACCTTCACTTTAGGCAGCCGTCCTTTCAAAAAGCAATTACAACTTGTTACCCTTTGAATTTTGCTTCTTCTTAACAGCATTAAAAGGAACATGTTTTTTAGCTTCAGAGGTCTAAAATGTTTTATAGAAGCTTTGTTATAAGGTTGTTTCATGTGCCAAATATCCACTACCCAATGTAAAAAAAAAAATTAAGCTCAGTGGCGGGTTTTTGATCTTTCATTTCCAACAGAGACATTCTTCAAATCTTTTCTATTTTTCTGTATTGCATAAACTAATATGGTGTATAATAATTTCTCAATTTTTCACTGCAATCTGTTATCAGAGACCTTAATACTGACGCAGACCTCCAGACTTAAATGAAGCTCTGCATGGGACTGCTGTACTGCAGAAACAGATGCTAAATTAGAAGGAATAAAAATAACTTTTCTGTACAACATGTGGAGGTTAAGGAGACTTTGCAGTGCACAATTCTGCATGCTATTTAACTCTACAGGAACTTTTTTTTTATGTCCAGAAGTGTAAGAGAATCAATCTCATTTTTCATTAATGAAACATACATAAAATAATGATACCAGATATTAAGTTGTAATTAAATGGAATAACAACAACTGAGAATTTGTCAAATTAATGGGGGAAAGAATGCAGTAAACTAACCAAAAAAATAATAGATGTCCTGGGATGACCCTTGAAGGCTGGTGGTCCCTTAGCAGCATGATCATCCCTTAACCACTGTGGTCTAGATCTATGAGACACGTGCAATATGAAAATCCTCTTCCCTGCATTTCTAAGTGCTCTGGGAATGGTTTAGCTCAAATTTGCAGCCGTTAAATTAAACCTGTTCCTGTGACTACAACCCTGATTGGAAGAGACCCCTTTACTCTTGGAGTGCTGCAGTTCTTTTTCCAAGAAGCATTATTAAATAACTAAAATGGATCTTTCCTCAGGCACTTTCTGAAGAAAGTTTTCTTCTTCATACTCATTCTGTTTCTCCTTATAGCAGTCGCCTGTACCCCTTTTCTGCACAGTCTAACATAGTTTGTCACTAACTTCAGAGCTGCTTTTCCCTCTGACTAGTGCCAGCTCTCAGCCCTCAGTTTTGGATAGCTGGCCTTCAGCTTAGTGCAGTTGTCAGATTAGTTTTGTGAAGTTCTAGTTCTCAGCAAGCCCACCAGTTTATCTGAGGAAACATGCTTTTAGCACAGACCTTTCCATCCTGGGAAGGGGATGACTACAGTGTCATGCCAAAATGCTGCTCTAAAATGAAGTAGACACAGGTATAGGAAGCCCAGTGTGCTTGGACACAGATGCAGACCTGGCATTTCTGCCTTTGCATGTGTGGGCTATCTGGCCAAAGCTGCTGACTGCTAGTGGCCTCAGGTGGGCACCAGCTTCCTGTCCCTACTATTTGTTTTTACCCCAAAATAGAGCTTAATCTCTTAATTAAGATTGAATTAACATGTAACAAGTGTGGAAAACATGCCAATATCACAGAGGAGAAAAAAATCTGCTTATTTATAAGTCAAACCATAACTGAAGACTCACTATGCCCTTATACGCTGAACAGGAGACCTGTGGACCATGACAACAGGTTCTGTTAATGGTATCAAAAGCTCTAGAAGTATTTCTAATCAGTTGAACAAAATACAATAAAATACCTTTAAGAATAGATGCTGTTGCTTATTCTGCATAAAAAGAAGTTCTCTTTATCACAGGACACCTACTTCTCTAACAATAATTTCTTATCTTCTCACAATAATAGAAAGCAGAGGTTACTACATATCAATCAAGTGGTATGAAATCAGAAGTGTACTATTTCATTTTTATTGGAAAAATGTTCCTTCCTCCTGTGTGCAGTTCACAAAATCTCCTAAAAGTGAACGCAATCCATTGCTTCCCATTGTTCCATTATTCTGTTTTCATTAAATTTCCCTCAAAGAAAAGGCTGTCAAATGAATGGGCAAAAGGAAGATCAGGGCCTGACACACACAAAGCTGTGGGACAGTGAAATACCATTCACTTTTATATTGACACACCTCATTACTTTCTCATTCCTTTTGAAAAAAACAGATTGGGGTTGTTCTGTATTTCTTGCCAACAATTGATACCTAGTTATCGCAGACAGAACTTACTGGTTAAAGAGAGTAGGTGTTCAATGGGCATTTCCAAAGATGGAAATAGTCTGAAGAAAATGGAAATTAAATACCTGTAATGTAATGGAAGTGTAAATGCCTGTAAGTATGCTCAGTTGCCCTTCTGTAATGGAAACGAGGGAAAGAACAATATCCGTAAAGTGGTGGAATCCTTTTATTGCTTACTGAACTACAATTATATTCCTGACCCCTTTAATGAGAATGTATTACTGGTGAAAAGCTGAATGTCTGAAAGACATCAGCTACTGAACTGCTCAGATAAAACTTAGCTGCCAGGAATATCATGCTCATTTTAGTACATGACCTATCAGTCAGGAAAAAACAAGAAAAAAGAAATATCCAACAGGTCTGTCAAATCTGCTTAACTTGACAGATGAAGCCAACACACACACACATACACACACACATATGGTTAAGGGAATTAAAAGCATATTTATATTTGGACAAGTATATTTTAAATCTCTTTTTTAAAAAATTAATTTTTTAAGTTTAATTTTCTAGTAAAAACAGATGTTCTACCATATACAGACTGTTTTGTGATTTAAAATTATATTTCTTACAGATATTCATCAACTGCAAAAATAAATTACCAGCTGATCAGGGAAGAGGGCTTAAAATTGCTATTGGATTTTAATAATATAAAGCTCTTTTTCTTTTTCATGTTTGTTTTTAGATATATGGATATAATGTGTACAAAAATGTGCAGAGAGAGAATGAGTTTAAAGTAGAACAAAGTTTCATTAAATAAGCAAGGATCACAGTTTATCTGGAGCTTCTCCTACGAAAGTACCACTGGAAATACAGATACCTATTGTCTTAAGTTCTTTGTGTATGCAAAGTGTTGCTAAGGCAGTTGCCTTTTGGCAGTAATGGCTGGAATCAAACACTTCTATTTGAAACCCCCGTGTCTCAAAAAAAGTATATTTTTTAGTTAACCAAGTATAAATTCACTCCCTATTGCAATAACTTTCAGGAGTTACAACTTAGACCCTCATGAGCTACGAAGTGTTTACCAGGTCAGAGCTGATGTACCTGTGAGAAAGAACCCAGATCAGAGGTCTGCACTGCCTCTGCAGATCCAAGGAAAACAACTTCCTGAGGGATACAGCACAGAGTACAGGGCTGCCTGCTGCTATGTGAGCTACTGATTCTCCTCATCCTTCCATTAAGGAGGGAGACACTGCTGTAGTGTCAAGAAAGTCAAAGGTCTTGCATCTGTCATTGCCACCTGTGCTTCCATAATTCCAGCTCGTATAATATGAGAAGGATTTTCATTTACAGGGGAAATGTCCTACATACCAGTCCTACTTACACTTTGGTGGTTTGAGAAAAAGCTGCTGGAAGTAGCCTTCATGCATTTATTGGAATGTGTGAGACTCTTGTTTGTGCCATGGATGTTACTTTGGTAACATCTCTTCCTTTTTCTCTCCATCCCCATAGACACTGCATCTCTTTTCCCACACAAAGGTTAGAAGCCACATAGAAGCTGCTTGGTGCAAGATCATCACAACATCATAACACTGTAAATACTTAAATTCAAATACTAGGAGTCCTGCAGTTACTGCTTAACCAACAGAATTTGTATTTCAAATAGAGAGATAATCTAGAAGCCACAGAAGCTGCATCATTTTGCAGCAGATGCTGATAATCCTCATTTGTTTTATGACTGTACTGATTTGAGTGGATTATAAGGACAGCTCACTCAGAGAAAGCTTAGCCCAGCTGGATGTCATATCAAAACAGAGCAGGCACAGAGACACACAGCTTTTATGCTTTGAGCTGTAATGTTCAAAGGAGACTATCAATTTTAAATTATATTTCTGTCTCAGATTGTTTTACTTGCTGCTATTATGAAAACACTTGTGCTTATCAAAACGGCAAACCATTATTTCTCAGGAATTTGTGTATTTGCATTAGTTTGTGCTTTTGACATCACTTTGTGTCTATTCTGTGCTATTTCTCTTGTAAAATCAGGCTGCCACTGTAGAGAAAATTATTTTACTTGTGCATTTCCTTTGGTCTTACATCTGAGATTTACAAATGTAATTAAGTGTGCTATCACCATTCCTGTCAATTTGCCAGTATTGTTCTGACATGCTGCTTCCAAAGCAAAGAGAAAGCAAACAAGAGTTATGTAAGATATGAAAATGAGACTGTGAAATAATTATCTTGGGCTAACTGGTCACGGGTATGCAGCTAATGGAGATTTCCAAATGAAACACCAAATTTTACACACTTTTTTCTCTTCTGACTTCGTGTCTTTTCCTAGCTTTGCACTACTTTCCAAATAACAGCTGCTTTCAATAACAGCTGTTTTCAGTACCAGATCTTTGATAATTTAAGGCTGCTGATAAAAAAGGTTTTGAAAGGCAGTAAGGGATGTGTAAACTTGTAAGCATAAAGATAAGGTAGTTTTATGACTGCTTGTGTGTTGGTCAGTAAACTGCTGTTATATAACTAGAATATACGGCTGTGTCAGTGTATTGATTTCACTGTGAAAGAACCATAAGAAAAGCAAACAGACAAACAAAGTGTTGGCTTGTCTGGTGATATGCTTCTCTGAAAAATTCAAACATACTTTGCAGGTAAGACTTCCCAGTGACAATCTGACTGGTCTGTATTTTTAAGATTTCAGAATCTCTTTTTTTACCCCTGTTAGGCTCTTGTGGCTGATTATATCTACCATTGCTCCCAGAGGGAGCAGAAAACATCAGTACAGAAAACAAGGTTAATTTCAAGGTTAATCATCTCATTTGATACAAAAGGATCAAGTGCTTGGTGTTTTTCCAGAAAAAAAATATGTAGTTGATTGAATGGAATCAGGCATTTAGGGAAGTATTTTCTCATTTTCAACATGAAGTATTGGTCAGCCTCCAGTACTCATGTCAGAGACAGACCTTTTCTTTTGTCCTAAAGTAACCAATGTTGAGGGCATCCTCTCCAACTATGGAATGCTGTGGTTCAAGTCTTATTCTTGACTGAAACTAGAAATTCAAGTTTATTTTTTTGCTGATCAAATCTGAATGCTCTGGCATCTGCATTGCAGTCTGCCTAAAGGTCTCTACTCCTCGAATTGTTTTGTAGGAAAAACTTGTACATAGTCATTGCATGAGAAAGGCAAATTGAGTCAGGATTATTTTAGAGTACAACTATTTAATGCTTTGTGAATAGGAATAGGTCATGTCAAAGAAACCAGTTATCCTCTACACCTCGTCCATGATAGTCAGAAGAGTTATTATGCAGACACTTCTCTGGGGTGTTGATGTAGTACTAGTCACTTGAATGAAAATGTGCTTTTCCTTTGCATCTTAGAAAGCAAACTGAAAGATCTGTGCAATCTCAACACCTTTCACAATGCAATTATTTTATCCCTGACAAGTGTTATGCAAGGCTTGAGAATTTTAATGCCTTGTCTAAGGCTTGCAGGGTTTATTTCCAGACAAAGGGTAATAATGGGGACATTTTCTGTAAATGTTTAGAGCCGTTTCAAATGCTCTACATCTGCATAGGACTGGGGGCTACAGTACAAAATTTCTGCCTGTGAAGAATGGCTTCTGGGGGCCAGGTAGGAAAAAAAGAGACATCTGAAGCAGAAGAAGACCATTTGCATCTGGGTCATCCCTTAGTGACTGGAAAGGGTAGAGGATTATACCGAGAGTCTAGGACGGATAAGGAGTAAAGCAGTGCTCCAAAACTCTTTAACTTTCATATTTTTCAAATAAGCATCCACAGGGGAAATTTAATTTGCCTAATTATAAGTATCTAGTTCTATTTGAGATGCCCAAGGGTATCGCACCTGACTTTCAACTGCTGTCTTAGCAAAAATCACTAAATCCTGTATCACATATTGCAATTCTGTGAAGATGTCCTGGTTATCTACAATAAACACATACACATTTGCACACAAAACTTACATATGGATGACTTACTTGTAGCTGAAGTCACAAGCCACTCATGAATTGGAAAATTCTAATTGACAGATGCAGCCAAAGGTATTATATGACAGATATTTGGGAGCTTGCATTATATAATATGCATTTCTGCTCTAATTCTCTCTTCTAGTAGGCAAATTTGTATGCTGTAAAATTACTGATTTAATTTGAAATCTATTTTAGCAGATACAAGGGTGAGATAACATTTTTTTTATTAATCTTTCCCATGATTTGTTTAATAGTTTCTGCATTACCCAAATTTTTGTTACTGCAGTTTGGAGCTGTGATATCATCCCATCAATGTCATTGAAATGGTGCTGATTTATTACTTTGGAGAATATTGTTTTTAATGTCTAATTCTGTTAGACTCTGTTAGGTCTTGTTCATGTGAGAAGTGATCCAAGGACATCACAAATAGGTAGATCAAAATAAAGATGTCTTACGATTGACATGGCATGTAAATGTCCACAAAGTAGATGTCAATATCTGATTAATGACTCCCTTACTATTATTTCGAAGAGGGAAAAACATTAACCATAACAACCTTAAAAAACCTGGTGAGAAAAATTACACTAAAATACAAAATGATACCCTATATCTGGTCCAAGGGGACTAGTTGAAAACATCTCATTTCCGAGGCAGACAAGTCTGTCCATGACATCCACTTACAGAACTTTAAGACTTTGATTCATTTTGGAAGTTCTGTCAATCATAGTAATAATGTTTTGAAAAGATGAAAATGTCTTGGTGAAAAGTGTTACCATTGCATTAGTTATGAGGACAGTCAATCACATAGATCATGTAAGAAATATACTCAATCTTAATAGCCCTCACCACTAACTCATGGAAAATTCACTTTGCCAAATGTACCTCTCTCACTCCCCGTTTTTCTCTCTCCCTGTGCCTTTAGTTGCTGGGAGAAGAGGGGTGACAATGGTGAACATAGGAAGGACGATGGAGGCAGTGTGACATCCCCTTATTCCTTTACTCACAAGCATTTTCTTGGTGAGACTGGTCAAAGGCCATCATCACTAGTGCGGGAATGAAGGCAACAGAGATGGGTGCAGTGTTTCATTATTTGTGCTGCAGTGCTCGTGTGAGTAAAACTTTGTGCAACTGCAAGAGTTAATGTATCCTGTAATTATCGTGCACCCTGCACCTTAACAACTGAAAATAAGAGACGAGTTTTCTCTATGCTAATCTATGCACAAATCACCCATATGTGTAGATATAAGTAGAGTTTGAATGCTTTCTCTCAAAGAAATCCTACTATAGAGAAAAAATTATTTTCCTACTGATTCCTGGAAACATATCCAGTCCTTTCTGCCCCAAGTTCACAGATGTAAAAAGCAAGAAGCCACTGTTACATTTTTCTGTGGCAAACAATCCATAGTGCAAATTTTTTTAATGTGTCAACCAGCCTGTGATTTAACACTTCACTTTAACTTATCCAAGAATCATTTTAACAACTATGAATTGCTGTACAGCAGTGATTTTGATGTTTTCTAAAGGTCTACAGATTACCTCAAAAATATTTCAAAACCAGTTTCTTATTAATTTTTTCTTTTAAAATGTCACTCAGTACCAGATGCTTTTTTCCCAAATAAATGAAAAGCAAAGAACCTTGGACTGAACTCTCATTTTTCAAATAGAAGGTTCAGATTTGATGTCATCATATTCTTACTCTAAGGTTAAGAAATTGCTCATTTAGAGAATTGCTTATATAAACTCCAACCATATTCTGTTCTTCAGGGTTCCAAAACTGAATTAATTTCTTTAGCTATCATCTTGTGAGAGAGTAAAGATAGAATAATGGTGAAAATGGCTGATTTTTTGTTTGTTTGGTTGGTTGGTTTTGGTTTTGGCTTTCTTTTTAATCCAAAGAGAAAGCAAAGCTGTTACTGTGTTTCAGAAATGCATGAGATGCTTCTGTTTTATTTTACAAACACTCTATAGGTTTATATATATAAAGTAAGGTATTAATAAAGATTGGTAGATATGCCAAAGAATTACTTAGTAAGACTATAGTAATGAATCTGCTGCATAATACTCTATGTTTTATGTGATAAAGCAGTGTCTTCCATTCATTTCTTTCTATTGTCTTCATTCTTAAAGGACTCCTGCCCAAGGCCCAGATGTGTCACAGCAACACAAGGACATCCTGAAATAACTCTAGTGTCTAAATCTAGAAAACAGTGCATCAGCATAGTTACTACATGTTTTAGTAAAGAAGTTTATTTACATCTTTCTTTTTAAAGTTCTAGTCCCTTTAAATTCTGAAAGGCTGCAATAAAATCTCTCCAGAGCTTTTTTTATGTGAGAGGTGCTCCAGCCTCTGACAATTTTTTGTGTTTCTCCTCTGGACTCACTCTGACAGGTCCATGTCATTCTTGTACTGAGAACCCCTTGTACTGAGAGCAGGATGCAGTACTCCAGGTGGGTGAGTAGAGGAACAGAATCCCCTCCCTGGCCCTGCTGGCCACGCTGCTTTTGATGCAGCCTAGGACATGGTTGACTTTCTGGGCTGAGTGCAGATTGCTGAGTCATGTCTAGTTTTTAATCCACCAGTATCCCCATTTTCCCCTGGGCAGAACTGCTCTCAATCCCTTCATCCTCTAGCCTGTATCAGTGTCTGGGGTTGCCCCAGATCAGGTGCAGAACCTTGCACTTTGTTTTGCTGAACATTGTAAATTTTTCATGGGTTTACTTCTCTAGCCTGTCAAGCCTATTGAGCTGATTATTCCCAAGAAGGGACCACAGAAAAATCCAACAGGGAATGAAAGTCAAGATGTAATGAGATACCCTTCTGAGGGAATGAGCTAGGAGGACAGATGACCACCTCTCAATTTCTCCTTATCTAAGGATGGATATGTAATAACCACCTTCCTTTCTAAAAGTCTTTTGAGAAGAGACAGATGGCAAGTGTAAAGAGGAAGAGCAAACATAATCAAAAAGAAAGGAAGGCTATAGGAGACATAGAAAGAGACATAGGCTGTGCCAAACAAAGGGATGGGACTGATGGGAATAAAGGAGTACACAGCAACCCATGGATGAGGAACAACATACTTAGAGGAATGGCAAAGGGAGATGTACCAGCAGGATCAACACAGTGAATGGGATCCAAGCATGAGACTGACATGCTGACAGAGGGCCAGTTTGAATTTTTATGCATTATCAGTGTAAACCAAGCAGAACCAGATCAACTAAAGGCATACTACATCATATGTAGAAAACCTCCAAAGAAACAATGAAAAAGTTACTCCCAGTTCCTGCCTAACAATAGGTACATGATAAAAAAATTCCAAACCACATGAGTAAATCTTTCTCACCAAGTTCTACAGATCAGGAAGGCATTTCTGCTTCTATTTTCCCCCAAATGTCATTTTTAAATTATTCCTTTGTTTGTATCTCTGGACTTCATTCCTGTAAAGTTTGGATTGCAAGTATAGGGTTTGTGCATTAAAATTTTCTACGGCGTTGCCCAGGGAAACTGTGCTTTGTATGTCACTGTTCAATGACATGCCAATAAAAGCCTTCAGAAAAGCAGAGTAATCACCTCTAATCTGTCCTCAGCTCTCATGCAGTGCTGCCTAAATGCAAAAATTTTCTAGTTTTATTTAAAAATAGAAAAAAATAATTTAGGTCTGAAAAAGAAAAATCCACTCGAATCACAACTCTTCAGTGAACACAAAAATCACAATAATTTTTCTTTAAATTGGAGAAAGAATGGACATTATTAGCCACTGAAGTAATAAAAGGTGATGGGTCAATTTAACACATTTTATTAAAAAAAATTATCAATTACTTTGACTTTAAAATATTGATTCAAGTCCAAGTATATGTAACTTTACAATTTAGCTTTATGTAAATGAAAATGAGATTATTTCAAATCAATAGACTACAATACTCTGAATACAATATAATACTACAGTACCCTCAAATCATATGTACTAAAATCAGAGAGTTATAGAATATTCTGAGTTGGAGGGGACCCACAAGGACCATTGAGTCAAGCTCCTGACTCTGCACAAAACAACCTAAAAGTTAAACCATATATCTAAGGTTGTTCAAACCCTTTTTAAATACCACTGGGCTTGAGGTTGGCTTAAAAAATAGAGGCTTATTAAAGAATAGTTCTTCAGGCTAGTTCATAAGGTGTTAAGACTTTTTTTTTAATCTTTGCTTTCCTCTCCTTGTATTTTGTATCATACTAGGATTCCCTACAATTATATGAATTTCAACTGTTTAGAGACATACACAACAAATCTAAAAAGTCTAGGAAACACATCTGATCTAGAGAGCTGTAACTCAAGATGTGAAGCACAAGTACTTTGAAAGACAAATGGTTAAGTTATCCTCTGTAGCTGTTTCTGTACTGCAATATAAGAGAAGTAAGATCATTCAATTTTACTTGCTTAAATGTTAATATGAATGTATGCTGGTCTATGTTCAGACCATACCAACCAGCACTGTTATGGACAGCCAATCCACAAGTATGGCCCATTCTGGAAAGCAACAGTGGTTGTTTCCACACTATTTGGGGAGAGGGATAATTGGTCTGTGTTTACACAAATTGTGTAGTCTAGTGAGCCTCAAACCTAAGGAATGGTCCCTAAGCTCTTTTATTCATTAGTCTAGCTGTTTCTTGCATGTCTCATCTGTTTGCCACTGGCTGTACAGATGGTGGCTGTGTCTAAGGTAGGGCCCCCAGGTAAGAGAACAGTGATGGATGGAGTCAGAATGTGCCAGTGAAAAACACAGTGACAATAATGATACGTTACTTATTCACCTTAGGGACAGATGCCAAGAAACTGGATTTATAAGAGTACCTCTCACCCAGCTGTGCTTGGCTTAGAAAGCATAGATAAATGTGATATCTGTCACATCTCCTGATATCACTAAACATGGTTTATTGGCCCCAGTTTGAAATATGGCAGTTTGTTCTAAAGATTGCTCTTGTCCCATGAAACTTCTGTAGTAGTGCAAGCCTACAGTTTTTGTATAAGTCTCATAAGTCATCAACATCATTGCAAACTAAATTATACTTTGTGAATACATGGACTTGTGTATGCAAAGATTCTTGTGTATACGATGTTTGTTGTGAGTATACATGGACTAAATGTGACTCTTCTGTGCTGGAGACTTATATGACCATTTATCATTTTTCTCACCTCTGTATAATGCAATTATTTTGTCTCTCCAGCATGCATATGTGTGTGTGATATGCTTATTTTATCATGGATTCTTTAGCAACCAAAATAACAGACTTCTGTCCCTATCTTCTCTTCATCCTGAATTTCTTCTAGCTTTCAGCATTCTCTATTAATCCCTCTCAATTTCCTGCCTCTTATTAATATCCTGCATTTCCTCTTCTTCTAAGGAGTACCAGTCTCAGACTTCCTTGGTTTTTTGTTGATGACAATAAACATAATAATCACGGTCACCTTAGAAAAATATTCTTGGTTTAGCTGTGCGTAGCAGATGACAATAATTTGGAAAATATTTGCTATCATCCCTGAGACTGATAGTGTTTGAAGATGATTTTGCTGCATACGGACTGTGATGTTTTTGTTTTTACATAAAGATACAAGGCCAAAGCCTGTAGATTTAACTTTTATCGTTCATAATAATATTTCTTGTATATATCTATGTGTATAGAAAAACATGAAGTCTGATAGTGATAGCAAGAAGAGCTTCATTCAAATTCCATAGAGAAAGCTCAGAACAAAGAATCTAGTCCCTCCCAAAACCCACAGAAATCCCACATTAGGCAGCACGCTCCAGAATCTTATTTTCTAATCTAAACACACAATAAACAAAGGAACTAAAGAGGAATCCAGTATTTGATTTCTTATTTACCTAAGCATACTAGTTAAGCGCCACTCTGTCAGCAGCAACACAGATTGAAACTTTTTATTTTTTACAGATTACTTTCAATTTTTTTTGCAGATTACTTTTATTTCCTCACACCTGATCAGTGCTTACAAGCCTCATTCTTGTTCCTGGCAGAAATATCTTGCCCAAAAGTCCTTTTCAAATGAGTGACAAACTTAAAATATCTACTTTGTTTAAAGATATATTTTAAACACTAAACTTTTGTACACACTTCTTGACATTAAATGAGGCTCTACCATGTGCCTTGGTAATTCAGAAAGGAGCCCTGAAATGTCTCTGCTACTGCTAATAGCCTTTCTCTGTGGTAGTTAGCAGAACTACTACTAGAGCAGTTTACTGCTTGGCGTGAGCAAAAGCATCAGAATCTGTCCTGGATTGCTATCTACATTTACAAATTAACTGTCTTCCTGAAAAAGATCTTCAAAAAACTAAGAAGTCAAGCACTATTGTTAACAGAGAGAAGATAATTAAAATAATTGGTAGTTCCTTGGTTCTTGAAGAGCCAGTGAAAGCAGTAAAATAAGACAGAATATTCACCCTCTGTTAATGTATTCCTACACTATGGTTTCATGGTTGATGGCAAGAATTAATGCAGACTGTATCCTGTAGGTCTGCCCATGCTGACTACCTCTGGATTTTCTGGAGCTGGCACTGGAATCTTTAACAATTTCATAACTCAGCTGAAGGTAGTACCTCTTTCTATGCAGCTAATATAAAACCTAGATGTTGCAATGTGCATTTTGAGTTTTCTAAAGTTACGTATGTTTTTGTTATTAAATTTCTGTAATGGTTCATCCCTACAAACCCCCCTTTCCCAAATCCCTGTAGTTTTCCCCTTACAATAGCCCACTTCCAGTTCATTGTAATCCTGCCCTGATAATACCCTCTGCCACTCCTAGGTGACTCAGCCAGGCTTCAGGTATCCCCACTCCCCTTTTGCCCCTAAATAGCCCTGCCAATGCCCCCTGTTCCTAAGTCACTCCCCTTCATTCCTAAAGGTAACACCCCCTGTATTTAAGGGCATGTAAGCCCCAGAAAGGGCACTTGCAGTTGCACTTGCTTTGGGCCTGAATAAAACCTTCCTGATCCCCAAGTGTGAATCCGCTCCTTCTTCCAAGCCATGATCATGTTTCTGTCTAAGGTTTGGACCCACAGGACTAACTTGTTTATATGGTTTTCTGAAGAGCAGGCTGGCCAGGGAACAGCTTGGAAGTAACCATACCGAGAGAGAGTTTCTAGTTATTGAACAGTCACTGGCATAAAACCAGACATACCTATCATACATGCTTTATAAATTCAACTTCACAGCCTTGATGTTAAGCAAGATTATAAATGATTTGATTTTTGTTTTGTTTTAAAAATAATAATAATAGATTGCTGGTATAGTTTTTGTTATAAATTTGGGGTAAAAATTCGTGTATGAAATAATAATCCGATGTATAATAAGAACAATGTTAATAAAATGCAAAATCCAGTAGGAAGCAAACCGTTCCCCCCCTAGCCTGCACGGCTTCAGTTGCGAAACAGGACAAGAATCATCAGACTAGACAAAGACTCTAGCCAGCCTCGATAAGAATCACTTCCTCGCCAATGCAAGGAGAATTCCTTCTTGACGACGATGCAGATTTCATCAACGCCCTGGCACGACATGCAAACTGAAATCAACATAAGACTGACCTGTGTAATTGACATAAGAAAAGAACCTTCCCAGAATGGAACAACGGGACTTGACAAGGGACTTGACAAGATCCAGGAAGGCCATCGAAAAGAAATTCGGACTATTCAGCCCACCCTGGACACCTGGACTGCCTAAGGGCAGAAAAATCCTATAAAACGGTGGACTGAAAACTGCACCGGCGTGGATTTGGGCGTCCTGTACCCTGGCGTGCAGACCCCTATCCACCCAGCGCGGCACTGATATTTTCCTATTTTGTGGTCTTCTCTTTTATTGGTGACTGATATTGTGTTATTAATAAATTGTTTCTTTGTTAATCCGATATTTGCGATTGCATTTATAACAGATTTCACTTAAAATTGGAGTAATTGGCAAATTTCACTGGTGATTTATTTGAACCTTGATCTGAGTTCAGCTTTATTGACTGACTTTCAGCTCACTCCTGCAGCACAGTCTGAAAATCTTATTGTTCAGTTTGCCCTGATATAGTTTTGAATGCTAGTCCAGATATATATAAAGGCAGCTCTGTGTAAGCAGGTGGTGAGCCTTGGCTGCAGATCACAGAAATGCAGGAAAAGAAACAAATACAAGAGTCCTTTGGCATCCTACTGGTTTATTCCGTATTATGTTTTATTCACCTCTGCAGCAGATGCTCTTTTTTCATCCCTCATTTTCAGTGTGCTTGGAGTTTGCAGTGAGACTTACTCGGCTGTGGCCATCTAGGGATTTTGCCACAATAACATGGGTATCTTCTCCAGTAAGACAGCAGAGAAGCTGGAGGGTTGTAAGGTTCACTAACATCATGGCAGCACTACATGTTACTTCTATATGGATGTATCTATAATGGCAAATAAAGCAACACTAGAGACTTTCCTGGCTTTGAAGCCTAGAGTGCAAACTGGTTGTCCTAGGGTGACTTTATGATGCTTGTATCCTCAGTTGGTCTGTTTATGCTGGATGTTAAGTTCTGCACCTTTAAGACTGGTTCTGAGAGAGAAGTGAGGGAGAAGAAGCACCCTTTTTTAGCCAGCTGAGGTAGAGAAGTTCCCTGGAAGGTGGTGTTTCTTTTTCTTGGAACTGATCAGCCCTGCTTTGGACCAAACAGCCAAAAAACACTGGGAGCTCACACCTGTGTCCCACCAGGGCCCAGGATGCACTTTCCAGCGCAGGAGAGACTGATGAGAGACTGAGCGAGCTGAGCTACACCCCACAGAAAGGATTCTCTGAATTCACCATCTTTTCAGGAAAACAAGAGATTCCATTGTTTAGTATTACTAATTTTTCCTTGTATGTAAGTACTTTGCTTGTTGCATAAACAGCTTTTTCCACTTCTCTCAAGAGTTTTATTGCCTGAACAGGTTGGGGGAGATGCCTCTTGAATTTGCTTTCTATAGGAGACCACTTTGGAGATTTCCTCTCTAAATTTGTCCCAAACCAGGACACCAGTCATGTTCAAGATAGACAGCCCTTGTTCCTGGGTCCTCGCTGAGCTCCATGCAAGGATTCTAATACTTAATTATTGTTTTTGTCATCAAGAAGAATTCTTCATATAGGACATGTAAATAACAACAATTCCAACTTAGGCACATCATTTAATGCTCAGTTTAGGAAAGATAAATCCAGGCCACAGATATCTACTTTCTGAGAGAAAATGAAGATGTTGTTTTGCTTCAGGTGAAGATCAATAACAACTACATGACCACTATTAAATGACAGAAAGCAGGTCAATAAAACCATGTTCTCACAAGCCAGTTAGAGGAAAACTGAATTGTGCAGACAAGTCATGGCACTGTATGACATTTCTAGCCCTATTAAAAAGTACTAATTTTCTTGTGTCTTATCATTGGGATTTCTTATGGTTTCTCCTTTTCCTAATTCTTAGCCTATTTATTATTAGCTATATTTTATAGCTAATTATATTATTAGCTATTATTAGCTATATATTATAGCTATAATATTCTACTACATTTTCTTACCTGAAACTTGAGTTTCATGCATCTATTTGTTGATTTCAAATTATGCAAAATCAAATTGATGTGATTACATGAAGAATTGTATGCTCAAGTGAATTGAAGGTTGAAATTTCTCTGTTTTTTATCCTAATTTTAGAAAGGCCTGAATCATCCAGGAAAAAAAAAAAAAGAAAAAGAGAAAAAAAAAAAAAAAGAAAAAAAAAAAAAAAGAGAGACTTTTTTTGGCAATATTTTTATGGTGGTATGGTGCATGAAGCTATATTCTGTGATTATAAAGTGATGTTTAAAGTGTTATTCTAAGATATAGAGGAACCAATTCTTCCAGCTGCAGAAATATGTAGACTAGAAAATGTGTGCTTTCAATCAGCTTTTGAGAACACTGATCTTCCAAAACAGGAGTGTTATAGGGAATATACTGCATTTAGTAATTCATGCTGAAATAAAATGTTAATAAATAAATTAATAAGAATCTGTTCTGGGAAAACTAAGCTTGCATTTCAGGTTGGGTGTCTCCAGCAAGAGAATAATAGAAATCAACGTTGATGGCAATTACTGAAGGAGGAGTGGAACCAGATAAGGCTCAATGACTCAACCCATTCTATGCAGCCTTCTTGGAAAAGTAACCAACTCACTGACTCTGCCCAGAAATCCATTCAGGAGGGGGACAGCTTCAAAACAAAATCTCAAGAATACATCATCCCAGAATAGTAGACAAAGTATCTAGCCTTGTGGGAAATAAACTGTATAAAAATTGGACTCATGGTGGTGGAATGTGTGAATGGGGGAGGACTGGTGCCATAGAGGCCTGTCCATACATTCACCCAGTCCCGGTCAGGGCTGTCCTTTTATTGTGGCTTTCCAAATTTATTGCTGCACGAAAATAAACTTTTTTTTTATTTTATTTTATTTTTGCTAATCCAGCTGTTTCATTTATAACAGGAGGTTTTTACACAGTAGAGAATCTAGTTCTGGAATTGCTCAGCTAGACACACATTACCTTTTCACTGGAAAATGTGTTTGGAGTGAGGATTATCATAGTGTGAAATTATAAAATAAATTGAAACCAGAAAATTTCTTATAAGAAGAAACATTACCTTTTGTTCAGCTTCTTTCTCTGACATCAAAATAAATACCAGGAAAAAGAATTTAAAATGTGGTGCAATTTGAAAGAAAAGATAATTTTTTTCTATCTACCCAAAAAACAATTGCAAGATTTGCTGCATGGGCTGGCAAAATCCAGACTGAGAGACCAGATAGGGAAATTTTGCCAGGGGTGGAGGAGGCAAAATGACATTGTACTCTACAAAGGTCAGTGAGTGAAGAGTTGAAGTGCTTGGTGCTTGAATAGGACGAGATATTCTGACATTATGCTGATTCATTAATCTTTTAGCAGGTAGTTGGCTCAAATAATGCTTATGTTGTTAACATATTGCTGTGTTTTACTTATCTGTGCTCTTGTTTTCCCTATAACTTTCAGTCTTTGGAGAAGGCTGCATTGCTACCTTTGTGATGCAAGTTATCAAAGAAAGAGCTGTTACAAGTAAGAAATGTTAGCCTTCTGCTATAAACTTTTTATAAATAAAACACATGTTTTGAGGTACTATTTCTAAGATTTTTCAAATTATTCCTTTAAGCCCTGTGAAAATACATTTTGCATATTGCATGTCCACATTACTTTTGCATCCCATTCAAAAGAGGGCTTCATATTAACCTTTGTCATTCTTTGTGAAAAGTAAAGATAGAAATGCTCTTTGTGGCACTAGTGCAATTCTGGAATGGAAGGATCCATGCCTTTACTAAGCCATATAACCAAAAGCATAATTTGGCCTATGATTTGCCATGTGTTTTGGAATAAGAGTGATTATACAAATAGAAGTTATTGTTATTGTCACTGGCAGTACTAGTATGGCAACAAGAAAAAACAATAAAGTAATCTGTGTATCCAGCTTGATTTCTGCTGGCATAGAGCTTATTCTATTCCAGCTTGTGGTCTATTCTCTTAAATCTACATTTTTGCATGTTTTTTTAATGAAGTTCCAAATGATATCTTATATGGATGCCCACTCTCATACTAATTGCTTTAATATGATGATCTGGAATAAAACTGCAATTGTGTCAAGCATGAAACCAGAAGAAAGGGCACTATATTTTTTTTTATTCAAAAACAAGTACAGTTGCTACTGTAGGGCAGTGGTTTATGATGTTTCCAAGGGTCAAAAGGGTCATTTCTCTTTTTATCCTTCCCTTCCCTTCTTTTCGATAAAAGACTTATAGAAGGACAAATCTGAGCAGACTAAACTTGAAATATGTTTCACTCTGCTTCAGTGATCCATGATGACATATTATTGTATCTGTTAACAGTTAGTGGCTTTTCAATATTAAAGGAATTGATGAGCAACCCACGAGGTACTACAAAAAAGCCCAAGATGGCATCACTATATATGATAAGAAGCTTTAAAAATGTGATGATTTTACCTGGGTGACAACCAAAAACCAGTGAATTTATTTTTTTAAAAAGCTAAAGATCTTGAAAGGCTACTTTAAAAAAAATAAATATAATTCTGCATAAAGGTTTGCCAGGAAGATTTTGGTTGGACCCAAAATCTGACATTCATATCATGCACTGAAGTCCAGCTCTGACTGAGAAGTTTTGTGCTGGGAAAGACATGGCTTGCTCCCAAATCAACAGAATATGAGTTAGGCTGACTGTAGAGATACCCCTTATTAAACCATCAGAATGTAAGTCATCTTTAATATACTCTTTTGACTAGCAGTGAGCTTTCCTGCACTGAAGGAATGTAATTAGTTTTGACTGAAATCAAATCAGCTTCTTCCACAAGCTCTTCCAGAACATTAAGACACGAGAATGAAAGTGTCTGTACCTCCTTTCCAGTGAGTTTTCTTCTGTTTACTACAAAGATGCATAATTCCTGGTTTATCACTCTAGGGGAGGAGGGTGAGAAAATCCATATTTTTGCATATTTCACTGAGGTAAATCACATATCCCTGTGTGCATCTGCTGCTCTTCCTCAGTTCAGAAGTCAGGTGATAACAAATACAGAATCCACCTTTGCTTAAGGGAGGGATTCTTTATAGAGGCTTTCTACCACCCATGGCTAAGGGAGAAGTTCATTCTGGAGCAGGGTCTTATACCCTGTGAGGAGATACTGCTCTATAACACAGTCATGAATGGAAGGGAGGAAGGGTATAGCTGCAGATTAATAAAACGTAATGAGAAAAAGATGCCAAAGACCCTGCATCACAGGACTGAGTGTCCATACAGATTTTATCTGCAGTTCATGCTGAGAGAAGATTGAATGAAAAGTAGCAGATGAAAGGTACACCATAGAAACACAACTTGGTGACAGGAAAGACACTTACTTCCCTCCATGGTCTTCAAATAGTAGAAAAACAGCACAGCAAGGATGAGAAGTTTCAAATGGCTCAAATTCATCGGAATTAAATTCAACCCTCAGTATTTACCTACTATTTTCCACTTGGAAAATATAACTTGGAAACATGAGACAGAAACATGAGATGGATATCCAGCAGGAGTCGTGATAATAGCATAGCCTGGCAGACTTTGTTAATGGAGATGTTATTCTCTAGTCCAAAGTTAAAACTCCTGAACCACTCAACAAAACCAAAAGTATTTTAGTTTTCTTCATGGGTTGTCTGCAGCAGGTGGTGTTAAATAAGTGTATCCAGCAGTTCAGTCAAAGGCTGGAAAGATATTGTTATAGCCTCTTGATGGATATGGAAACCAAGGTTGTGTTTGGCTGTACTGATTGCAGCCAGAGGTAGTATCCTGACTTCTCACAATTCTGTCTGTTTATGAGGCTGGCTGTGTGCTTCTGTTCCCTTGGCATTTGTGATCTGTGAGCATTATAGAAGGTATCAAATGAACATATGTGACATGGAGAGTTTTGTTGCAAAGGAAACCTTTGCTACAAGACAGCAGTTGCAACAGCACCCTATATAGCTGATAATGAAATCTGTTGATACTATTCTACTCAAATAAGACTTTTTAAGTGTGCCTATGATGATCCTCAATGGCCATCCTGAGACCTAATAATGGCATCTCTTTCTGAAGGTGAGTACTTGGTATTTTCCGAAAATCAGAACAGACACTTTTAAAAATTCCACAGCATTTATTTAAGAAGTTTCAACTATAACGATAAAAAAATTAAAATTCTGTCTTACTGTTGAAAATAATTTAAACCCTCCCCCCCCCTCCATACATGTTTGATTCAACTTGGTAACACTATATGTCAAAACATAGTGTTTTGCTCATTTAGGAAGTTGCATCAA
The DNA here is from genome assembly GCF_965231275.1 of Zosterops lateralis. Lineage (NCBI taxonomy): Eukaryota > Metazoa > Chordata > Aves > Passeriformes > Zosteropidae > Zosterops > Zosterops lateralis. The sequence goes on along the minus strand of NC_139763.1, from coordinate 81,972,075 downwards.
CCAGATGAAAAGGAAGGCTCTGTGTACACTGGATATCAGGAAATACATCTGAAAATCTTTCTATTAAAAATAGACTGGATTGTAAATTCTTCTAAGACTAGAAAAGTAAGACTTCAATGCAGATCGGCTTCTAGTGAAGATCTAATGAGATACTGTACTAATAAACTGCCAGGAAATAGGCAGCCTTGATTCCAAAAACTGTTGAATACTTTCTCTAGACATTTTAATACCTTGAAAATGTGATTATTAGGTAGATTTTTATAAGAGACACATCTTCAAAAAGTTTTTAATAATTCAAGATAAGATTGTCTTACTTCATTTCAAGGGCTTAAAAGTGACATGAAATACTATTGGAGAGGCAATTTATCTACCTACACAAACCTAACAGGGAGAGACTAAATAGCTATATTATATAAAACAGTCAATAAGCAGGTAAAGTGGGGCAAATATAACTCTGAGTGTCTAATCTAATCTACAGAAATTACGCACAGATGCCACAGATTATAGAACAGGGGCATGAAGAATAAAATAACGCTTAGTAGTTTGACTTTTTCAAACTGAAAATCCTGAGTAAAAAGGACATTCAAAGCTGGTAGATTTGTTCCCTGGGGTACTCGGTTCATCCGTTTTAGTATATTGTCAAACTGACTATTCTGATAATGAAATCCATCTATAGAAAAATATATAAATGCAGCATAGCTAATAGTCAAGACAGTGTAGATGGTATAGTAGACAAGAGAGGATAATCAAAGAAAGAAATTTGTTACTTGATAGCAAAGTGAGAGAGAGGAAAAGATTTTTGAAAACCAGAATTTTTTTCATCCAGTAATTGAAAACAGTATAAAAAAGTTCCTGTTAACTTTGCAGTTAGATTTTTGAATATTTTGAGAGAAAGTTTCAGGGTAAAAGAGAAGACAAGACAGAACCTCATTAATTTTTAATCTTTCTGAAAGTTGTCAGTGAAAGCAATTATGGATTCATTATAATTATAATTCATTAAATGTAAAACAAATCCATTTATTTAGACTTCTTTCTTAATTCCCTTATGGATAATTTAACAGTTTTAATGATTTGATTTAGCTGAATGATTTCAAGGGAAGTTTTTGGCCCTGAATACATTTGAAAAATATCAGATATTCTGTTTAACATTCTGGCTTTCCTGTCTGTAGTTACTGGTTTGAATGATCAACAATGTATATTTGCTTTAAATTTGCAGGTTTATATATTGTATAGATGGGTCTAAAAATAATTAAATAACTATCTTTAATAGATTCAATATAATGCTATATTTCATGCCTTCATTATACCTAATTTTTGTTTGTTTGTTTGTTTGTTTGTTTGCTGATGTGGAATTGTACAAGAGACAATCTTCATAGAAGAAAACAAAAACAATAGTTAATTCCTGGACAATTTCACAGATATCTACCTTGTTAAACTTTACTTTGAAAATTTGAAGTCAAATATGTTTTTTTTAGTTATTTTCAAATCTTTTTCATCCATTCACATCAGTCAATTATGCCTCAGTTCAGCAAAGCACTTAAATACCTAAAAAGCTTAATGACAGTGAAAACTGTCACAAAGTATCTCCTGCAAAATTTATTCAACAGTGTTGAACTGCATTCAACACTTTTTGGTGTTTTGCTGATGTATTTAGAGGTTATCTAATTTATCCTTTAGCCATAACTTGGTTTTCCCTATGTTTATTTTTCTCCTCTTTAATTTTCTCTAATTTTAATCCTCAAAAATGCTAAGATATCTCACTCTTGTCTTACTCTATACTAGAAGAATATCTGAGGCTGCAGAGACTGGCCACATGAACATAGTTGGGCAAAGTGTCAGTGCAGGAAACATGGACAAATGAATTTGAATATGATGCATCAATTTAAAGGTGAACCTCAGTGTAGTGGTTCTGGGTACATGACAAGATACCTTTTCATGGAAAGGTAGTCATATCCAGTGTCAATGCCATTCTCATACACTGTGAAACCTGATCACTTCTGCTTGGGGTCCTTAGCTGTAGAAAATTCTTTCCCCTTCAAACATTTTAATATCTATATTGGAACTCTTGAGCAGTCTAAACAGCTGCTCTTGTCCTGCTATTCCTTGACAGAAGACACAAGTTCATAGAACTGCTTTTGGTGGAATACTTTTGGTGGATGAACATAAATCTATGACCATCCCCCAGTTCTGATGAAATCAATGCCTTCTAGAGCTGTGCTGGAACTGTACTTGAGTATGTTCTTATTGTGGCTTGCTCCTGCTGAGTTGCAAAAAAGAATTCAGAAGACTTAGAAATACAAGTGTTCATGGCAAGTCTGTGACTCACTCACTGCTCAGTGAGTTTAGCCTCACTAAAAAGCTGAGAGAAAGGTAGGATTGGGAAAGTCTTCCTGGATCGCTAAAACCGATTTCCCCGTGGAATGTGGGGAAATGTGATGTAATTCCTTTCTCAAAATTCTCAGGTTCTCTCTGAAATCTAAATGGGTTTTGGAAGCTTGATTTTCATTTCTACTACTTAAATGTTCAACAGATGTGTAAGAAAATTTTCAGACAGAAGAATTCTTCAGTGGACACAGCAGAGCAGTTCTGAGTAGAGGAGAAGGATCTCCTCTTGACATGCTGGCAGTGCTCTCCCTAATTCCATCCAGGGAGCTGATCGTCACTTTTGCCCCAGGACTTGTTGGGGATTGTTTTTAAGATACATATCTCCCTCTTTAACTTTTACTCTTATATTGTGTTTACTGAAAGGAAACATGACATCTTTCTTCTTTCATTGTGCAACACTAAATAATCCTTTTCTCTTACAGTTCCTCAAGTGGCCATTTAATTTTTCAAATCATGGCACTGTGCTTTTTCATGCTTGTTCCAGTTATAATGTAATTTTATAAACACGGAAGATGCTACAGAGTCTTCCAGATGAGACTATAAGAAGGATAGTGGATCAGACCAAAATTTCTGATTTACTGTCTGAGTATCTTGTCTCAGCTGTAGCTTAGACAGTGGTTCTATAAGCATAGCATAGCATTATTACCTGATTCTTGTTGGAGATATTATCAGCTCATTTTAAGACAAGCAGAGCATAGTCATAGAACATAAACGTTATGAAATTACTATGTGGATGTGTTTGTGATATATCTATTAAACTCCATGCTTACAGTGGAAGTCTTCTCATAGATGACAAACACTGGAAGATCTCACCTTGGCCAAACCATCTAAAAATGAATTGGTGTGGTGATGCACAATTTTGAACATTGTAGTATTACATTTTCCCTTTTGAATACCTACCTTTTTCAATTTTCTGATTCTTCTTTGTTTTGGCAACATGTCTAAATTTTGGTTCATTCACACTCTTTTTTTTTTTTTTCCGTGCCATCCATCTTTGTAAAAGTAATAAACATGACACCAAGACCCTTTCTCTACTTGAAATATTTTCTCTCAAAAAAACCCTAGTAATCATGAAGTCTTAACCTTTTTTTTTTTTTTTTTTTTTTTTTTTTTTTTTTTTTTCAAAATGTCTTTGTACTTTATTTCATTTCACAGAATTACTGAATGGATCAAGTAGTAAGGGACCACAATGGATGATTTGGTCTAACCTCTGTGCTGAAGCAGGGTCATCCTAAAACACTAATCCTACAACAGCTTATTTTATTTCAGTGCAGCTATACCATCTGCCTTGCAGAAATTCAGGTGATAGATAGAATGCATTCACTTTTTTCAGATGAATATTTGTCTTCTCAAAGAAAGTTAGCAGGTAATTCCTGTGCAATCTACCTTTTGTGTCTTGGGTTTTATTTAATTTTATTCTTTTTTTTTTTTTTTTTCTCTGTACACCTTGGAAAAAACTTGCAAGCTATTAGTTATCTCCAACACATCACTATTCTTAAATATAGCATTTTTTCAGTATTAATAAGCCCTCCTACAACCCTCACAAATTCACTTACCAGTTTCTGCCATGGTCTGGAATGAAAAACTGCTCCTCTGAACCATTAGGTGCATTAGCTACATCTCAATCAACCTGAATGAACCCCTTTTCCGGATGTGGCATAAACAGTGAGCTCTCTATTCTCTACCTTCTGTTGGTCCATACAACTGCTTTGGGCAAACACAAAGAGGCCTTTTCTGTCACATCCAGCTGTTTTTTGATTCATTGGACATATTCAGATATGCTTTCACATGCTCTGAAAATTACTTTCTGACTCATTATGAGCTTTCAGACTAACAGCTGGTCTTGTCTTAACAGCGGGTTTGAGTCCTGAGATAATGCTAAAGACAACTTTTAGCAGAGGGCTAAGGTATGTCCTCAGTTTTACTCCCACCACTGAAATAGTTAATTTCAGTTCCATATCCAATAAACCAATGAAATGCCCCATTTTCTCATATTTGGAAAAAATAATCTTATAGAAAGCAAGAGGGAAGTATTTGGTTTCCAAAATTGCTAGGTGGAATGGTATGGTGCTGCTAGTGACTTAAGCGCCAAGCAGGACTGTTTGGCTGTGACTAATAGACAAATAGATGTTGATTTCATGCCAGGATCAGTTACAGAAGATTTGGAGTGACATTCAATGCTTTTAATGTACTCTGTGACAAAATCAGATGTTTTCATTTGTAGTAGTATATAAAAGTGTGATTTAAATATAGCTATGGAGTTATATATATATATATTAAAAAAAAAAAAAAAGGCTTGCTGTTGTTAGCAATATTTAAAGACTTTCAGGTTGAAGATTTTACATATGAAGTTTACTAAAACTGTAGAAAAAGTAGATCTTGACCTTCTGAAAACTTTTACTAAATAAATCCATCTTTTACTTCTTGAGAAGATATATAAAACCAAAAAAATTCTAATGAAGACTCAGTCCTCCTTGACTGTGACATGAAGGTCTTTCTAACTGTGAGGTAATATTTTCTTATGCATTTTAAACATCTAATTGCTGCTTCTACCATTTATTTTCTTTAGGTAAATTTATGACTTACTGTATTTCACCTGGTGTAGGCAGAAGTTAATAACTATTTAAACTTAAATGATACAAGGGCAACATCTGTTACTTAGTAACACAAATATATTCTGAGGTAGTTAACTGTTTTTCTAAACTTTTTTGAGCAAATCACGTAGCTCATTACACTTAGAGTCAGCCACATCCTACACAGAATCTGTACACACACAAATGGCCTTGGGGGTAATTTTGCCCTAAACTACTTCTGCTGGGGCTGATGTGCCAAGGAGAGGGCTGGAACCCAGTTGAACTGCTGAGTCACAGCACATTCCCTCTGGATTCAGGATGTGTCTGCTGCGATTCTCGCCAGAGATTCAGACAGGACTGCCTGAAGCTTTTAGCCTTGTAGGCAGAGAGGTAGAGGGACAAATAAGTAGGTAACAAGGAGATGGTGATACAAAAGAGATCCATATGATATTTAAGGCATGTGAAAATTAACAGACAGAAAAATGCAGTCATTTGAAATAAAGAGACCAAGCAATCTAGAGGAGTCCCTGGAGTAACGTAATGCTAGGAATTTGAGCAGAGGTAGAACAAACAAGGAACGCTGTTGATTAAATAAGATATTAGGTCAGGTTCCAAGCTTCTTTAATAAAGCTTTCCTCTGCTGGGCATGAAACTGATCATGGATAGCATCTCTACATGTTTTGAAGCATTTCAGATAAAGTCATATATGACTTGTTTCCTCTGCTGAGAGCTAATGAGAATGAGGACACCGGGTGCACGAGGCTCAATGTGTCATGCACGAAGTGCGTCACACACCCCAAACCCATTGCACAGATGACTCCTGCACTTCTGCTACAAAATGGTGCATAGAAAGGAGGCAAGACTTGAAATGGTGTGAGAATGAGGAAATTTGTATCACTGCAGATGAAGGAGGTGGATATTGCATTCTGAGGGAAGGTAAAAGCAGGAAGAGGATTAACATCCTGGGCCCTGATGTATAGGTTTTGATGAATATTTTATCCTCTTCCCTTTGTGCATGTGTCACCCACAGATTTTGGCATCCAGCTCTCGCAGCAGCACCTGAATGCAGAACTGCCAATGAGTGCTGAGGAGTTATGGAGTATTTGCTCAGCATGGACCACTATTATGCCACTTCTGCTGCCACACCTCCTGTTTTCTGTTTGCTAGTGACATTTCTTCAGATGTTTTCCTAAGTGTTTTTACTTCATAGCCTAGATTTAGATATTAACATAAAGATTGACATGGATAAGCATAAACAATTGGTGGGAGACTGATGCAAGTAAACAGAGTCTCTGTTATACTTCTTATACTCAATTCTATAATTTTTGTGCTCCATTTTATCAGAAAATACTGCTAAGTCAAAACTGTTTTTCCATATTGGAACAAGTAGTAGAATTTAAAAAAAATCCTTTTTATGAGGTAGTTTCCAAAAAAACTCCAACTCTTAATAATTAAAATTTTAGAAACCAATACAAAATAACCTTTCCACTTGGGAAAAAAATCTCCAAAGAAGTAACACTTCAGACTAATTTGCATGCTACTTTCAGTTGATTAGAGTCCATTATAATCAGGATGAACTGAGAGTGAAATAATATCCTAAAAGTTTTGATCTTTAGCAAAATTATACGTAGCATGTATAAATATTTAAGGATTAGACACATTTTATTATTTAGCACATTGAGGCCCCAGTCTTCACTTTATACTTACAGTGAATTTTAAATATTAAAATAAAAAACTGAAACAAATATGTTCAACAGAACTATTATATGTGATGCAACTGAAAATCACAAAGGTGCCTGAGGCTACAGAAACTGCACATGGAAATTCATTCTGAGCCATAACCTAACACACTGGCTCCCCACCACTCTCAAAAGATGAATTACTCCAGGGCAACGTTGAGGCTGGGTGAAGAATGGATTGAGAGCAGTCCTGAGAAGAATTTGGGGATGTTGTTTGATGAGATTCTCAGCATGAGTTGCCAACATGTGCTTGAGATTAGAAGGTGTGTCATATCCTGAGCTGCACAAAAGAAACATGGGCAGGAGGTCAAGAGAGATGATTCTGCCCCTCTGCCTTTGAGAGACCACACGTGGGATGCTGTGTCCGGCTCAGGGACCACAACCATAAGAAGGATGTGCACCTGTTGTAGCAAGTCCAGAGGAGGATGATAAAGGTGATCAGATGGCTGGAACAGATTAGATAGGCAGAATCGCATGTGGAGATTCACCTCCTCTTGCTGTATTCAGTGATGGGAAATGGACACTTGGATAGGTGGCTCACTCATGAGCTAAAAAATTTGGTAATGATCACCTAAAAACATTCTAACTGCACGGAGGAACCTAATGCCAAATAAAATTAGGCTTATGCATAAAGTTTTTCAAGGTCTTCATTTGAATTTCAGAAATGGAGATGAGTGTCAAAAATTTGGTTGAAATCATGTAAATGTTTAGAAATAAGTAACTGAATATATTCAAAATATTACATGTAGCTTCCTAAGCCCACACATACACATAAGCTGTTGCAAAAATGAATTGTTACATACACGAAATGCATTATAATATCTTCTTGAAGTATGAGGAATAAAAAAGCCAAAGTAAATGTCATATGCAAACAGCCATATATATAAAGAGTTTTTGGGAAACAAATTCTAGAGTTGGGCACAGATGATGGCAACTAAAAAGAAACAAATATGTGTTAATTTTCACTGCTTTTTTTCATGGAAATCAAAACTTACTTTTTGGTTTAAATCTACTGTTAATTATGCAGCCGTGTGAAAATATATTTATTCAGTGTATTTTGTTTTTACATGCTTGCGTACTCTTTCTGAGACTCTAGGCAAATTAATACACATGTTCTTTGTACTCAAACATACATAATCAAATAACTATCCTGGGATTCTGTCCAAGATACATAGTAAAAAGATCCACCATAGAAAATTACGAGAATGTATTAAAAAAACCCTTTTTAATAAGATGTGTGATAGCTCTGCTATATGAATCTCCTCTTCCTTTCTTTTTCTACTTTGAGCATTCCTATGTACTTGGGACCATGCAGTTTTTATTTTAGCATATGTTTTACAGAACATTCAGGAGAAAGAAATCTCTGAACTCCTGCTCTTGAACATGGTGTTGACAGCACATGTATATCAAATAGTGCTATACTGAACTAAGTTAACTCTTACTTTGGTGATTATTGCAAATCGACAGGTCTTTCCAGGGAAGATAAAAAAAAAAAGATTTTCAAGACCATAAGATTAAATTTTAAAATTTAAACCAACTGTAAAATTTATATCTACTTAAATCTCACCAACTGGAATTTGATATAGTTGCCTATATGCAAGTATCTACTTCACCATATAGCAGATAAGACATCTGCAAAAAAGTCAGCAGGACTTAAGGATACCCACTTTTCCAGTGGCTGCTAGGGGCCAGACAGAGTAAGATGTATCCTGGTTTTGGCTTAAATCACAACAGATGTAATTACTAAAGCTGACCTCTTGGATTCCTTTTGTAAGAGATGAAATTACAAAGGAGTTTATTTTAGGGAAGGATGAATTGTCCTCCAGAAATATTTATCTCTTTCTATTTATCATAGAGCAAAACTAATTTACTAAACTGGGTCACATATTCAAATTTTAGCTGGCTGAAATTAAGTAAAATGGGTCCTGTCTCAAGCATTCCCAGTGCTACATACTTTTTCTAAAGGTCAGAGATGTTTTCACATAAGCCAAACAATTCTAGTCTACAGGATATATGCATATTATTCTGGCAATATGTTGACTAGATCTTTCTAATCCTTAAGTCTGTTTATCTTGATTTATACTACAGATTTAGTCAAAGAACTGAATCAGCCAGTGTCTATGGACAAGTTTTTTGGAAATCCTGTCCCAAACCACAGTATGTAAGCACCTACAGAGATAAAGTTTGGTAATGCCAGATTTGAAACATGAGCACATGCTAAGTGGCCACAAAACATCTGCATAATTAATACGTGGAAACCTCTTAAGCTTTTGAAAAATTTGAAATCATTCAACTTGAACAACATAGGTTGGCATTTATAGCACAATTCCTTTCTGTAAAATTTCCACCAAGTCCAACAAATGATTATTTTTTTGTGTGCTGAATGAAATACTGTGAAGGAGACCTTGGTAATTCATTTCCAGCTGCCTCTCTCTGCTTCCTGCTGAAATGTCATAAAATAACAGCAGTTAAAAACCCAACTGGTGTTGCAGGTCTTCTATATTGGTTCTTAAATAATCACAAGTTCAACTGAACAATTCCATTGTCATCAAATGGCATGTCTTATTGGCTTGCCATGAATACAAATGTTATATCTTAAAAGTAATAGCTTTGCCTGGACCTGTTTCAAGTCCTGAGGATGGTTTTAAACTCACATTTCTAGAAAATTCATGTGATGAGAAGTCTCTGGGAATTGTTAGTTTTCAGCAGTACCTAATTCAAACCCTCAAGAATGTGCAAGTGAGAAATGTATTTCAAGACGTGCCTCCTTTTCTCTTTGAGTTAAAATTTTTGTCTTGGCATAGGGTTTCCTGCTCACCATTACTTAAGATTTTTTGGAGCATTGATAATTATTTATCTTCTAGAAGTTACAGAAGGAAAATGACTGATGAAAATTGAAGTGAAATTATATGTATTTTTAGATTGCCTTTGATTTTTTTTATTTATTTTTTTTTTTTTATATGGTAGTGGTAAGACAAATCAGCACTTATTGAGATTGTAAATGGAATTAAGTTGTCAGATTTATTTTTAAGTAGCACAATGCATTTCAAGCCACTAGTACATTTTAGCTGTTTAAGGTTGACATACAGATGAACAAAAAACTCTCATTTTCCAATCTTCAGTGTATTTCTTTGATGGAACTGGGACGGTGGAAATGGCCCAGAGTAATTAAGGAAGATTTAAATTCCTCCTAAATAATTTTTTTTCAAAGTATGTAAACTGCTGATGAGCTGATTCATTATCACAGCAGTTTTCTTGCTTGTCAACATCTCTGTTTTGTTTTTCCTTTCCATTCAGTTTAGGGTTTACATTGTTCTCAGTACATGTTATTTCTTCTCTCTTCCAATATATTATTACAGCAAGTCTTCCTCCATTTGCAGATATTTTTTCTATCCCTTACCCAATAATTTCATTTTTCATCATCTTGCATTTATCTTTAAACACCAGAAGCCATTATACCTAAATATTCAAAGACTGAGTACTAGCAACTTAATTTTCCTGTATATTGACATGTAGCATCTGATCTCCTCATTATTTTCTTTTTGATTTTTCTCTAAGGGCTTTGAGAACAAAAATTAAAATTGAACGGCTATTTAATGACATTTATACATGTCTTATTAGTTTTATTTGCACTAGCTGAATTCACATTTTAAAGTTAGTAATTCAGCTATGTTAGTAATAGAAATACCGTTTTCTTACTAGCTATTATGGGCAATGTTGCAAGTGGCTATAAATCCATTGTCATAATTAATTGTAGAATGAAGGACAAACCCTCTAACCTGACATTTCTTTCAAATCAAAGAAGTCCAGACTGGTTTGATTGAACATTTTCAAGGGAGAAGGAAAAGAAAATGCCTTTAGGTTCTTTTGCAGAAAGAGAAAATGTCACATATATAACCAATCTGAAGTGTTATTTTGTATTGACTTTAAACATCTCAGTGTCTTCTGAGTAATCCATAGGCATGAAAAACAGCTGTTTTACTTATAGAATTTGAACACTGAAGATATATTTAGTATGAAATAAAATGTTGAGGTTTATTTTTTTGGATATGCAAAGTCTTGATTTTTAGGTCTACAACAGAGTTTTTGCATGAGCAGGAACAAGTGACTTTGGTAATAGTTCTGCAGATGGATGTGGGCTCCTGTTTCTGCATTTGAAGGTGAAGGTTCAGACCATTAAAAAGACTCTGAACTTGTGTGAATACACTCTGCCCAAGAGACCAGCTTCATGCAAATTGGGACTGGAGAATTTACCTATTCAGCACATACAGCCAACAAGTTCATTTACAAAAGTTCAATTGGTTATTAGGAAATATAATTTTCAGCTATTAAGGAAAGTAAAGTCCAAAAATTCATTTAAGTTAATCCATGAAATACATTTTTCCTCATTAAAATTATGAGAAATCTTATTATTAGGTTGTTCGAAACATCCAGTCTCAGAGTCTAACATTAGCTGATTACATTGATTGGATTTCCCTCTATAGAGAACAGAGAGGATGAGGAACCAGAGATTTCCAATCCAAGTGATGAATAAACACCATGAATACTATGTACTGTATCTTCCAAACTTATTGACTCATACTAATCTTAAAAGACCTGTTTAGGGCTCATCACCTTTTTTTTATTCCCAAAAGAGCCCTATGAATATGACTGAACAAAAATTGCCTTTTAATCGTGGGGAAGAGCATGCTCATACATTAGTAATTTCAGAATGATTGAACCAATGAGTCCAATACAGAGGATGAAAGACTCTGCCCCACCTGAAGCCCAAAACTCCTGTCTCTCAGATGTTCCAAGACCCAACACGACAGTCATAGTCCTCCACATGAAAAGGTAACCTGGAACATCTGAAAAATGCTTGATGGTTCAAGGACTGAAAGACCATAGCACAAAAACCCCTCTAGTGTACATAAAATTGAGCAACTTTTCCCTTCCTGTTAACATCTCAATTACCCTGCAGAATCAACAGCCAGCCAAGAGTTTTGGTTCAGAACAAACACACTTCATCTCCCTTACAATGATACATCATGCCTGCATAAAGCACTTGGGTATTTTTAACCTAGTGACTCTCCTTCATTGGGCTTTTCAGCCTACTTGAAGCTCCTCTGTGTTGTGAGCTCCTTGGCATGCCAGCAGTTCAGCTGCCATAACAAAATGCACAATTTTAAAGAGCTTGTTTTTAAATTAGTGTCATCATGAGATATTCATTTGTAAAGTGCTTATTTAACATCTCATATAGATTTCCATGATAATTCCTAATTACTTTACTTATTGTTCCTACAGGATGGTGAAGTATCAAGAGAGATGATGCAGATAAACACAAAATCAAAGGGAAAAACATCAAAAGTGAGGAAAAGCATAGAACACGTATATGTCTCTACTGTCCAAGAATAGCACTGTTACCAAGATTACAGAATAGAAAATCAGTTTTATAATAGAGCAAAAGATGTGATTGTTCTAATAAAACCTTTCTCTTAGGATCTGCAGTCCAGGATCTTTTTAAATGTGGAATTTCTTGTCTCATTAAGACTTGAAAATGTCCCTATTTTCCAACCAGAATCATAGAATCATAGAAATATTTGGGTTGGAAAAGACCACTAAAATCATCAAATTCAACCATTAACACAGCGCTGCCAACTTCACCACTAAAACATGTCCACTCTGTCTCCACATCTGCATATCTTTTAAATCTCGCCACTATTTCCCAGGGCAATCCTTGACAACCCTTTCTGTGAAGAAATATTTCCTAATATTTAATCTAAAACTTTCTTGGTGCAACAGAGGATTTGGCTGATAGAAGCATGCGTACTAAATGAGAGCTTATTGAATGTAATGATCTTGAAGTAGATCATGAATATTATGGTTTATAAAGCTGTCCTAATTTTATCTAGGATACGGTTAATTTCCTCCTCAGTTGCTGGTACAGTGTTATGGTTCGGATTTTGTATGAGAGTAATGCTGAAACACCCTGATGTTTTGGTTTTTGCAATTCTGGAGTAGCAATTTTTTAAAGCAATGTTTCAGGTAGAATTTTCTCTCTCTAGATATAGGAAATATCTATATTTTGTTATGCACAAATATCTATCATTTTGTTATGCACATCCTTTTACAGTGGATAATTAATGATCTCTGGATTAGTTTTGCTGAACATAAAGCTGGATGGAGGAATAACAGTAAAAAAAATCACAGACCAGCTGTTAACAAAAGCCCAGTAATGAACAATGTCTATTAAATTAATTTGTTCAAAATAGTAACTTAAGTAATGTTCAGGACTGACAGAGTTAGCTACTCTCACCACATTTTTTTTTGAACATTGAATTTGAACTGGGAATTAATGAATGACAAATTACTCTTACACACTCAGTATTGATCTAGCATGGGACTATAGGGCACAGTAATTAGTTTTCATAACCAAACGCTTCAAGAGAACATCATATAGCAAAGACATGCTGAATAGATGGTGTAAAATCTGGGAATATCTCATAAACAGGATTTTTCATTTCTTAAACATATTTTTAGGTAAAGAGCAAGGCAAATACAGAAAATTTGGTTTATATGTGTTCAAATAATTTAGTTCAAGGTAAATATAATTCAAGGCTCTAGAGAATTTTCCTTAATCGGCATTAATTCAAGAACAGAACTTGCTTCAAATGCAGAAGAAAAGCATTTATTAAGATACTTGTTTCCATTCAACTGATTTTTCCAATAACCATATCCACTGGAATACAAAATTCAATTTAGGAAAACAATTTACTGTATCTTAATTAAATATCACAGACCGTTGAAACATTTGTTTTCTAAGATCTAATAACAAGATAACCAATTAAGATGCTAATTCTGAAATAAAAGGCAAATTGTACCCTATGATTTACACAATGTCTCTGAGTTTAGGAGTTGTTTATGTTAGGATTGGTTGAGAACAATCTCAAATTTAAATGACTAGTTTATCTGTGTTCTCCTGAAGGCTCAAACTCTTCCTGTCTTTTTAAGTATGTAAGGGAGGATTTGCCTGTGAAAGGCTCAGACGGGGAAGAAATGGACTAAAATATTTTAAGGCCTGGAACCAATAGCTGGAAAGTTACCTAACTACAAGCAGGGAGTAGAATCTATCATTAATATTACTTTAGAATTTAAGATTCATAGACACAGGAGTCTAGGGTGTTAAGACCTCTGCAGGCTACATAAAAAACTTAGAAATAAAATCAGACAAGAAAAGAGTGAAAACAACACAAAAATACATAAAGATAGGAGAATAAAAATCAACAGTATCATGAGGTAATATGGTATTGACTTTCTGCTCACTATTGCCATGTTTTTAGAAGGAGCATAGAGGACAATATCTAAACTGAGATTGAAAGGAGGATGAAACACTTGGGAATCTTGAGAGGAAGAATGTCCCAGCTGTTAAAAGCTGCCAGGGAAAAGAGTGCTTTGAAGAAGTCATCACTTCCTGAATACTTATGAGCAGAAACATAGTTCATAGTTCATATTGATTTTTGACTGTTCCTCATGACTTGATGCAGAATAAGGTTAGCATTTAATTTTTTTTTTTCTGGATTGAAAAATAACAAAAAAATCCACCCTCCAAACAGTCAAAGAAAAATAAATAAATATTTTTTTTGGCATTCCTTATAGCTACTGTGTCTGATTTGAAAGTCCCTAAAAATGCTAAGGTTGTTAGTTTCATTAAAATAGTTGTGAGAACTACATTCCCAGTGTAATACAACAATAATGAATTGAATCATAGTGATGGGGAAAAAAAAATTAATATAATGGCAAAATTCTATAACTGCAAAGTTTTGTAATTTGAGATCAAAAATCATGTAATTTGTGGGACTCTAGAAAGATTTTTTTTAATTCTTGAGTTGTTTTCTTTTCAGAACTTTGAAAAAACACGTGTTGTTATAGCTGAGGACTTTTCAATTCCTCTTCTACCAAGATAAAAGTTACATTTTTTCGGAAGTGAATGTTTAAAAAAAAGTTGTAATAAAATTTCAATAAAGTTTCAATAAAGTTTATGCAGCAATGTCATTAATGAATATTGATCGGTAAATTTTTTTTAAATAATAATTGATTTCCTTTGAATCAGATTAAGTTTCTGGTTCTCGACCACTGATACGGATTGTAATAACAAAACAAACAGATGCAACCTTAGTAATTTTTTAGAAAATTCATTTTCAAAAGACAACATTTAAAAAATACCCTTGCAGGTAATCTGCAGGAGCATACAATTAATCTTAGAAATCGTTCACCTTCTATCTGATAGTAAATCCGCAGTTGTTGCAAGCATATAAAATTTTAGTATCACTGCCCCAGGCTCTGGATTCTATCTTAAGAGCCCTGAGGGAGAAGATCACCATTAAAGCTGCTACACATATAGAAGAGAAAACAATCTTAGAAACTATTATGTAGTGTATCTATGCATCTGGATTCACCTTGGTCTGTCTCTGAGAGCTCCCAGACATTAAATCACTAGAAATGTCAGGATGCCACAGCCTCAGACAGAATCAGTGGAGCTGAAATCAAGACCAGGGAACAAATTTCTTCCTGGAAATTTCTTGTAAATTACTGTTTTAAGCTTTTGAAGTTTGTAGCCTCCAGGTTAGTCCTGACTAGGAATTCCCAGAGCTGGAAGAGTTTTCAGACACTTGCTTCCTCAGAGTCAGGGGAGTTTGGTAGTTAGAGTCAGTCTGTTTGGTAGGCTCAGCTGCCCTTCGGCACATCTAACTGAGAGCTCCTTTTTAAGGTAAAAGACAGCAGAAAATGTCAGCACTTGCCTCTGAGCATAGAGAGAAGGTGCAGAGGTACGCAGGAATGTGAATTTACTATGCCATTTCTAGGAAAAAAAAGATTAAAGGTGAAGAATTTTCTTTCCTGAACATGACTAAGTTCCTGCCCTTGAGTAGATTCCCACCATAGATGTACCCCTCTTTTAAAGAACAGATGTCTGTTAAACCTCTCCCTGACTTCTCATCTGTCCACCCACCTGAAGAAAAATGACATCTGTTTTCCCAGAAAGCAAATATTCCCATCTGAGAGAGGGATACATTAGCAAAAAATTTATTTTCCCTGATCCTCAGCACACAATGGATGAGATTGGAGATATTCACCCCAAATCCCCAGCAGAAGAAAATTTTCTTCATCTTGGTCTGAATCACCCTGTGCACAATGCCTACATCTTGCTACTGAGTATTGGAGTAAGCTCAGCCCAATTTAACACTGGTCTTATATTAGATGAGTCTTGTGCTTCTCTGTCAGTGCAATCGATGGTCAGATAAAAATCTATTTAAATTAGCAATTAAACTATGATATAAAGCCATTGCTGCTTGTTTTGAAGAGCGATTATCTCCTTTTCTCTTATATGTATGACTCAAGGTTCAGACAACACTCAGAGAATCAAAGAGGATATAACCTGAGCTCAGGATTAGCATCACTCTTGGAGAAATGTAACAGTCATCACCTGATATAAGAAAGCCTCAGATAAAACCCCAGAAATGTTTCCTTGCCTGGGATCTATGCTCTGACCCTGGGTACTTCAGAAGGAAGATATTAATTGTCAACTGGTTGGTCGAAAACAGCTTCACTGCTTTCCTGTGGTTTAGGAATTTCTGCAGCTCCCAACCAAACTATTGCAGTTGATCAAAATGCAGGCTCTGTTCTTGCACCATGTCTTTGTTATAGTACTCAGGGTGCTCCTTTGGCCCTGTTGTTTTCATCTGGGAGAGAGGAGTTAATGCTTTGTTGGAGTACAAATCACTTACACATCTGGTTACAAGAGCACAGCTAGAATGAAATAGCAAACACAGCCACGGAGCTTCTGTCTGACAGCAGGTGAAACTGCCATATTAAGCTCAATGTAGTGCAAAATAAGGGGGGACATGATTAGAAAATACTAATTACTTTTACCCAACCTGTGTACTGGGACATTCCCCATGACAAGGACTTGTGGAGCAGCAAGAAGTAATGAGATTTCTGTCAGAGGAATTGCTGCACAAGTAATTAAACTGTCTATTTTATTATTGCTAGATAATATCATTTATACATCTTATAATAAAAATAAGTACATAAAGTTTCTCAAAAATAAAGCTAAGAGATGACAACTTCAGAAGCAATTCTGTCTTTGATTTTTATTTTTAAAGACTAAAACCAATTGTGCATTCATTAATGTCTTTCTCTGAAGGCCATTTCAAGTAATGAACTATCAACAAAACCGGGCAAACAACCTGCAATTTGTGCTTTGGTTTCTCAACATCCTCTTCTATGCAAGAGTTTCTAGCTCTTTGTATAAATATCTGGTGTCAAGCCAAGCAGGTAAATAACACATTTTGATATAGTACTTTTGCTTAAAGCCCCATGAAATTTCTGTTAAGTGTAAAAATAACATCAACCTCTCTATTTTGTGACAGTAATCCTCCTCAATGTAGTGCTCATTTGACATTACATTACAGTATAGTTTTCCTTATATCTGAAATGCTCAGATAAAATCAGATCTTGAGTTGTTAACATGCAATTTTTTTTTCTCAGGTAGCATCCACGTGATGCACATTTGGCTATGAAAAGCAAAGTGATTTAGCTCAGGCTTGAAACTTTTGAAATATGAAGACTTTCAGAAATATATTTAATTTACTTTGTTTTACCTCCTTGGATACAAGGAATAATATTTCTTTTGGTATGCATTGGTAGAATAATATTAAAAAGCATATCAGCCAATCATATTTCAAAATAGCATCCAAGATTAACATAGCAGTAAAAGTGTATTAAATCACCATGTTTTATAACTATACATTTCCCAGGATAGAGATTCATTATAATTCAGTCTTCCCCTCCTTCACTGTCACTAACCAACATGAATAAATGTTGAGCGTTATGACCCCTTAGCAAATATAAATTTTATTAACTTTAACTTTCTAATTAAAATACTGTTCCTTTAATCAATTCTGTTATTACACATTTCTAATATGAAAATTATCAACAAAGTTCAGCTTGGGCCGTATTCCTTGAAATAGTACATGGCTTTTTTATCTGGTCTTCTTGAAAGTAGTATATTCTTGCCATGATTTATAATATCTTTTTAAGGGAGGAGTGGACTAAATTCCACCAGAATGAGGTTTAGTGCATTCTGGTACTTCATTCACTTTGTCAGTTGCCTTCAGCCTTAACCTCTGGAGAGACAATGGCTTCACTAGAAACTATAATTCAGCCATAGTGAGGGGGAAATGCACTGCTGTGTGTGCTTTGTCACTTTAATAGAGTGATAGAAAAATGAATTACACCACAAGTTTACAAATCAGAAGTTTTCATTACCCCGAGTAATATTCTTCTGTAATCACTCACCAGTGTTAGTGAGATGGGCTCACTGGTATAAATCGCTGCTGTGTGGGTAATGTCCTTATGTTCAGACCTTCCAGGTGTTTTAAGTACAACTAAATCAACTCAAATGTGAAGCTGGAGAAAAAAATCTGCCTGCCTTTCTGAGTCCCACTGTTCTTTAATCAAAAAATGGGACACATTAAAGTAGTTACAAAGCTGTGACAGGTGAAGCATTGCCATCCAAGTGGTCAAGTAATTCTTCCCCTTTGTCTGCCACACAGTTTTCTATGGCTTACATACACAAAGAATCTCTGTACCTAAGAAACTAAGACATGAACAGAATTGATGTTAGATTTTCTGAGAGAAGAGACAGTCCCTGGATTCCGTGGTTTGGAACAGATTCTCTTTATCAGGACACAACACAGAGCTACAAACCCTTGGGTCTTCCCCTTTCACAAGTATCTTGTCTGTATACGGATGTGTGTGTGTGGCCTGTGAGTGTGCAGTGAATCACTAGTCCTGGGTGTAGACTCTGGGATGATGCAGATCAATCAGAAAAAGAAAGAGTAAAAAAGAAGCCATGGAAAATATCATACCCACTTGCTGCAGACAAAGACAACAGAAAGGAATAAGATCTTATGTGTTAATCGGTACCTTACAGCAAAATTCTATTTGCCACAGTGTTAATTTTAGAGGAGAAGAAACAACTTTTTTTTTTTTTTTTTTTTTTTAATGAAGACCATTTTAGGATCTCTTAACTTCATTAATCAAAATTCTGTAGATTTTCTAAAGATTAGAAAATCTCAAGCATAATGCTAATTTTCATCCTATTCCAACTGCCTTCAAATTTTTCTAGGAATGTATACTGGGTCACATTTTTCATCTTAGCTTTAATGTTTTAAAAAGTTACATTTTATCATGTAGTCTGCAGCAAATTGTGAAATAGCAATGCTGGGGCTTAAGATCTTAATTTATTTTTACCTCTTGAATTTATGTTTTTGAGAAGAAGGCATCTAATCTTTTCTCAAGTTAGAATAAAAAATGTTTTCATTGTTCCAAGAGTATTTTTGATTCCTTTTCTTAGAATTGGAAGAGTCTCTTTCATTCTCAAAATAGACTTACATCAGAAAATTCTTTGTGATTGCTGCCTATCACTCTCAGAAGATGGCCTTAAGTCAGCCACCCATAGAATTCTCCCATTCTGAATTTTAATAAGCTCTGGAAAAAAAGTAGAGCTTCTAAGTCAAATATAAAATCAGAAGCATACATCTCTTGTGTGAGAACAGAGAGGCACCCACAAAAGCACACAATTTCCCAGCAATACCTCTGACTTACTTTCATGCAGAACTGCAGGCACAGGTCTGTTGGCAATATGGAGTTGTTTTTGAGATTGCTGCACTGTCTATTTTTCAACCGCGTAGGTCATCTCATGAATTTGTCATTTTGCAATTAAAATAAACCTTATATAATTCCTCACTATTGTTTGACATCTCTTTTTCTGTACTTTGCCTCATGTCTCATTTCCACTGGGATAATAGAGATCTCATGTTATTCCAAAGTGTAAAACCTGTTTTCTGTTCATACTGGAAGTTGTCAAAGCAGAACAAGGGTAAGCTTAAGTCTTTAAATATAGAAATTGCAGTCTTAGAAACTGCTTCCTTTGCTCCCATGGGTAGGACAAGGAGTAATGGGCTCAAAAGAATTATAGGTTTGATGTTAGGAAGAGTATAAGGAGTAGCTAAGCTTAGGAAGAAGTTGACTGAGGGGGCTTTGTAATTTTTTTCTTTGAAAGAATTTAGGAAAATCTATCCAAAGATGGATCAAGCAGTGGACATGAACCAGTGGAGAATTATAAGGCTTGAAGGACATCCTGAGCCACCATCTTTTTCTACAGTGCTGAGGTACAATTCTATTCAAACACATTGACAAACAATGCTAACTTCCTTTGGTTGTTAATGCTAGTTGTAGGTGAGAAAGAGTAGACCTTTACTTACAGGAAGTAAATAATTCAATTGGACACACATGATTTGTCACATCATGACACAGTTTGAGGGAAGGGATGCCATCCAGAGGGGATTTGACAGATTAGAGAGGTGGACCCATGTGAATTTCATGAAGATAAACAAGGCCAAGTGCAAGGAGGAATCTCAAACACAAGTAGAAGCTGTGCAAAGAATGGATTGAGAGCAACCCTGAGAAGAAGGACTTGGGGTTGTTATTGAATGAGAAACTCAACATGATCCAGCAATGTGAACTCCCAGCCCAGAAAGTTAAACTCATAATGGGCTGCATCAGAAGAAGTATGCATGGAGAAACATGTTGAGGGAAGTGATTCTTCCCCTCAACTCTGCTCTCCTGAGTCCCTGGACTGCTGCTTCCAGCTCTGGGGTCCTAAGGCTTTGGACCTGTTACATGGAGTACTGAGGAGGGCCACAAAGATGACCACAAGTTCTTCCCTTACAAAGTCACCAAGAATTCTCCAGAATTTTGCTCCATCCTGGCCTGATGTCACTTTTTGCCATTCATATGCTTCTGACCACTCCCAGAAAGAACACATTAGTTTGATGGACCTTTGATCTGGCCTGATAGAGTATTTTCTAATGCTACATTTTCAGATGTGTAGGTGTGCTTACGTGCCAATACACACACTTGGAAATTCTCTGTTGTTAGCTTGATGCCATGGTAGACACCCACTCCCTCACCACCACCACCACCATCCCCTACCCCAATGAATACATATCATTCCTGAAACAGCAAAATGAAGACATTCTTCCAAATAGGTGCAGAGCTTACTCACATCTCCACTATCTGATCTACATTAGTGACTGTAAAATTGGACAGCAAGGCACAATATTTATTAGAAACAAATCATATAGATGCCAAGAAAAAAGGCATACAAGAAAGTTTAAAACGTTAGGTAGAATGATTTACTTTCAGTGTATATTTTTGATATGTTTGCCTCACTTGTCTCCCTAAAATCCGCAAGCATAGCTTGTGGAGTCTGAACAACAGAAAGGAAATTATGCTTTTTTAAATTGTTGCACAAACAGCCTTGACCAACCACTTCACTGCTTCCATCTGCAGCAGTACACCACTGCTATTGCCAACCCTGAGGGTCTCTGAGCCATGAGGCTGCCTCAAACAGAGACCACAAAGCTCCTGTTTGAAACCAAGTTATTCTTTACTCTCTAGTCTGCTTTATTTCTAAAGACTCTTCTTGGATATAGAAGACAACTTTTCATTTCCCCAATTTCTTGTACAGCTCTATAAAGCAAACCTTTGTTTTGCTGTTAAGTTCCTGGATTTTTTTGGGTAGCAATGAAGATTCTGACTTAATGCTGCTATTTAAAATGCATTTAATTGCTACATATATGATGATACCTGCTTCCTTGGGTTACACAATGATGCCTGAACAAGAGAACAGAGATAAATAATGAATGGGGAGCAGACAGTTGTCTTAGAGGAAACAGATTTCAAGGGAGGCTGCACCAGACTCCTGCCTACTGTGGATTGAAGCCAAAGGATAAGGCTGTTCATATAGGCTGGGGTTGCACAACTGTACTCTAAAAGTACCTTTTCACCTGCTTATTTTATCCCTGGAGGAGACACCTGCACATTTATATTGCATTTATCTTGTACAGTTTTGTCACAGGTTAGGCAGTAAGAACGATTCTAGATAGAAAAATTTTGTCTGATTAGTACTTCCCAGAAGCAGCAGAAATAACCAAAAATTAATCTAGAGCAGAGCACATTTCAGATCTGCAAAATTTCATATCCAAATTTATTTTACAAGAACTTCTTCACCAGTTGGACTTGTACAAAGATAGATGCATGTTAACCCACACCATACTGTATACTTTTTTCAGAAGAAAATCACTACATCCTTTGCAGTGAGATCTTTCTTCATACAAAAGTCACTTTTCAAAATCTCACAAAAGATTTCTTTTTAAACTGTTAAAAAGAACTCATTTGCCTCAGATCATCTATCTTGTTTTAATTTTAATTCAGCTATAGTTGCCCTTTTTAGTTGCTAACCAGCTTTTTTTTTCATATATATTGCTGACTATCCTATTAGCTGAATTACTTTGGGGACTTCCTGGAACTAATGCTTCTCCCTCCACATTTTATTCTCTCTCCTTATCCTCATCTCTACTACTTACCCTCTAATTAGCTCATTTTCTCTTAGAATCAATAAAAATTTCCTCCAATCCATCTCCTCTGAAGCTAAGCAAATATCTTAGGAGAGGGGATTTGTGATAGAGAATATCTGTGTTCTGAGAAGAATGGGCACAGCTTCAGTGGTCCTTCTGTCCTCTTGCAGAGCCTCACTTGAATTGCTTGTGATCATCACACTGCTAGAAGTGGTGTCCTGCTATTACTCATCTTCCTGTGGACATGCTCTGCAGCCATGGCATGCTTCAGAGGCACAGCCCGAGGCATCTCAAGGCACATACTTCACATATCATAGGACAGAGTGAGTCCTGAAAATGTAGCATGTGGTTCTTCATCTTTTCAAGGACATTACAGCACATAGTCACCAAGTCCTGGCTACTTCAAAGGTGATAGAAACTCTGAGGGATGCCCTGCAGCTCTAGATGTCCCATTCCTTTGCTGTAGATATTGCTGCCAAGTCACAGTTTTATATTAGTTCTCTAAATCCTGGCTAAGTAAAGTATCTAAGAGCCATGTAGAGATTAAATGAGACAGATATATTTTAGCCATGTTTCTTCAGCTGGACAACTGAAAATCAGAATCAGTCCTAGAGCCTAAAGACATATTTCCATCTCTGATAAATTTTTTTATTATGTATAATTTTTGTCATTTAATACAACAAAGTCTGGATAATCTTAATTATTTTTTTTTAAAAAAAAATTCAGATATGATAGCGAATACAGTGGTAAATCTGATACACCATATGCATACTTCAACATGTGAAGCAAATGAAGTCCCAGTAATGGGAAGAGGAGTACTGCTTGTGGACTGGCATTTGGAAGCTGGAAACATTGAGCAAGCCATTTTTATCTCTATGTACCTCTACCTTCCCTCTAGAATCATAGAATCATTAAGGTTGAAAAAGACCTTAAGGATTATCAAGTCCAACTGTTCACCAATAAACCATATCCCCAAGTGCCATGTGCACACACACTTAGAACATTTCCAGGGATGGTAATTTCACCACTTCCCTGAGCAAGGAATTGTCCCAATCCCTGGCCATTCCAATGCCCTTGTCCTTTCCCTTCTCTTCTCCTTTAGGTAGAAAAAGTCTGACTGTCTTGTACTTGGAATCACAAATTCTTTGCAAAATTTCCATCTTTTGATGTCTTTTTAGATTTGTATGATAACTATTTTCTAATGATAAACAAACCAGCCAGGGGAAGTTCTCTTGTCTAGAGGTAAAAGACATATAGTGACTGCATACATGAATCTTAATATTCTTCTACCCCAAAACTGAGTGTCTATGTCCCATTTGCTTCTTAGTAATAATCTCTTGGTAACTGCTGTCACCAACACTATGCTGAGTCCCATCCCAAAAGTGTTAATTGATATAAGATAAAATAATTCCAACAAGCAAAAAAAAAAAAAAAAGATATAATTATTTAGTGCTGTGGTAGTGTTTTCTGAACCCATTTCATTTAGGACATTAATAGTCAATACTCATAAGTTCTGTTGCAACTAATAGTTCCTATTTTATTATGGAAAATCACATGATCTAACACTACGATACTTAGCCATTCTGAGACATGTTTTGGAATCCCTGCAAATGAAAGACATCAAATAAAATTATCATTGTACAGAATCATCACAGATATTTTTCCCAAAGATCAGAAATGGAGGGTCAAGAGGAGCAGGATGAAGGTGGGCATACAACACAAAAGAAATTTCAGCTGTTGGGTCTGAGTATTACATAATATGAGGAACAGCTGAAAAACATGTACAACCAAGCTGGGTTTATCTACATAACTAATACTCCATGGTTCCTTCTGAGATGTGTTTCTCAGTTATTCTACTATGTGAATATATTATTTATTCTCAAATGAAGTTATCTCTTGGCATATGACCTGTGGATAACAGAAGCAGTGAAGACAAACAGATGAAGCCTCGTGTCCATATCTCAATTTAGCTGAGTAACAAGTTAAAATAACAATTTTTTTCACACTTATATTTGAGGCTAAGTCCAATCCTTCAAGATGCATGAGGTAAATATTTGCCAAGCATTTAAAATGTTTTCCGTGAATCAAAAAGCTCTGGAATGTTACAATCACTAATTACAGGCCACCTTGCCTATCTGTCACAGGCAGGCAATGCAATTTCAGAAACTGCATAGTAGGTCAAGAGTGGACACTTTATTGAAAGGTATCTTTTTCCTCCCCTTGGGGCTGTATAAGGTAATTTATATGATATGCACTCCCCTTGGGCAATCCATTTTCTGTTTAGCTGAGCATAAAACAGATGCTGTGAGAAATATATAGCTTCAGAAAATCCTAATATTTTTGCAAGGCTTTGGATGGAAAATATTAGGGGTGAAAGGAAAGCAAGGACAAAAAGATGTTAAGGTATTTATGGTTTCCCATAAAGCTATTGTATGGCTTTGTGAATTTAGATCTTTCTGTGCATTCGGAAAAGAAACAAAATAATTCTCCACTTAACAAAACAAGAGAGAAGAATTTGTGAGGGAACAAAAAAGTATTCATTAGTAGATGAAGTTTCTCTTGTAAGCCCATTGCATTTCAGTGAAAGGTACTTTCATTACACTTGGGATGTCTTTTTATAGCCTTCTTAGTTGAATGGTCAGCTCAGAGCAACTCCAGGATCAGACAATGAATTCAAGTATAAATCTTATCCTAGTCCATTTTCCTGCATAGCATTGAAAGAAAAATTAATTTCATGAGCCTTCTTTAAGTTCAGATGTAGTTCTTTCCCCTTAGAGCACTCTGAACCATCTGTTCTCCTCGAAATCTTGCCTACTGTCTTTACCCCCTGCAAATGATGTACTAAAAAGCCCCCAATACAATCTGGTTTTATGAGATCTGGGTTTGTACTGGCGTCACATCCACCCCCAGCCAGTGCCTTACATTGTTCTCTGCAGAACCAACCAACAACCCTAGCTTCTGACCAACAGTTAAATATTCACAGGAAACAGAGCTAAACAGTCAAAATCAAGAGAGCACACAGTACATCAAGGTCCTGGAAAACAGAGCTTTAACTTATGTCAAGAATTCTTGCAAGTTCCCTGTTTTTTATTTTGCTTTTTTCTTTTGCCTCTGCCTCAAAGCATATGGATTAGCCCATAGTGGAAGGAGAATATTTTTCTAAGAATGAATATTTTTGTGGAACGTTGTCACTCCACAACTTCCCACAACCTACACAGGAATCTTGCTCCATGACAGAAGCATAAAACACTGCTCTACAGACTAAGGGTGATGCAAAGGTTAACAAAAGTTCTCAGTTGGCAAAACTAGTTAGTTTTTGTTCTTCTTTTGTTTTATTTTCCCCTGGTTTATAGCTGATTTTGATAACAAATTGGAAACAAATCTATTGAAAAATACTGGATGCTCCAAGATCCTTGGGATCTCTGAAGTACAGAGCCAAATGTAGAGAGACTATATCTCTCCAGCTCTCCTTGTCTAACGCAGCACTTACTGGCTGGGGATATATTAACCTATGTCTGAATACCCACTTCTCAGCCATTACCTTGAAATTCTCTGGTAATAAATTAAAATGATACAAAAAAATCTCTACATTTTCCTTTTTCTTTCTTTGTAAACACTTCCAGTTCATGCTGCATTTTTCATGATTAGATTTTGTAGTTCTGCCACAGGCATGGATACATCCTAAATGGTGAGTAGAATCAAGGATTTTTGTTTAAATTGGAAAGACTTTACAGTTTAGGCTGCTAAGAGAAGCTATCACTTTCACTTTACTCAATGGAAGTCATAAACCAAATAACAACTTACTTATAATTACTCATGACAATTCCCAGTGCAGCTAGAAATAGGTATTTTTTACAAAGAAACAAAACAAAACAAAGACTTGAAGCAAAGCCTCAAAGCCTGTTCTCTTTACACCTTGCTTTTTTAAAAGAGATAATCTGAATTGCTCTGTTTTTATTCACAATCAGCAGTTCCTGAAGTCCTTATCCATAAAAGCATCTCAGAGGGCTAAATTTAACACTGTTGTACATAAATCCCATACAAAATTATGTACAGTTTGGAGTCTAGAGTAATTAAGGCCAACATATTTTTTTAAAAAACAGTGCTTATGTGCTTCTAAATTTGAATTCTGCTACAGATAGTTGACAATTTCTTGTATTTAGAACAAAAGCAAGCAAACATCCTATGGCACTAGATTCAGCTAGAGATAGTGGAGATGGCATTTGCTCCAATCTACTCTAAACAACTGACAAGTAGGCTTTTCGAGCAAAGGTAGTGATCAGGATGGTCTTTGTACAAGCCCTTTTCTAGTATACAATTTCTCTGAGCGACTTGAAATATTCACATTAAAAACAAGGGACCTAAGAAGGTCCCATTTTGCTCAATTAATTGTAAAGAGAATACTGATGGCTACATAGAAGTGTCTAAATTATAGACATCTAAAAATGTTTAGGTGAATCTCACCTTAAGGATTGTGGTCCCTTTGGGTGTCTATCCAGAAAAGGACCAAGGATCTATGGAAGTCCCTACAGATAAAATGAATTTGAAAAGAAGGGCAGAGAAAGTTGTCATATATCAAAGAATTAAGAGTTTCCCATCTGAAAATGCCCAAACTTAGACTGATGTCAAAGAGTGAGGGCAGATACAAGAGCCACAGTTGTTGCCTGTTTGTTTCCCCCTTTGCCCAAGGGGAAAGGGCAGTTGTGTGCAACAGGGCAGATTGGGAACAGAGGCTAGTGCCCTACCAGTTGGACAGACTCAGTCTCCCAGCTGCCAAGACAGTCCTTAAAAGTTTCCCTGGAGGTGTTACCAGGACCTCTGGTTTCACTGAAGCCATTTTACTTGTGTTTCTGTAGGGTTGATGCTTGGGACAACAACAGGTCCCCCTCCTAATAATGCACTGAAAAGGTGGTGAATTGCATTAATTGACTCCCGGTATACTCCATTTTGTTTTCAATACCTCATTTTTCCTGTCTTGTTTAGGATCCACTTGTTGAAAAAGGGGAAAATATAAAGATCCCTTTAGGTTCACATCAATAACTTACTTTCTGTTTACAAGCCCAAGATCTTTTCCTTCTGGGTGAACACACACTAAGTGGCTTTTTCTGTCTTCCTTTGGTAGTTAAGAAAGAAAACACTGATATCATTGAGTTAAGAGAAAGGATATATTTCCCTTAGGACAGTACACACATCAGCACATTGGCTCGGGAAGAAAAGGTGATAGTTAACAAACAAACTTTGTTTTGGGAAGTTCTGTTTCAAGTACACCCAGAGGCCACATCAGTAATTCTTAACACAGAATTACTGGAATGAGACACAGCTTCAGGCTGTATATGTACACACTGCATTTTAAACTGCAATGAACAAAATGGGTGATACAGATCTAAGATTTGTACGCCAGCTTTCCCTTACAGATTGCTGCTAAGAGTGGTCAAGCAGACCTGTGTTTGCCTGGCATGTCATGAAAATGATGCATGTCTTTGTAGAGTTTGTACTGCTGTAACAAAGCTGACATTACTTTCCATCTTTTAGATATGAACAGGTATAGGAGAGGCCATGAGTCTGTGCTTCATGTGTTTCCTGTCCAGAATATTGAACCGTTTTCTTTTTTTTTTTTTTTTTGCCCTGTTGACTAAAACAGCTGGCTGTAACTGCACAGTATTACTCACCTGCCTAGCAGCAAAAACTCTCCAGCCAGTCCCAGGCGCCTCATGGCCATCAGGAGGCCCCTCACAGTCATGCCTTCACAGAAGCAGGCAACCACTCTTGCCTTGGGCAGGTGGCTCCGAAGCTTGCGCAGCAGCTTGTCGAAGCTCTGCTCGCCAGCATTGCTGTAGATCTTGTAGGAATGTGCAATGCAGATCCCTTCCTTGGCTGCCATGTCTTTGAAAGCTTCCATTCCACTTTCACCATAGTTTCCTAAATACAAAGAGAAATAAAAATGCATATATTAAAATCTGCAGCAGCTTTTCTTCCTTTGGAAACTTCAGATATTTTAAACGTGTTACATCTCTGCAGAGAGATCACTGTACTGATCTTAACAATATCACTTTAACTTTTTAATTAATCAAATTTTCAGCAAATTTTGCTAGAAAATTCACTACTCTTCAAGAGACTGCATCTCTGCTTAAACCAAAGGCTGTTGAGTACCTCACTACGTGTGAGGTTCTGGTTCACAATGTGTACAACAACGTATCTACAAATGGAAATCTCTTCTGATTCTCTTAAACTGGCTAAATGTGACCAAATGTTCTGTGATTTACTTCAATAAATTAAAATATATAAGTTGAGAATTGATTTTTAGGTGTAATATTTTAAATATATGCAAATAAAGCTCGTAGCAGCACCTAATTTATAATGCAATCTGAAAAGTAATATTTTTTTTTTTTAGTTAGGGTGAAAAGTAAAATTTATTTTGCTGAAGGAAAAACTTTTACTGGAGAATGAATAATAAAATTAGCATTACAGGGATCACTGGAGTGCAGATGAACTCAATGTGCTTTAATATTTTTTCTCTTTTTTTTTTTTTTTTTTTTTTTTTTTTTTTTTTTTTTTTTTCCTATTGTTTGTTCTGAATTAAATTTTTACCAGTGGGAAAAAGTTCATATTTCCTTCTGTATCTTCTTCTTCTATGGGGATAAACTGGTAATTGATATTAAGAGATAGATACCTTTTTTCTTTTATTCTGTCTCACCACAGAAACTTTCTTCACTGCCACTACATAAAAGTCACAGTGCTCAAACAGTGAATGTACTGATACCACTGACAGTCATCCTGACCAGGATTGTGTGTCTGGTTCCCTGTGCTCCTCCATCTGGCTATTAAAATCTGTTTCATGTCTCATTTAAATAAGAAGGCTTCTGAGGCAGGAAATCTTTCTCAAAAGTAATGCCTTAAACCCTCAATAATATTCCACAGAAATACAATCAGTTAATTAATTAATAAAACTGTGAGTGTAAAGTGACAATGTTGCAAGAAACTTCTGATCCTTCACAAATTTGTTAGCTTGCAAGTGGAAGAATCTGTAAGAAAAATTCTCTCTCTTATCAGCAGAATTACAAGTACATAGGAACACTGACAGTGAAAATGTATGTGGAGCAGTGAGGATCAGACATGGATTTGGACTGTTATCTATTTTTTTTTTTTACTTTGGACATTGGAGCCATCAAGCATTCATCTTGCCCACCTGGGCAGTCATCCCTATCACTCTGGTGCTACAGCTCAGTGTCTTTGTTACACTCAGCACTGAATATGAATGTAAAAGTGCTCGGTTTTAGGACCTTACGGTCCAAATAGTCGAAAGAGGCAAAGAACAACAAGACAGAAAGTAACATTATCTTCCTTTCACATCAGGAATGAATGAGTGAGACCTTGAGACTACTAAATTTCCAAATTGCACCCAACTAGAATGGCAGCCTGAATGCAGGTCTCTCTACCTAAAAGGACTTTCATTTTCTTCCTTACTGTGATTAGGCCTGATGGAAACCACATTACCATTGCAAATTGTGTCAGGACAAAATGTCATTTAAACTCAGTTGTTGCAGTGTGTCCTGAGAGTAGTAAATCAGGAGTCCAGTGCTTACCCCTGTGTCATGCCCTTAGGGCAAACTGTTTCCTGTGGTACAAGAGCATCAAGTGATTCCCATGGGATGCTGAAACAGTTCAGCTAGAGGTCAAATCCATGGTGTCTCATGAAATATGTGTTATAGCTGCCAAAGCCAGTCTGAAGGAAAAATGGGGGTCAGTCATATTTAACTCCCAGGAGACCCAGAGGCCTTCAAAAATAAAATTAAGCCATCTGACAGGGAATAAACTACTTTGTCTAAAAGTATTCTCATTTAGGTCATTCTGGATCACCATTAAATGTACTATTTCACTTTTTCAAACAGAAAATAAAAAGAACAAGGAAACATTGTCAATCTTTGCCATAGAAGTTGAAAGTTTGAGGAAAAATTTTATATCTCGTGCTGTTTTTGGCTCTGGTAGAGTTAATTTTCTTCACAGTGGTTAGTACAGTGCTATGTTTTGGATTTGTGCTGAGCACAGGGTTGATAATACAGAAATGTTTTTGCTGTTGCTGAGCAGGGCTCACACAGAGACAAGGCCTTTTCTACTTTTCGTGCTTCATGCTGGAGAGGAAGTTGGGGGTGCGTAGGAAGCTGGGAGGAGACACAGACAGGACAGGTGACCCCAGCTGATTAAAGGGATATTCCAGACCATATGACAGCATGTTCAGTATTTAAAGTTCAGGGAAGAAGGAGAAAGGGAGGGATTTTTGGAGTGATGCTGTTTGTCTTCCCAAATCACCATTACATGTGATGGGGCTTGGAGCTGTCTCTTGGAGACAGCATAAGACCTTGTGTGAAGCAGTGATTTAATTCCTTGTTTGTTTTGCTTGTGTGCATGGCTTTTGCTTTACCTAATAAACTGTCTTTATCTTAAACCAAGAGTTCTACAGCTTTTACTTTTCTGATTCTCTCCCCAGTCACACTGGTAGGAGAGTGAGTGAGTGGCTGCCTGGTGCTTTGTTGCTGGTTGGGGTTAAATTATGATACCCAAAGACATCGAAATTCTGAAGATCTCATCCTCAGTCAAAAAACTCTCAGTGGAAAATTCCCAGCCAGGTCTAGTTGACTTACAGAACTGCATATCTTCTATGTTCCAAATACTGCAGTATTTGTTTGGAAGTGTTATTAGCATTCAAACTGTTATCCTGAGGCTTGGTATAAAGTTGAGAATAGGTTTAATTACAGTGCTGAAAAATTGCAGGTCTTTTAGAGAGCACAAAGTGCATTAAGTCTTTTCCAATCAAATAAAGTCTGCTTGAGCACAAACACCATGGTTTCATCAAGCATCAAGACAGGGAGATTTTATGAAGCCATACAAAAAGTTATGTGTCATCCAAAATCATAGGAAACATGTTAAACTACCAGGGGTACTTAGGAAAATGTTATGTTCTTAACATTTGGAAGAAAATACGTCATGGCAGTCCAAATCTGAGAGTCACTCAGGTCTCCAACTGGGAAAACTACAGCTCTATGACATGAACTCAAGGGAGGTTTGATGAAAACAGAAAGCAGCTTCGCTTCAAGACACTCATACACCAGTGGTGCTCTTGCCTTTCTGATTAAACTCTCCACAATTAATTATTCATAGTGAATTCTCCTGTTGTGCAAGTGGTTTGATGAGGTATGTATATCTCTTATGAGCTATACTGTGGGGAAAATGAACACTCCTTGATGGAAAAGGAAAATCTTTTCTGTTAAATTTTTTTTCACCATATATTAGTAAACATTTCCTCTGGGCTCTCTTTTAAATAAAACATACATGTGCATCAACATATACATGTGGCATTGAAGGAATGAGAGTAGGAAAGCAGGTAAGGAGCATTCTGTCATTTGCTTGGGGATGAGATGCGAGGTTCACAGTGGAAGAGGATCTCCATGTCTCCATGCTTTCTGTATGGAACTGGCCTCCTCAGGGACATGATTCTTTGGTACACCTATAGTAGTACTACCAAAACTGCCACAGCAAGAGCAAGTTTCCACCAATGGGGCAGTTCCCACTGTTCAGCCAAGTGTATGACACAGGAGAAAGGATGTAGGGGCTTCAGGTTTGTACAAATGGATGGACAATGGTGATGTCTTATGCAGTTTGTAGTTTTACTCCCAAGTGAAAATTAATTTAGAACTCCTAAGCTGGAAACTAACATTCTTTAGTGAGTCCCATGTGATGAAACTTGCCTACATACTTTGGAAATTATCCATGTAGCTATTTTATTTCCACTTCTAAATTTAAAGAAAATTCTGAAGGAAATGTTCAACAGAAGAGAGGGCTTGATTTACTCTTGCTTGCCTAATTCCAGTTCATCAGAAAAGACTCCGCAAACAACACAAGCTGGAGCTCAAGTACAGTCAAATTCAGCTCCTCTTGCCCCGCCAAACTCCATCTCCATTTCAGTATTTGGAAACTGATACCTTTATATTGCAACTGGTTCTGCTGGAGGAGGTATCACAGTTTTTTAGTTGATGTTCCTGTCCTCTTATAACTTTGTGGTGCTGCAATCAGAACTATTAGCAGTAGATGGCTTTTGTAAATGTGTCTTCTTGGCAACACGTGGCAGCTGGGTTCTTTTAAAATACCGGCCTGGATCCTGAATGTTGCCTACCTGAATGTCTGGCCCTAAGCCCAGTCAAAAGCTACTCCCATATGGCTCTTCATGTTTTTTAAAAAAACCAATTACATCATTGCGCGAAAGAGTTATCCCTGCTGCAGAGTTGGAATTTTGTTCAAAACTCAAGCATATGCATCCCCACCTACAGTCTAACTATAACAATCTGTTAGTTCCACTTCCCATGAATCAGTACTAGAAACTATTAAGAAGCTTAAAAAGAACAGATTGTGCTTTTTTTCCAGATGAAGCTTAATATAGTACAGCACATAATAATACTTCAATCTGATAGAAAAGGGTCAGGCAAACTGCAGGTGGCTCTTGCTTCCCGTCCTGCCCAGCAATTGAGCCAATTAAAATACCTTACCATAAACCATTAAGATCTCATGTGCATTGCACAGGAAAACAACGTTTTAATTCTTAAATTAATTAGAAAAGTGTATTGACATCTGCTGTATCACCTTAAAGGTTATCAGTAGGAGGCAAAAAAGTCTCTGTTGCCAAGTGGAAGAGCAAACTACATTTCTCCTGCCCAGGACTTTTTGGGATGTCATTTATGCCTTTTTGCATAAAAGAGCTTTTTTTGTTTTATTAACAGCTGTACATGCAAATTGTTATCAGATAGTTCTTTTGTCTGAGATTTTCAGTGACCATAGATGAGCATCGACTTTTAGGAGAAATATGAGATGTAAGATTGTTTCTGGCAGGTCACAGTGAAAATTCACAAAGAAAAAGAAGAGGAGCCTTGAGTGAAACAGAAGAAATGCATTATGTCATTCATTAGACTGGTAATAATCCTACCTGTCACAAAGCATATTTATTTAAGCAGAAATGCTCTCATTATTTTTCTAGACAAGGAAGAGCAAACCAGAATAATATTCTATGTTGTATCTGATCCAAGGAAAAGAAGTCAAGTCAGGTTAGAATTTGCAGTATATGTTTTGCAAGAAATAAAGGGAATACAGTCTTCATTTTCCACTAGTTTCTATTTGTGCCAGAAAGATTAACACTGCCAGAAATATAAAAAAAGAAAGTATAGCTTTGGTATAATTTTGAAAATGCCTGTGGGAGTAATACAGTATATTTATGAAAGGCAACATGTTGGTTGATTAACAGGATCATCTTCCCAAAAGTTGAGGATATGGGGGTGTTTCCCGAATGGAAATGTTAGAAGTGTCTTTGGCTGTTACAATTCAAATTAATCATGAAAGACACCTATAGAACCTGCTACTATCTGCTAGATATTTTCCACATTTTACTCTTGTGACTGTGGGTCTTTTAAAGTACCTCACTAACAAGAATAGGGGCATAAACCAAGTCTTTCGAGCAGCTGGAGCAACCACATGCCACTGATGTAACATGATCAAAATCACAGCCTTCTGTGTAGTTATGTCTGCAAATAGAAAATGACAATAGACTGTTATTTTATACTAAAAGGTACAAACCATATGAAATCAAAACACATATGCCTGAAATTATGGAGTAGCCTGTGTGTTTAAAAAAAATAAAAGAAAACCCAACTTCTTTTCATGTGATCCAAATACTTTATTTAAATGATTTTTAAATGGAAATTCAGTTTCTATATTAAATATATATGTGTAAAACAATAAAAAAATAAAATAAGAAGTTCATTCTGAAAGCAGCACATTAAACACAACTTAAATGAGGATAGTTCCTCCAAATATATTTCACTTAAATATTTCCAACTAGATTTTTTCCTTAATAATCACTTGGAGACTGGGCTGCTCCACTTCAATCATCTTGAGTGCTAGATAGAAACTTCAAGACCTTTGAGCTCCTTCCTCATAAAATATTAAAAATTAAAATCTGAATTTCATGGAAGAAAAAGGATAAATATGTACACACTTTTGTATGGACAGAAGGTTTCTCCAAAGAAATGACTACTCTAGTGAAGCAGACGGGGAATGTTGGCTGGGCTTGCAGAAATCATCTCTCTGCCCTGCTCAGCAAAGGAGCACCACAGGGCAAAAAATAGGATTAAATTAGGAATGCTACTTACTTCATCCTTAAAATTGCTACACTTGCCTTCTGTAAGGATATTTCAAAATAATTCAAAGGACAAAATCTAACATCTGAGGCCTCATAGGGGACATAACCACTGATGACTGCAGTTGGGACTCTATCCTCAGCTGTCAATGTAGTCAGAATAGTGTCCAGATAGTGGAGAATCAGTTACCTCTTTTCTTGGATGTTAAACTTATCTGTTGAAATTGAAAGAACTTCAAACAGTGTTTATTTATTACCAAATACTCATAAAACTCGGACCCAAAAGGGTTGTCTATGTCCTGATATGTTGCCTACTACAATTCAAGATGTGTCAATATAAGGAAACATTAGTTGCCATGATATCATGGTAGCTATGAGCCTAATTTCCTTTCCTGTGAAGAGTTTTGAGGTTTTTAGTTTTCTATATTTGAGTACATTAAATGTTTTCATAATCACAAAAATGTTAGCTGCCCAAAGGCCTCCCCCCACTTCTAATCTTCTTAAAATTCAATCCACTGAAATAATGTCTGGAAATTATAGTATTTAATTTAGATATAGACCATTTTATCATTCAATATAAGACTCATATTACTGTCTCAATGTAAAATAAAATCAAACATGTATTTTGAATCAGGAAACTATTTTTATTTCTAGAGTAATTAGCTAAAATATTTGAACATTTAGAAACAAATTTAACACCTTTCATTAGGAAAATAATTTACTCTTTTCTGTGAGATTTAGTTTAAGCTACTAGGTATTTTCTGACTAGAAGTTCTCATCCAGAGTCATTTAGACCAGTTCTATTCATAAAGTATTTCTTTAACTAACCAACTTTTAAATTATTTTGGAAAAGTAACATATAATATACTCCAAACATAACTGTGCTTAATTAATTTAAACAAATCTATTCATTATCTCCTCATCTAAGAGAGCTTATAAGTATCAGTTTGATATCAAAGTCTCTTCTCTCTCATCTTCTCTGAGCTATTTTGAAATAATAAATTAATTTCTCAAGATAATGATGACCTAGTTTCACAGTTTAATGCACCTCACTTTTATGTATTTTAAAATTATCACCTCATAACTTTAAAAGAGAAACTCATTTAAACATTGCTGTTATGTGAGCAAAGGGAACAGTGTGGAAACAGCCTTTTCTGTATGCTTCCTTTGATCCCTCCTGCTGACTGGAATGTCTGAAGCTTTGTGGTCCTTGTCCACCAAGATATGTTTGAAGTCCTACATGATGCTAATGTCTACTAGAGGATTTAAAGTCTGACAGCTCTTGCAGAAACATGCTGCCATCTCTGACTGCTCTCCTTGTTTTCAGCCAGGAGAGATTAAGATTTTTCTGTACTTTCTGTTTGAGAAATAGCTCTTCCTATCTACCTGACTCTAAAACATTTCCATTAATTAAAGAACAGTTCCTAGTGGACTCCAAGGATGCTCAACTTTTCTTTCATTTTGCTTCAGGGTTATACTTTACATTTTTTGTTTAGTTTTCAGATGAAATGAGAACACCTGAGACTGACAGTATTGGACTGCATGCTGTTTCTTCCAGGAGACAAAAGGTAATACAGACAGGAGAGGGCTTTGCGGTGAGAACTCTTCAGTCTATGATTCTGTACTCTTCATTGCAGATGTAGTGTATCCCCAAGGAGTTCAGCTGCCTGGGGTTTATTCACTGGCATTTGGACCTAGTCCCAGTTCTAATTTAGGCTATCAATTATTGTATTTCTCAAAAGAGTTGGTCCGTTCTACAAATGAATAACGTTACACTTCTGTAAATTCACAAACTGGAGCATAACTTCATGTAATATTAATTCATAACTCTGCTATGGTTTGCATCTAGTCTTTTCTGAAATACATGTGATGTCCTATTTTACTGCTGCAGTAGGTGAGCAATACCAGAAGTCATCCAACAAAAGGAAGCATAATTCAGGGATTATTAGATTCCAAAGGTCTTCAATTAATCTTGAGTTTTCTGCTAAGTGCCTTTCTCTCTGTCCTCATATGTGAAATGAAGATAAAAATGTTTCCCTGATGGTGGTGGTGCAAGAATAAACATATTATGCTGTAAAAGAGCACCATCTACATTGGTCAGACTGAACGAAACATGACAGTTTTGCCTCTCAAAAACTCACTTTTGCTTTGTTGTAATAATGATCACTTCACATTTATTGTAGTAACAATCACTGTCTAACATTTAAAAAACAACACCTAAAATTTGCCAACAGTAGCTGAAGAAGATGGCAAGTCCAATCCAAAGACTACACCTTATTTTCACTTTAAAGGATTGTACTCATTCATATTCAGAACCTTCATTTTGGACAAGAGTGAGTTTTGTGCATCTTTCAGTATGAACTTGGAGAACAGAGAGGTCTATCAGGAATCTGTGAATATTTAGTATGGTATCTGGAAGGCAGGTCTATTGACTGTATTTCCTGAGAGTGCTTGTCAAAAGGGTTTGAAGAGGGCAATATGAAGTTTCTTGGTATATATTTATAATTTTTAGAATATACTGTGATGGATGAGAAGGCAAATACTGCGGGACCAGCTACTTTCTTGAAGATGTTCTCACTTCAGGAACATTTTGGATAATTGTTGCCACTTGGTGGACAACAAATATTGAATACTCACAAGAATATTTGAAAGATATATTTGAGTTTGTTGGGGTAAAGGTGGTTTTTGAAATGTACCTGCAGATGATATCACTAGGACACTGTGATCCTCAGCTTTGGGATATAGAAACTGAAGAAGGAGAAAATAGTAACAGAATAGGCTTGAAGGCAAGAATATGATCTTCTTCCCTGTGTGGGTGATTGTGCAATGGAACAGATTGCCCTAAGAGGGTGTGGAGTCTCCCTCACTGCAGATATTAAAGAACCATCTGGACCTGATCCTGTGCAGTGTGCTCTGGCATGGCCCTGCTTGAGCAGGGAGGTTGGACCAGAAGGGACCAGGGACCACTGTGGTCCCTTCCAGCCTGACCCATCCTGTGATTTGCTGAATTTCAGATTAAGCTGCCCTATAGATAAAGCATAATTAGTTACTAAAAATTTGCATGATCCTTTTTATTTTAAAAGCTCTCAACAGTAGTTGAGATTTCATGGCTACCTTGAACAATCTGTCCAAATCCAAATTAGTCTTTTCATAAGTCTTTCTTCCCTGGGTCTTAACCTGTTTTTCTATATTCTCTTTGAATTTGACCCTGCAAAATATTTTCTATCAAACATGAGAATAGTGTTTCAAATCAATATTTTCAGAAGATCTCAACAGTTTTTAAGAGAATCATCACATGGCCACTTAATTTTTTAAAGATTAAACAAGTCCAATATTCTGGTTTTCTTGCAGGTGATTGCCAACTAGTTTAGGTTGTCCAGACAGGTAGGTTTTTTAAAGATATGGTACTTTCCCATCTTGTATTTTGCCCAGGCAGAGTATAATTG
This sequence comes from Zosterops lateralis, assembly GCF_965231275.1. Lineage (NCBI taxonomy): Eukaryota > Metazoa > Chordata > Aves > Passeriformes > Zosteropidae > Zosterops > Zosterops lateralis. The sequence goes on along the minus strand of NC_139763.1, from coordinate 81,934,293 downwards.
AAAGACTATTTAATGCCTCCAAAACTCATTACCTCTTTGTGTGTTTTCAGTAGGATATTTACCTTATTTAAAAATAGAATGACACTGTTGACTCAAGTGTAATTTGTGATTCATTTTATTTATCTAGGTCTTGTTTTCTGCAGAACTGCTTCTCAGTCAATCATTCCTCATCCAGTATTTAAGCGCTAGAATATTCTGTTCAAGAAGTAGTGTCATTCAACATGGTATTCTTTACAGATTTAATAACCATACTCTGTTTATCATAATTCAAATCACTGGAAATATAATTAAAAATGGAATCAAGGCAGATCTGCAAGAAGGCCATTGAACTTATGTTTCCAGTTAGAAAGTAAGAAATACAGTTTGAACAATTATTTAAGTTCTGTTTTGTACCTAACACAGGGAAGTTAGATTCATGGCCTCTTAGTATATGGTTTTAAGATTAAGTCACTCATTTCACACAAATATTCTGAACTGGGTACTAAGTTGGCTTGATATGATTTGTTTTTAAGAATACATTGTCCCCTTTTTATGACACCAGAAGGAAAGTACTAATTTCTTATTAAAAAAAAATTATTTTTTGCAGAAGTGAAACATGATTGGCTGAGCTCTTTCCTCAGTTTCTCTTTCAGGAAGAGGTAGTGTTACCTCATTTCAGTTTTTTGGAAGGGTATGCACCTCAGATAGGTTTTACCTAAGAGGACATTAAAAATATATGCAGTTATGCCAGAGTGCTGAGGTTCCCTAGAAGGACACAATAGTAAAAAACCTTTTGGCCAAAGAGAGCAGAGAACCTGAAGCTCTTTTTGACTGCAACATGCTCAAGTTTGATTAGGATTGCCTCATGTGATGTGCTTAACACTGTCATCCATCATATTAACGTTTTCCTTAATGATCTGAAAAGGTAGTCAACAATGTTAATGAAATTTGCAAATGGCTTTTAATTGGACAATGCTGAGAATATCAGACAAGACACAGAAATACTGTAAAGCTTTCTAAAGATATTATTGGCTTAATTAGAAACTGGGCAAAAGAAAAAGGTTATTTGTCATGATTAAACCAAAAATTCTGGGAAAATTAGCCAAGAGATTCAAAATTATTCTGTAAAATAAAACATACCTTCCTGTAATGCTAAAGCAAAATATTTTAATGATTTGTATAGTTTGCAGTATTTTTTTTTAGGGAATTTCCATTTGCTGGGAATAAAAAAAAAATTAGTTTTATTTCAGAGATGCAATTTTAAAACAACAGGGTACTAGAAACTGCATTCCCAACAATATCTGAGGCTAATTTCTATCTCATTATCTCATTCCAGAACAGACATATACTTTTAAAAGATATGTAATATTAGAAAGAGACGTAATATTATATTCCTTTCTGACGTAGTCCCACAAGGCACAACTAAGTCTAAAAGGCTGTGGCAGGAGACCTTCCTTGTGTGATTTTACAAATTAATTGTAATTCTAAACCTGACTGGACTTAGTTTAATTAAAAGTATAACTAAGGAGCACACAAAAAGAAGAAGCAGGAAATAGACTGAGAGGTCAAATGGCCTTTTTTTTCTATCCATATTTAAAGCTTCCTCAGAACTTCATTTTTATTTTTACCTTTTCAAAAACACCAGCTTACAAGGCTCTAGCAAACTTCATGGATCTGTTTAAACATGTGATATTGCATTTAGTGACAGTGTTCATCAACATGAAGCCCTTCATTATAAAATGTCTTTTATGAAAAAACACCAGGGTGAATATCAGGAGAAGGGAGAAAAGAAATAAAATCAAAATTATGAAAGAACAAAACCAATCTTAGATTCTGGATTTTTTTTTTTTTAAGTACTATGTACAAAAAGGTCACAACATTCTTCATAATTTTAGCCTCAGGTTAAATTTCATCTGAGATCCTTATCAAGTGCAAAGCTCAAGGCTGACCGCGGGGGTAAAAGTCCTTTTCATCATGCATACACTTGGCACATTGTATTGACTTCAGATATTAATGAAGATCATAAAAATCAACCCACACCACAGGAGCAGTGGATTTTCAAAAATGTCTGACCATGGTGTACTGTAACAAGCAGTGTCCATATGTGGTAGTAACTAAAGAAAATTTCTCCCTCAAAGCTGGCACAGACACATAACAATATGTACCAGTCAGAAAGAAAGGAGACAGGCAGGGAATGAGGGGAATATTTATTATATATTACTTTGTTGATAAAGCAAAGTGTTGAGTAGACAGATAGATAAACTGGCTTGTATTTATACCTTTTAATGGTGTATTAATAATTATTATGATTATAAGCTCAGCTTGTACTAAATATTGTTTTCAGGCCCCTGCTAAGATCTTGGCTTCACCATGATAAGCATGACACAAAGCCAGAGCACCTTTTCTAAAATACATAATTCTATTTATACAAGAAAAGCAAAGAATGAGAATAGAAATAAAGTCATGTTAAGATAAAAAAAAGTACTTGCAAAATGTCAAGCATCTGATCATATATAAAGGAAGGCTAAATAAATTTGCCACTGTAACACTTGCTAATTGTGATCTTAACCCTGTCAGTTGGGATCTTGAGTCATCCTCCTGTGCACTGCTTTTGTTCCATTTATAGCAAATGGAGTGGAACCAGCAACTGCAGAGGATATACCTTCCTATCTTACACACCTTTCCTTTTTTTTTTTTTTTTAATAGATGAGGTGACTAGAGTTACAAAGTGCATAATTTGGTTTGCTTAGTTGCCTTATTTTCAGATGTCCAAAGAAAACCACCCAAAACATGCTAAATCATAGAATTATAAATCATGGAGTGGTTTGAGTTGGAAGGGACCTCCAAAGATCATTTAGTCCAACCTCCTTGGCATAGACAGGGACGTGTTCCACTCGATATATTGCTCAAAGCTCCTTCCAATCTGGCATTGACCTGGCCATTCTCATTCACTAATCTAATTCCAAGAAAATCTCTCCTCCCTCTCCTCACAGGGAAAATATTCCTGATTTGCAGGGTATTTTTTGACCAAGTGTTCAATGTAATTTTGGACCTGAAAAAGAATGTTTCTCACCTTTAAAAATAAATTGCCAGCTCTAGTAAGAGTGTCATCATGGAAATTATGTAGTCCTTCACTTCAGGGTACGAAACTGAGCCAGAGAAGGAATCAAATACTAGATTTAGGAAATTTTATATTATCAGGTTCCAGTGAAAGAAGTGGTTTATTTAGAAAATCTTTGCATATATTGGGAAACCTCTCTTCCCACGTTTCTGTGAGCTGTTTTGGTTCCACTGGCTGATTTTACATCTAGGGAAATGAAATAAAAATTAAAAATTCTCCCAAAAAATATTTTGTAAACCGTACGTGATAGAGAACTTTATCTTCTTTTAAATGGTTCAGCACCAGCTGTGAAAATTTAACCTGTTTGTTATAGAGTGGGTATGCCTTTTGTTATTGGCATTACAGTCAAAACTGTTGACTATTGACTAGCTGGATCATTGGAATAGTGTATAACCCTCCATTATTTGAAATTGACAACTCTGCAAAACTAGCTACTTTTCATTTTAAGCAGCTAGGGCAAAAATTTGCCTCTCAGTATAGTTTAGATGCCTGTTGGCTTCCTAGTCTTTTACATCCATGTGTTGAGATCCTAAGCCTCAGTTAACCATTCCTCCATTCAAGTGACTCCATCATGACAAGCCAAGATTAGATTGTCTAGGTTAAGTTAGACAATGCAAATAAATGTTTACCACAAAGAAATACAGAATCTCCATACCTGAGGTGCATAACAGAATTTCACCTTGGATCTTTCCCAAGAGTGAGTTATATCTAAAGCTCCTTTACCCTTATTTGAGGACATGATGAACTCATCACCTTCCTTTGCAATTTGCCCTCACTGATAATCATCCTCAGGTTTAAACAGATGTGTCTCCAATAGCTTTTACATTGTCTTCATAATATTAATAATTTTCTTGTCAAATATAATGAAAAACTAGTTAAAAAGCAGATTAATTCTTGCGGCAAATATCTCTGATTTTCAGACCTCTTTGCATTTCTATTACCTCATCAGCTGTAATCGTGTGTTTGCTTAAAAGAGGCCACAGCAGTGTGGAATGTCAATGTTATGAAATGTATCAGCATTTTAAAGTGAGCAGGGGAGCCACTGAACACACCACAGCTGAGTGCTCAGGTGGCACAAGGAGTAATGGACCACAATGAGCAGGTATCACAGTATGTTAATCTCAGTGTAAAATAGATTTGACTCTAAGTAATGATGTTCCTGCTTGGACCAGATTCCAAAATTAGTGCAGAAAGCAGCAAGCTCTCTGATCTGCTGCCAGGTCATCAGGCGCAGGCTTGAACAGATGCTCCTTATGGAATTTATTGTATGAAAGAAGGAACACCAGTTAATCTGATTTACAAGGTTGTGCATAATATTTCTGCACCACAGATTTCCAATTTGTTATTAGCAAACAGCTTTAATTCTCTGATAAACATGTTTGAGAAGATTTGCACTGGGCTTTGTTGGTATGTACATGAAAAACTGCTTTGCAAAGATCCCTATCCCCACAGCATGTGTATGATTTGTAATTCTGGAAAGTACATGAATAATGGAGGTAATTTTAACCAACATCTGCAATAAGCTGCAAAAATTAGTAAAAAATAACATTAACAAGACTGGCAGGTGGAAATCTGCAATGATGCCTACTGGTGTCCAAATGATCACATTCCTCCTTGTATGTGTTCGTGTGTTAGTGGACTCCTGAATGTTTGTCAGCTTTTCATTACTATACATTGCAACATTAAAGACAAGGTTTTGCTTTTGGGTATTGTTCCTGCATAAATGTTAATGATGTTATGTTGATTTTCTCCCAGTATAACAGTTTAAGGCAGAAAAATATGACTGAAGTTCTGCAAGCTTCTCTGTCTTTTTGGGATATTTTTGTGGTGTATGAGAGAAAAAAAATTAAATTCTACTATTTCTGGTATTATTTTTTACATGATTTTTGGGTTTTTTTCTCATTTACCTCTAAAATACTGGGTGCTTTACATGATTTATTTAGGTATTTGCCTATACATTTGTTATCCCCATTTTAGGTGTAATATATAATTATGTGACAATACCCTGCTTGATAACATAATCTGTTTACTTTCAACGCCTCTCTCCTTTCAGAAAGACAACATATTGAAACATTCCCATGAAATTTCCAAGTTGATTTTCAGCATCTGGAGGTTTTAAACAGAGAAGGATCTGCTGTGAACATCTCAATGCTATCTTTCATAACAAAAGAAACACATTTTTTATGTTTTCACAAAATTAGTTATTTGCTTTTGGTTAAAGCAATTTGTTCAGAATTCTCTTCAAGAGGAGCAAAAATGCAGGGAGTAATTTTTTTCTCTAAAGTTTAACAAAATTAATTTACTAGTAAAATCTACAGCTAAAATCATGCCTTTAACCTGATGTTCAGATAATAACCAGGAATATATCTGCAATGGTGTCTTGTCCTTGCACAGCTAGCATGTGCTGTCTTTTGAACATGGCATCCTGTGTTCTCATCTTTCTCTAAAGTACAGAATCTGGACCTGTGATATAAGGGAGATAGTAAAGTGCCTCCAGCATTCTGAGATATGGCAGAAAATAGTCGTGTAGTACTCAGCAACTAAGTACCAAGGGAATATCAAGAGAACAAATGAGGATTTTAGTGCCTTGAGGAAAATTTTAGTTTGTGTCTGTGGAAAGTGAGGTCAGTATCATCTGCTGCAACTAGATCTAGATCAGTGTCCAGGGATTCCAATGACACCATTCTCTCTCTGCTGTCATTTACAGCTGCTTGGCCATGATCTGCTTCACTCTAATGAACAGAAACCAGGATCAAAGGAGCATGATCCGTTGTGTTAATTGCTGTAAATAAAATGAAATATATTTTCAGTCTCAAAATGTTCAAAATGTGATAGAAGAGAAAGATATAATGGTATGGAAACGTGAAAAGGAGTGGGAGATGAGAGAAACACAACGTGTTTTGCATAGCAGTCAGAATTTCTACCAGATAAATTCTCTCCTGAAAACAGATAAGGCCACAGTGTGCCAGTATACCCATTTTTTTTCTTAACCTTAGCATTGGTTAGCAACTTTCCATCACAATAATGCAGCTTCGAGTCTAGTCTGCACAGAGGAATAAAGATGAGACACTCCAAATTATCACTTCTGTGAGCCATTAAAAAGAAGTTAATTTAAATTTTGAGAATGCTGAAACCCATAAATCCCATGAGGACATGAATGTGTATTTAGGTTGAAAAGCTAATGGGGTTTTGGTCCAACTTCATTTATTTAATGTTCCTCAATAAACTTTGGCCCTTACTGATGCTCTTGTAAGCATCCACAGGATTCTAAAAGAAAATGTGACAAAGCTGAGTAAAATTATCAGAATAAAATTAGAATATTCTTGAAATGAAACAAGACTTACTCAAACTAGAGACAAAATAGAGAGAGACAAAGAAAAATACACCAAGGAACATGGAAGCTGAATTAAATCATGAAGAAAACAATACTAAATCTATTTCCCCAAATTGATAATAATTAGTAGTAATAACTTTCCCTTTTATTGAATGAGTCATCAATGGATATCTAAGTGCTAGTTAAAAATGAATGTTCATATTTCCTCCTGCTCTCTGCTTTGGTACCTGAGACACAATATGATCGAGTAAATGCTCCAAAATCTTCCTTTATGCATCTGACAACCTGCAAAAAACTGCCACAGTCCATTGCTTCCCAGATTATAAATCTAATCAGCTGTTTGTCAGCGCTTTACTGAGAAGTAGAGAAATCTTTGAGAATGATCATGTTCACAAGATACATGTATGTTGCATTGAGGCCAATGCAACGTTGTATTTTGTATTTTTAGCTGGCAGGAAGTGCTGTGTGAAGGTCTGATTTGAGCAGGACACCTTTTCCTATCTGACTTTCATGCCCTGTGTCTTTGTACAAATTGAAGGTCAGGTCATTAATATTAATCTGAGAAGTTGGAATTAGGCAGAAAGGATTATTCAAACCATATGGCACCATGGAAAGCCATGGACAGCATTAGGGTTTCAAGAAACTGAATATAATCACTGCTTAATTTCTGCTCACCATTCAGGTGAGACATAGCTGGCCCTCAAGGGCCATTCCAAAATATCAGTTACAGCAAGCTTTAAATAATTAATCAATTGATCAACCATATAATGCACATGAAGCTAAATTGTTTTGCAGTAAAACAGGAGAAAAAGAAATGCCTGAGGAGCCTAAGGACTAATCTAACAAAATTGCTGATAAAACACACTCCAGTACTCACCCTCTAGCTCTGTACCTGCTTTACTAGTCAACCCTTGTCTGAGCAGAGAGACTATTTGAAAATAGCCCCGTAGGCAGAACTGTTGACATAAAATTTTTTACCCTGAGATTTGGCCTCACAAGGCCAGTCAAAGTGAAATACCCTCTTTCCTCCTTTAAATAGTGAAGAAAGTAAAAAGTGGTTTTGAGATAGTTGAGCTTCTGTTTTATTGTGTTAACGGTGAAACTCTTGCTTAAAACTTTGGGAAGATTGAGTCATAGGTGTGCAGAAACAGGGCTACTCTCCTTAGACTCTTTAATAATATCCTCTCAGAGCAATTCCTACCTTTAAACCCGAATTAATATACCTGGAAACCAACTCAATTTGATTAAAATGGTAAAGCCTTTCAAAACTGGGCGATAAACATTTGCAGTATTTGGCAATACCTGTTGAAAGGCTGAGAGGTTGAGGTTGTCAGGCCTCAAGATGACAGGGCTCCAGGGAGACCTTATTGCAGCTTTTCAACTTACTATGGGGACATGCAAAAAAGGCAGAGAGAAAATTTCTACTGGGGCCTATAGTGACAGAACAAAGGACAGTGGTTTTAAACTGAAAGAAAAGGCTTTGACTGGACATAAAGAAGAAATATTTTACTGTGAAGATGATGAGGTACTGGCACAGGATGTCCAGAGGTGTTCCAGATGCCCCACAATTTGTTCAAGTGATGAGATATTGAGCAACCTGTTCTAGTGGAAGGGTTCCTTGTCTATGCTAGGGGAGTTAGAACAAGCTCATCTTTGAAGTTCCTTTCCAATTCAAACTATTCTATGATTCTATCAATTTATCTAATTGGCCCCTGGATACATCACAGAAATAGAACCACTTAAACCTAAAGAGAAATACAGATACAAGTTTTTATTGTTTACTGCCTCAGTTGTTTATTTATTCCATTGGAAAAAAATTGATGAAAAAAACAATGATCAGTTATGATCAGGTAATATATCACTTATGTGATGGTCTAACAATTCATCACATAGCTGGAATTCACTCATTTGTAGTAATAAAAATAATGATTGTCATAAAATTTTAGCTGGCAAAATCTTTTGCCTTTATGTGCTACTTTCAATTCTCTATTCTTCACATAATTCACCAGCATTTCAGTATATATGGAACAGAGTACTTTTTTTAAATTCTACATTTTTGATCCCTTGCGATGTGCAGGGCAGTGACTATCCCGAAGTTTAGCTATCTGAGTAGGCCATGAGAAACTACCCATGGATATAGCATGAGAAATTCCAGATGTGACAGAAAACAACCTGACAAGCTGACAAAAGTCATAGTTGTTCCACGACCATTCCAATTGTCTCAAAATATGTGGTTATTTTCACTATAAGACCTGAAAATCCACATACTTCACTATCAGTGAAGATGCTGAATATTCACTTTGAACTAGTTTATAAGCCAGCCACAAAAATCATTGCAATCTTCCAGCATAACATTATACCTGGCAAAATTCAAGCTTATTGTACTTCTAATATAATTTCATGATTTAATCAGAACATGTCAGAGCACTCTTAAGTGATTAATAAAACCACAAGTACCTGAGATAACTGTTAACCATAAAGCAAGTAAACATGATTAAGGAATATTTTCCTGGTTTTTGACAAGCAAACTGAAGCAGGAAAACCTTTCTAGATCTCTTTTGTCATAATTTTATTTGTTTCAGTTCATGAGGCTGTAGAGGGTTTTGGATCCTTTTATCATATCCACCATTAAATATTTTGGACTAAACTCTCAGCATGTGAAGTTGTTTTTTTTTTTCTGCAACCTCTCTCTTTATTTTGTTTTTCAAACTTTATATCTTGCATGCTGTGACTAACGTTTTACCACATTTCTCTTTAGAATAGGATACTGAGTCCAGATTTTATGCATCACAAAGGGAAAATTATGTTTCACTTTCAATCATCAACATTGGGTTTAATATGAAAATACAAGGTAAAATTTAGGATATCTGAACACTGTTTTGGGTAAAGATTATTCTAGAATTATAAAGATGTAAGTACCCAAATATACAGAAAAGTAGATAACAATGATAGATACTCCTGAATTTATCATGTTCTTTACATTCATCTCATATTGCAAATATTTTGAAACTAGAATTTGGTACACTATTTTACGGAGACTACTAGAAATTTATTAAATCATTGTACATTGTTGTTGACTTGCTCATGGATTATCCTGTCAGGCCTCTTCTGTACCATGATACAGGCAGAGTATGTCCTTTCCCAAGGATGTGAAACAATGTCATGTTGATCTCCATTGCTTCATGTCTGCTTTTTATAAAAGCAAAAAGAGCTAAGGAATCACAAAATATGTTATATCTACAAGTTAATTCAGTCTAAAAATAGGTGATTATTTCCTGAAAATGTTTGTATGTGTGTATAAGAATGGATATGATTCTTGAATTTAAAACTATGAAAGGTTTTAAAACTATTATCTGTGCCTTTAAAACCCTGAAAAGTAGATAAGGTTTAAAATTGTTTCAAACATCCTATATACATTTGTTCAAGATCATATTAAACTGCTTTGTGAAAGAGTGAAATCACTTCTGGAAGTGTGGCTTACCTGGTCCCTGTAGACTTTACTAATTGTTGACCATCTTACCAGCAAAAAGTCAATAATAATAGACCACCTAGTAAATTCAGGACAGATTTTCAGCCTTCAAACTCAATGAGCTGTCTTACATTACTGGGTCTCTCAAGTGTCTGTGTTATATCAGCTCAGATTTTGCAGTTGCATATCCTTTCACTATGTTATTTGTTAATACGTATTGGCAGGCATCACCATCTCAGATTTTTGTGAGTTTCACTTCAGAACAGCTGCCAAGATAATACATCTCAGTCTGATGGCCTTTCACTGATGTGGACATAGCATCCTCAAGGGAGTCTCTCAAGCAAAGATGTTGCTTATTAATGCAGACATCTATATATCGTAGCTAAATGTATCTCTTCCTCTCTTGCATCATAAAGATTTAGAAAAGCTGACACGTTCAGTGGGAGTGCTTTTCTGCTTATCACATGCAGAGAGATTCTGGAAGTACATCTTGCTTTTTAGAACTGCAAAAGAATACACTCTGAAGAAGGATATATAAATTTATGTTCCAAACACTAACAGATGATCAGTAATTCTAACAAATTTAAAAGGAACTGTTATGATCTGGGTTGCTTAGGGTTTTTTACATCTTTCTATTGTCTCTCTGCCAAAGTACTTATTTTCACTTCTAGTTGTTTTCCCTCCCAAGGCAGCTTCTCCTCCCTCTCTCTATCATCTCTCATTGTCCTGAAATATCAACTTCATTTTTGATCAGGCTGTGATGTCAGCCTCTCCCACCTGCTTGTTGCATTTTTAAATAGGTGCTTTTTTGAGCTCTGTCATACCTTGGGGAAATGTGTCATAGGAATCTTCGAGCTCACTCTGTTGCATTCTTTAAATCTCATCAATTCCATGACGCGGTCAAAGCTCAATAATTATTTCATTGCTGGAGCACTGAGAATACAGTATTGCCTGTCATGTTGTCGAGTTCTAGTTTCCTTGAGTGTGCATATTATATACTTCAATGGAATATAAATATAATTTATTCAGGGAAGAAAACCTCAGTTCCCTTCACCTGGAAAGTTCCCTGCCTTTGAAAGAAGTCCACTCTGCTCTTCATGATATCTTTTGACTCTCACCTACCTGACACCAAAAAAATAGGGTAAAAGTCCTATGAAATGAATAGCTGAGTGTCAGTGATGTGTTTGGTGACATTTAAATAGATCCCAAAACTCCCAGTAGAATGCTAAGCAAACAAAACAAATATATGAAGGTAAATTATATGGGCTATGTTGGCTTGTACTTTTGGTGGACGAGAGATCTCCAGCATTGCCTCCAGAGACATCCACTTTCCGTACTCAGACAATAGCAAAAAACAGGATCAGTGAAACCTGTGGAACAAATAGCTTACTTCTTTACTTCATAGAATCCTGTCGCTTTCTTCGTGTGTAGAAGCATAGTGTGCAGTGGGTTGTTCTTTCTTTCAATTAGTGATGCAGACCAGGCTTTGCTATCACATTTTACAGTCTTTAGAGCAAAAAATGTAAGGAAATTATTTGCCATACAAGAAATTTTAAGGTCTCCTTTGGGTGTTTTCCTATTCTTAAGCACAAAAAAAAAAGCCCACGCCGTTTGGTTTCTGTGTGATTTATAGGCTCATCAGAATGATGAGACCAACTGACAAAGGCAGTTGTTCAGAAACTAAAACAGATGGCAATGGTCAGAAAGAGATACAGATAGATCTGAGATTGACTGGAAATATGAGCCCTTATAACAGGATAAAATTTACTGAGCTGAGCAAGTGTACATGAGATGGGCTGGATGATGTCTGAGGGGACTCAAGAGATTTTCAGAAGACTGGAACCTAAAGGAATTAAGCAAAACCTAAATAGAGAAATACAGATAAGCATAAATAGGCAAGTCAACATCAAAAAGCCAAAAAGGATAAAATTAAATTGAAGGAACAACTTAACGTAAGGAATACTAACAACCTCTCTCTTGAGAGCAACAAATTTTATCCTGCCCCCGCATTTTAGATTTTCAATGCAGGCTGTATCTCCCCAGCAGGACCATGGGGCATTTCTCCTCTCCCCTTTGTGCTGGGGAATACTTGCAGTAAGAAATTGCCTCCATGGTCATCACAGAAGTATGATCTTGTCCATGTAGCTGCCAAAACAAATTGGTGACATACTGTAATATGTGATGGCCTCACATATGTAATATCAGCTGACCTCAATATAATCACTTTCTTCCTTAAAATGGACCATTGTTTTGGCTTGTTTTGATTTTAAATGTCTTCTAGGTTAATTCATTTTATTCTGAAGGTAAAGAATCAAATCATATCTGTCAAGACTTGTGTAGGAAGGTTTGTACAGTCACTGTAGTCAAACACTGGGGAGAACTTATCACATCTCAATTGTTCTTATACCTGTGTCACAGACTGAACAAAACAAGAGGTCATCTGATTTAATTTGTGACATTTCATACAATTAGACAATCAACTTTAAAGCAATTAAAAAATCAAAAAGAGCTGATTTTTCTTTCTCTGATCTTAATTTTCTTTTCTCCGTTGGGAATCTATAAACTGCCTAAGTTATAAGACATTCTTATCTCTCAGGCTGTAACATAGATCCAATCTTGATAAGGCATGAAATATGGATTTCAAAGTATAATTTTCTTTCAGAGAGATTCTCTGGGAAAAACATTCCACTAGTAAAAAAAAAAATCTTTTTTTTCTTGTATTTTCTATTGTTGTTTAGCAGTCTGCACAAAAGTAAATGGGTTGGACGAGAATGGAAAGGCAAAAAATATGTTTGTTGATAATTTTTAAAATTATTTTCTGTGAAAAACATATCTAGAAACTTTTTTCACTATTTTTTTTTCCTTTTTTCTCCTAGGGATTTTTTTGCAGGATTTTTTGCTTAACACTTTTTTCTGCATTAACCCCAAATTCCGTCACGGGACAGAAAATTAGGTCTTCTAACAACTTTAGGTCTAACATGGTCTCTGGCCTTGAATAGTTTCTGAGCAAAGGAAATCTGGCATAACTGATCAATATGTAAAGAAAGTAAATGAGCTGAATAAGTTGTTTGTTGAAATTATGTTTGAAATGGATTATTTTTAGCTTTCCAACACAATAAAAATCAAGTCCTAGGAAATATCACTAACTTGTTAATATTAATTATATATTTGAAAGAATGGCTAGGTTCTAAAAATCTCCTTGCTTACTCAGGTATAATTTAAGTGTAGTAAGCTCTGTTCCATAGGTACAGGACAGCTAGTATTCTGCTTTCTCCCTAGGTATCTTTTATTTCATGCAAAACTGAAGGATCAAAGAATGCTGCAGTGACAACCACTAGCAGGAAAAAAAAAATGTCAGTCTCCTTTACCTCCACCATGAGTTACTTATGGTGGCTGACTTTGCTCTTTCATGTAAAAATACAAATCAGTGAGTTTGAGAAGCAGTGTCAATCTAGATAAATGCTGCTCCCAACAGTATCAGTCAAAGTCTCTCACATTTCCTAGTCATACCTTCTCACCATCTTATCCCAGCCCTACAATGCTCATGACATCGCAAGAAGAAGAAGAAGAATCTAATTTTTTCCCTTTCCCAAGCTCTTTATGATGAAGTCAGCACGAGGCAGCAATGGTACAAAACGGGGGGAAAATGGGGAGTGGAAAAAATTCTTTAGCAGTACTAGCTGAACATGAAGATTATCCAATTATCACAAACAATGAGATATATGTGTGTGTGTGCAAGTGTGTGAGTGTAACTTAAACTTTTTATTTCTGGCCATGCACTTCAGTCAGTAAGTACCCTAACTTTTTTTCTATAATCCTGAATTTTCTAAGGATTTGGAGAGGACCTCTTCTGTAATTGTCTGCCAAAAAATACCCTTAAAGGACAGAATTCAAATGCTGGACAGCTGGAAACACACATCAATAAGTAGAGAGATCTATGGAGCAGGATGGATTTATTTAGATGCAGTGACAGAAAGGTTTATATTGGGCTTGTTCCTAAACAAAATGGTTTTATTTTTCTCACCAAAATGAAACAGTCTGTTTTCACCTTTATTTTCCCTTTTATTTGTTGTCTTGGGTTTTGTAACAAACAAACAAACAAACAAACAAACAAACAGACAGACAAAGAAATAAAAATTATTTTATTCCAGCTGTTGAAACCCGGCTGGGGAGGTGCTTTTTCTTTATCTGTTGTAACCAGGAGAGAGGGGGTGACTGCCTTTCTGATAATAAGCCAGCTGTTAAAACCAGGTGGGGCATTGTTTCTTATCTCTTTCCACCCTCCCAAGGGATGTCTTCTGTAATGGGCCATTAAAGCTTATCACCCCACTGCCTCCCATTACCTCCATGGGGATATCTTCTGTTAATGGGCCTTTAAAGCTCACCAATGACATGACACATTACATCAGCCCATTGTGAGATGCTCTACCCAGGGAGGAGGAGCCCAAACTATTTTCACTCAGATAAAAAGGAGCCACAAGTGTTACCAGACATCCAGTGTTCCCATGGGACTCCCAAAGGAAGACTGGACCTATCTCTCGACCCCTTTTCTCTACAGGACCATCTCTACTTCCAACAGGACCACATCTGCCACTCCAGGAGGGCTTACTCTTGGACTGTTTCCAACATCCTGACCAACAGGGCATGAGGTTGTATTCTGACTCTATCAGTGGTCTTTTGTATTATTTGCTTTATTTTATTTTACTTTTTTTTTTCTTTTCCTATTAATTTGTATTTCTGACTTGGAGTGTCTCACTGGTTTTGCTTTCAAACCACTACATTTATCAACTTCAATTTGAGTTCTCGGATAGTTTTGTTTTTCTTTAAACCATACCCTTCAGAGAAAAAAGTTAAAATAATATTATGCAGTTTTAGAAAAAAATCAGCATAATTTCCCATTGCGCTGAGAAGACAATACCATTTGGGTGAAACCTTAAAACAAATCAGACAAAAGGATGTCACAGCAATGCTTTGACTATTTGCTTTCTACTTCACTCAGTGCACAAAATGGCCCATAATTTAGTTCCCAAAATTTAGTTACCCACCACAGGCATAACTCCAGAGCATAGCAAAATGAAGTCAGAGGGTTGATACTCCTTTAAATTAAAATGTTGGAGCAACCCTCCTACACTGCTGGTGCTACACTAGTGATATTCTCTCTCTCTCATGCTGTAGATCTGAAGTCCCCACTTAACCATCACCATCTCCACAGCTGACACAGGGACCTTGCATTTCTTCTCTCTCTGCTCCATAAAAATTGTGATCAGGTGTCAATCTGATCCTCCCAGCATCTGCCAAGAGCAACTTGATGTCACCCCTGAAAACAATCTATTTTAAAAGTTATGCTAACTTAACTAACTAAAAATGCTTTGCAACCAACCTTCACATTACACATTTTATGGCCTCTATAGCAAATGTCCCTCTTGGCAAGAAGTCATGGCATGAACTGAGACTCAACAGGCTTGGACCTGAATTGCAATCTTCAGTATTTATGAACTACCACATTTATCAACTACTCTCATTGTTTTGCTGTTATTGAAGCTGAATTAATAATATATAAACTCACGTGTATGCAGTTGACTTCAGAGATCTGCTACAAAACTGTTACAATACTTTTTTTCTAAGAGATTTTCTATCTTGTTTTTCTCATGTTCAATTATGTATAATGAAGTCAATGAGGGATTTTGACACAAAAATACTTTGAAGACATTGTTGTTCAAATTTCCCTGTTAAGGAATGCAAAGTAGATCAATCAAACACATCATGATAGAAAAGTGGAATGAACAAACATGAACATCATTTGTATCACAGATTCTTTTAATCTTAGAATCCTCTCACTCCAAAATGTTTAATATCCTTCTCTGAATGGAAATAAAAGTCTTCTACAATTTAATATTAGCTGTTCTTCTCTGGGTTCAGTAAAATCAGTTCTGGATTTGACAGGGTTTATTGGACATGTTTCTTACTATTGCACTTCCTGAGAAAAACAAAGCTAAGAAAGGAAGAAGTTTTTAAAATATGAAAATACAGTAAACATATTCCTATTGTAGAAAAATGGAGAAAGAGAAATGAGGAAGTGTCTGAATATTACTTATAGCGATGAAGTACATCTGGTTTTTATTCTGAATAGAAATGTGGTAGAGAGTGGAGCTTCAACAAAGACTGTTTTACAGTTCAAAAATGTATTTGGTTTATGTACCAAGTTATGGTAGCAGGAAAGCCACAGCAGTGGTTTCTGTGAGAAGCATTTTCCCAAGTGTTTGGACTGAAACACTTCCAGCTGGCTCCAAGGTAGACTCTCCACTGACTGAGGCTTAGCCCATCAGTGGCATCAGTAGAACTTCTGTGATAACATATTTAAGAAGGGACCCCCCACCCCCCACCACTCACAACTACAGGAAGAGGGAGGTGAGAATATGTGAGAGGAACATCCCTTTAGACCCCAAGTTCAGTGCAGAAGGCAAGATTCTCCTGAGGCCTCTGGGGAAGACCATGGTGAGGGAGGATGTCCCTCTGCATAATAATCCACAGAGAAGCAGAGATCCACTTGCAGCCCCCAGAGCACCTCATTCCAGAGCAGAAGATGCTAAAGGAGGCTGTTAACCTGTGAGAAGCTTGTGCTGCAGCAGGCTCCTGGCAGGACCTGTGGCTCCATGGAGAGAGGAGCCCAAACTGGAGCAGATTTGCTGACAGGACGTGTGGCCTCACAGAGAGCCCATCCTGTAGCAATCCGTGTCCCCTTGGTAGGCAACTGGTGTCTAATGAAGGTTGACTCACCACATGATGCCATTCAATTGTGGAAAAACAAAATACACATTCTAATGGAAGAAAAGGACTGGACAACAACAAAAATGTAGGTGAAACTACAGGACCAGGAGGTCTTGAGCTGAACTTTGACAGAAGGTGAGAAAGTATGTAAAAAGTCTTCATTGTCGTGGAAAAGCAACTCAGGTTTTTCTACAAAGAGTCAACCACACTCAGAGTGACAATACCAGTCAAACCAGGTGGTTTTCTGATCTATCACAGATAATTTTAAACACTGATTAAGCTATTGCTCATATTTATGGCCAGAACTGTGCAAGGCCATCTGCTTTTATTTAACCCACTACTAATCATAGCAGCAATGATTATCACACGAGAAAGAAGCTACATAATCAAGATTTTTGTGAGTGGTTCTACTTTCTCCATTGGGGATTCTTAGAAAAGTTAAACATGTACCTGTCTTCCGATCCATGCCCTGATGGTAAAGAGATTGGTTATGCCTTTCTTGGCTGGAATCAGATTTCCAAAAGCCTCCCACATTCACAATGCCTACCACATAGTTGTTATTATTAGACTCGTTAGAAAATATCACATTAGAAACTTATCATCTTTTAAATGACATTTTAAAAATTTTCTGGCATTTTTAAAATGAAATTTCAAGTCTAGTTTGAAATCTAAAATTGCAAAAAAATACGTAGAATGTCATTACTATGAACAATTTTGATTGACTCAAAATAAATTATTTTTAAGATTGCATCTTTTAAAAGAAACTAAAACCCAAAGCTTCATTCTCTTGGACTGAAAATAAATGTCAAAACCAAAAAATAATTTCCTTTACAATGTAAATTCAGGTTTAGGTCTTCATGTGAATTGCTATTTTCATCAAAGTGACTAAATTACCTAGTTAGAGTTCTTCTATTACAATATCTTCAAAATCAGTAAATTCTACAAAATCAGTAAATCAGACAACTATTGACTATTTATTAACAATAATTATCTCTGTGACCCCTGAAATAGTCTTCTATTACATAATGTTACAGTCTCGCATTCTTCTTTTTGCCCACTGCTCTTTGATAGATATTTGTTCTGAATTAGCTCAGAGTACATTTCTTCATGTGGTAACAGAGCACAGCAAACCCACATCTCTATGCCAGAGCTGGGTAGCACTGTGTTATAGCCAGTAAATTGTAATCAGCAGGGAAGCTTGGTTACAAGAAAACAAATAATCAAGGTTGTCTCAGGTCACAAAAAATACCCATCTCCAAAGTATTAGTTGAATCATATCATTATTCAGCTACCCATTTAATGTGTTTGTAGTTAGTCTTTGGCAAGATATGAAAATATCAGTTACTGACATCCAAAATACGCAGATTTTTTTTAACTCTTGGGCATAATTTACTTTCCCAAATTAAAACATTGAGCCAGTATGTTATTGATTCAAGAGACTGATAGTGGTTCATATCGAAGAGTAAAGGGAACACTGACTTGCAGTTGGTAAATTGAACGGGATTTTCATGTAATATAGCTGCTTTCAAAATGTATATCAGAGGTAAATACATTTTTTATCATAACTGTTAGAAACATAATGTTCATAAAGGCTTAGTCAAAGATAAAGAATGGTGTACAGAATGAAGGCGTAGAACAGTTTATAGGAAAGTTTGGTTTCTAAAGTTTTCCCCATAAATACACCGCTCCTAACCCTCCCTATTCCTACTTTTGGTATGACAACATCCCTAAGAACTGTTGTGTCAAGTCTGAAGAAGTAGTGTTGCAAGACAGCTGCTAATGAGACCTGGAGGAATGGAAGAGGAAGTGTCAAGTATCTGCTGATTACATTACACCTACATTAGACTGTCCACTGAATACTGTCTTATTAATGTTGATTTGTTTGAGATAAAATCATTTATTCTACTCAGATCACATTTTGTTTACAAGCAGTGCACCTTTTGGACTGTTACCTTAGTGAAGAAGCAGCTTCTCAAAACACACATCTGCTAATGAACGAATTCCTGACCAAAGTCCCTCCAAACATAAGTAAGTGATGGGTGACCTTTGTGTTGTGATCCTTAAGTTTCCAACCTCTTTGATGAGCTTTCAGGAGGAACAGTACAGAAAGGTCACCACTAAATATTTAGCAGTTTCAGTTTCATCAGTATGTACAGTGTTTTTATGCCATAGTGAATGTAACAGCCCAGAAGACAACACCTACATTTAAATATCATATTGGAGAGGAGCAAAGCAAAACATTCACTGATAATTAAGCTTAGTTTGACCTATTACAGCAGTAAAGACCAAATTTTGCCCTCCAGACTTGGACTTGAATATGAAACATCCATCAAGATAAAAGATTTCAAGTCCAAAATTTTATGTTTGGATCTTCAGTATGAAATATGTTATGAAAATTGAACTCTTAACAGAATGCACACTTCCCAACTAGGACAAAAATATTCTATCACTTTTTTGCATCAAATGAGGAAGATTTAGGTTCTCAGTGTTCTTATGATATGAAATGGAAGTTCCTTTTCCGTTACTCTTGCCAGAAGTCTTGACCCTTGGAAGTACATTCAAGTCAGTCGAGAGGAGGAAGGAAGAAGAGGAATACTGTCTGCCTACATGAAAGAAAATGGCTTGGGATAAACTTAATACTTAAAATTGTAAGTGTTTTTAATAAAACAAAATCTGCTTCATATTCTTTCAGCTCTGGGTTTCAAACTACATAACAGTAATGATCCCTACAGTATTGTAAGGTATTTATTATAAGGCCATTTCAGTAATGTATTTTGGTACCTGATGTACATGACTCCATTACAATATGCTGATGGGACACCAGAAAGAAAACATAGAATGTTTTCTAACAGTGATGCACCTGCAGTTGGGATGATCCACATGCAGCTTGTGTGGGTCATCATTGAAATATCCTTTAAAATCTGTGTAGGTTGGCTGAATTCTTACTTGGTCCCCACTCATACTCTACTGTTGATAGTCTTGTGATAAATTTTTAAGTCCCTGGGATCATTAACATTATAGCAGTGTCCTGCAATGCAGTTCTTGCCAATGAAAATTCTGAAGGAAGAAGTAATTATGCTCTCAAAGGCTTACAATGTAATTTAAATGAAGATGTCAAAAGGGAAAATATTCAAAAGTAGGGAAAGTAAAAAAGTGGTAAATTACAATAGAAGCATACTATATATTTGCCATTGATGTAAATGGATATATGACTTCACAAGAAGACTGGGAAGCTTAATTTGTATTTGATCTTCAGAAAAGAGGTCACCATTAATTGGTGTTATAGCCATTACCTATTATTATTACTAATGTTAGCTCTAAGGATCAGTAGAATGAAGGCGTGATAAACCCAGGAGGTATCTTAATATTTTAACACATATAACTACCTCTTAAAAAATAATTACTTTTGAGCTGTGAAGTTTCTTTAACAGAATGTTCATCAGTCTTCACACACTTACTTTGCACCTGCCTTCAAAATTTGTTGCTGAAGTGCCTATGCATTTTGGTGTCATGCTGTTTGCTATGTCAGTCACCTTTAGACTTAGAAATATGGTGCTGAAAAGGGTATTCCACATGATACATGATGGAACTCAGCTGATCAAATACAGACTGTCATCTGGACTATTCAATGTGGAACGATAAAGGCACTCTAAAGGCAAAATCCATCCTAGTTAAAAGAGATATTTAGGACTGGTTGGAGAAAATGGGGCATAAAAGGTTCTGCAGTTTTAAAATGAATTTTACATTGGGTATAAATATATATTCTGTGTTTCAAGAACATACTAAGTAAGGAGATGCAGCAGGAAAGAGCTAGAGATATGAGATGAGATATAGACAATAATTGTTAGTGGCTCTATCTTGCAAATCCGAAAAAATAAACTGCACATGAAGTTGGATTACTAGTTTAAAATATACTATGTATATATGCATATTGATTTTGAAAATTTTTTTGTCTTCACATGTCATGCAAATTGGAGTGTTCAAAGACAGTGAGGAAGAGTTTATTCAGTGTTCGTGGCAGCAGTGCGCACTCTTTCTATATTTCTATATTTATCTCACCTAAACCACTTGTGTCAGAAGTGGAAGACATATTTGATGCCTCCTCCAAGAGAAGGACCTGAACCTGCAGCTACTGCTGTTGAAGAGGGATAACAGAGGTTTCCAGGTCATATGCTATGGAGGAATATTGGAAACAACCCTCTTGGTTAGACATGTCAGTGGGCATGCAAAGGATCAAATAAATAAAAGTTATTCTAAATTTGTCTTCCTTTCTCTAGAGGTGCAGCTTTAGGAGACAGACAAAACAGCAATGTGGCTATCCTTGGACCAAACCTTTCCCCTTTATTTTCAGGCAATTACTTACCACAAAGAATGCAAAAGGACAGATGCCTTCACCACAACATATTTGGACAACCCTGGACTTAATATTTCATATGGCCAGACTCAGGTATTTTCTTTATAAATGTGCAGTATCTCTGAATAGCTCTGAAAAACTTTAAGAACTACCATTATATGTCTATTTAAAAGGCATACCGTCTGTGAAGAGATTTACTCAGTCTTAGTCTAAGGGCTTTAAATAATTTCACAAGACTAGATACTTGCAAGATTAGACTTTATAATGTCTAATTTATTGCTCAAAGTAAATGATCTGATCATCTCTCCATTATCCCATTAGTGTTTGATAGTTTTCCAAGATTCTCAAAGCCATTTAAACATTTTCTTGTACCTGTTTTGGAGTTGTTTTCTGAGAAAGATCTGATTTACCTTTTCTAATATTTTGCAGTGGAAGAAAGTAGAGGAAGTAGCCTATACTATCATCAGAGGAAAAAAATACCCTGTATGTTAATTTGAGAAATTCAACTGCTATTTTTAGCCACAAAACTGGTAAGAAGTCTAATTATACTTTTTTCTTCTTTTGCATACCTTGATACTGTCTATGGTAAGAATGGAAACAATAACACTGAATTATTTAGAGTCCCTTGTTTGGATATAACAGGAATCTGCTCCTGGATAATAGTTGCAAAGGTATTAATTTGAGTATCTCTCAAATATAGCTTCTTTTCTATTATTCTGCTTGTTACTTACTCCAGTTGATGCTTTCATATCTCTCTCATGCTCTCTACATTTTCATACTGTTCTTTTGTTCTTAGACTGTATATGAAAATCAAAGTAAGCACAGTGAGCCCAGGCACCACAACCTGGTTCTTGCCTTTAACCTTTGTGGATTTTTGCATACCCTCTTTATAGAGCTTACTGTCGTTCTAACAAGTAGAATAAAGTACATTTCCCTTCTCTTCAACACCCGTCTTCAGCATAAGGAAATATTTTATCACTTGTAAGAATACTTCTACATAGGCCCTCATTTTAGCAGAATAAGAGGCAAAGAACACAGCCATCAGGAAATTTGTTGTAAGATGTCCAGTATGATGTCATCTGACACTCCATTTTGAGGGTATAAATTTCCCCAGTCTGTTAATATAATTTAGAATAGAGAAAAGAGTGATTAAAAGGCTTTCTACAGTTAGCTTCCATTTTATGTGCAGATTACTAACAGTGATTAAACCACAGGCAAATAGTGATGTCTTGTGCCCTCAATGCTTATGTGTAACTTTCAAATGTCTATGAGCATTGCAAAATTCCAGTCCACTTATTCAGTTTTGAGCAAGGACATTTTATTTCTACAGTCATATTTCCATGAACAGCAGATATAATTATATGGATGCACACCACAATCAGCAGGGCAGCTGAAAGTGATCTGTCCAAGCAACAGTTCTGGTCTCTGAGCCCTCTAGACTGCAGCTGCCCATTGACTCCAAGCTGCACTGGCAAGCTCTGTCCAGTCTGGAGCAATGAAACTTCTTGGTGATTATTCCTTTTCTGGTCCTCTATTTCCTTACTTGCTTTCCCTTTTCTTCCTTTCCTTGGAATTCTTACCTTTCTCATTAAACACTTAATTCCAACTGCTTGCAAACAGATTATGCAATTCTACATTTTTCAGAGTGATCAAAATACCTCATACCCTGTTCAACACAAATGAACTGGTTTACAGGTTTTGATCATATTAGCCTGACTGAATTAGGTTGAGTTTCCTGTAGCTTCTTTCTACGGCTAAAGTGTGTTTTTTATAATGCCTTTAGCCTGCTCAGTATATTTAGTTTCTGACTCATTTCTTTAGAGCTCTGAACTATTTTCTGACTCACTGGGAATCATTTATTCTGTTTTGGTTTCACCAGGGCAGGTTTTCAGATTTCAGCTCTCAAATGTCATCATTAATGTCTCAAAGTTTGTTTACAAATGACTTTTTGTCTCACACAGAGGAACACTGATGGTGCCTCGCCAATAAAAGCTGTTCCAAAGCTCCTAAGATAGTCTCTCCCTCTGCAACCTTCCCATAACTTGTTAATTAATGAATTTTTCCCACAGTGCACTGGTGGTTGGCTCTTTTCCCTAAGGAAGGAGGTTGCCCCCAGTCCTTCTTCGAATAAATGTAATATCATCAACTATTAGTACACAAAAATAGCAGGAATACAATATGTACTGTCTGCTAAAATTAAAACAAGAATAAAAGTGATAACAAATGATATGATGTATCATTAGTGAATTTGGGGCTGTAGTCAATTGCCTTATGGTCCTCAGAATCTAGGATGTACTTGACTGTTATCTCCAGCTTGTCCCCTGAAAACATAAAGGCAGAATTTTCATTTCATTAATGAAATATGAATTTTTCCTCAATTTTTGCAATGGAAGGACTTGGAATATTTAAAAGAAAACATGCCAATATTATAATTATCATTATGATAGATGATAAAAAGATATCTGCATTATTAAAAACAACCACTAAAAAAAATTGATTACTGGCTCCCAGTGCCATTTTTATGCCCTAATGTATCCAAACCATCTGCACAAAGTTGGCATGAAGGACAGGTTTACAGAAAACCCACCTCCTTCTGGAGCTGCATTTGAAAGAAGGGTGAGGTATCTACCAACACATAAATTGACACTGAATATTTAGAATTAGGCAGCTGAATCCCAGTCTGTGTGTCCACAGTGCACTGCAGTGTTTTTCCTAAGCCTCTCATCCCACATCCCAGTTGTGTTATTGCAGCTTGACACTGAGAATGTTTATCTCTAGCACAATGAAGCATAAGGGCAGAATTCATCGCTGTGCAACACATAACCCATTGGGATAGTGCTGGAAGACTGCACAGGATGGAGGGAATCCATCCCATTCCCTGGAGCAAACTGTCTCCAGCACCACAGCTGGCTTGGAGAGCAGCACACATGGCATGGCACACACTGCACTGCATGTGACTCAAGGCTGGGATTCAGGGGTAGACCCTGGCTCAGCTGGATCAGTCACCTGGCTGTGGAAACAGAACCTGCAAGGGAGAGGGGCAGCTCAGGGACACCCAGCCAAGGCACTCCAGTTTAGGTGTCTGCTCTGTGTTACATCCATGAGTGCTTTGGTGTCCCAGCACATAGGGCCTCAGTTCTGGAGGTGCCCTGTAGGACCTAAGGCACCAGTGCTGCTGAGACTTAAAAGCAGGGTTATACAAATGTGATTCGGGACATACAGGACACGTTTAAATTTTGGGACTGGCAGCTGGAGAACAATCTGTAGAAAAATGTAGGAAACATGATGCCTACTTCCTGATGTGATCTCAAGAGAGTAGATCTCTCTTGAACATCAAGGGAATTTAGATCACAGTTCACAGGCACATAGGTACATTTTAATGCCTTAATCTGAAGTTAAACTCCTCTAGAGGAACTTTATTTTTTTAATTAATATCCACCAGCAAATTGCACTTTGATAAGCTTTTTAAAAATTTCATTAAAATGGGAAATTAATTACTTGGAGAATTATTAATAACTTGAAAGTGTGTATAAATTGAAAATGACAATGAAGTTGCTTCCCTAGAAGCAAACAGAAACATCTAAGGAAAAGAAAGAATTCCTGTTATACCTAGGATTATTTCACTCATCATTTCCTCTTATCCTCAATGGGAGTTGAACACCTGGATGTTGAATAAAAAAAAAAAAAAAAAAAATTGTGGCCAAAAATTTAGAAAAAATTCTATTTAGAAAATATAAAAATAATAATAACTATCAGTGAACAACATCTTGATCTTTTTCTGATTCTTACTTGGTTTAGTTTCTGACCTGCATATATTTGTCTTTGAAACATGAATCTTTTGTATTTCTTTGAGCTTAGAACCACAATTATATGTTGGAATTCATCCCTTACTTATACATTGTGATCATCTTTTCTGGGGTATCAGGGTGTCCAGAATAGGATTATCTGGACATCTGAAATTTCCTGAGATGGAAGTAGAAGATTTAGAGCTGCAAGAAGTACACAATGATTCACTGAGTTTGGATGGGATGTCTCTGTTCAGTGAGTCAGTCACTTAGAGAAAATAAGCAACTATGATATGTATTTAAAGTAGGCCACCTTTTGATAAATATTACATCCATGACATGCAAAATAGTAAAAAGTAGGGCGATTTAAGTTAGCATGAAATAATCCCTTTTAATACCAAAATAACGAGAAAGAATTAAAAAAGCCAAGATCTTAGTGTCCTTCAAAAGAATGCAGCTTACTTTGAAAGTAGGCTGCCAAATGACACATAAAATGTACTTTAATAAATTTAATGTGTCTTGGTCCCAAAATAAACACAAGTACACAATGGATGGATCAAGTAATGTGAAAACCTTGTAAACTTGAGTTAAAAGTTCTCATTAAAATCCATCTTTCAAACTCTAGTTATTACATAGGAGCAGTTACAACTGCTTCTGGGATTTATGAATAGCAGTAAAAAATTATTTATTGATAGGAATTTTCTGTTCAGTAACATATCTTGGTTCTTTTAAGAAATAGAAGGGACATATCATTCTCCCTACTAGAGCTGAACAACATTTCTTTGGACTTTCCCATTTTGTCTGTTTCCAGTTTCCCACACAGTCTGACTTCAAACCAGTAACATTTGGCTGAGTCAAAGCTAAGATGGCAGAATAGGTATAACTGTTTGATATAAATCCTAAACAAAGGAAATACAAAGTTTAACCAACTAAAAAGAAGCTGAGTAGTATCATTATTGGTGTACAAAAATTGTTGCTATCAAAGTAACATGATTTTAAATTAACTTAAGTCTGTTTGATAGAATTAATAATCAATAAGATTCATTTCAGCCTAGTAATTTTCAGTATTTTAACTCATGGACTTGAAAAACAAATGTCTAACAATTCTAATTCACATTAAGAATTGACCAATAATTTCTTAATCAGATAAAAAGGGAATTAATGAATATACTGTAGCCAGATCCTGCAGGGAGTAATCCTGGACCTTCTGGCATCTAACATTTCCATTATGAGCCTGAAGAAAAATTAAGAAATGTTTATCAATTCCAAAAACATATGAAGGCAGACAAACTGAGAAATATAAACCAAAATAGGCCAAAATTTGGAACATCCTGGGTGAGTCAGCAAGTTGGACATAAACTACAGAAGTGTTTGAATACAGCCAAATGTGAAATTATAAGTTTAGAAAACAGAAGAGGAAGTCTGGATCTGAAGAATGGAAATCTCTATTCAGACAATCAAGGGGTCCTGAAAAGGACTTACGATAATTCATTATCTGAGCATAAGTTTCTGGGCAATGGTACATTCAAGAGACTCTACAGAAAAGGAGGCAGATTGAAAGTGAATGAACAGCCACCTTATCTGTGTGCTTGGCTTTGGTACAGCTACTTCTGCTAGGTTCATTCTGTATAAAATAAGAGGGAAAATGATAAACTGATGATCATTTAGACAAAACCATCAAGAGTGTAAAAGATCAATGTGCTCAGTTCATCCAAATGAAGAGCAACTTGCGTGACTCATTTACGGATTACTTAACAGAGAGTATGAGATACAAATGGATGTGCAAAGGGAGATTATTTCATTTAGCTTCACACGTCTACCATGTAGATAATTTTATCTAATATTGCCATAAAGGGATCTCTGTAGCTTAAAAAATGGTTGAACACAAGGAATCCCTGCAACTTGAGTTAGAAGATTTTCACAGCAGTCCCTGTCTAGCACCAGCTAGGAAAGCATCTGTAGTATCTTCTGCTTGACAGAGGTGACATGTTAGCATAGGAGCAAACTCTCCTGCTAACTGTGAATTTATACATAGAATGCAAACCCATCTTGCACAGAATTTATTTGTTTTAATTAGAGGAAACTGAAATATGAAATTGATGAGTAAGGATTTTTTAGCTTTTTATATATTTTTCATATTTTTATATCCTTGTAGATTTTTAATATTTATTTGTGTAGCTTCTAGCATTTTTCCTGTCATCTCTCACAGTTTCAAAAACCCTTACATTCTTGAAATTCTGTTTCATAATGTTCTTCAGAAGAGAATTCCTCAAGATATCTTATTTTCTATCAGAATTTAAGAGACATAAAAAGTAAATAGGGCAAAGAAGCCCCTGGACCTACTCTAAGGGGGCTGAAAAGTGCTGGTTACTGAGATAACTGATTTTCTATTGGATATACAGGCTAGACATAACACTGTATAAAGATATGCAGGCCCATCAAGCTTAAAAAACATGCAATCACACACACACACACACAAAAAAAAAAAAAAAGAAAAAAAAGACAGGCATTCTGATTCTGTCTGGAAATTAATTGTGTTCTTAATTCATTAACCTTATAAAAGTTATGGAAGTCACGTATCACCTATGTGCAATGCTGTATTTTGTGTACCTGAAAGCTTCCATTAAAGAATTGCATTCTCATCTTACTGCATTAACTCTGACGCAAGGTTTTTTTCCTTTTGTTATTGGGCAACAAAATAATGACAATGTTAATCATCACAGGGATTTATAGGAAATCAGAACTTTAACATTGTACATCTATGTATATATATATATGTGTAAATATTATATATATGTATATATATATAACATTGTACATATGTTTCTTTCCACTGCAAAGTTGTTTGTGCTGTGTTGGTGCTATGGTGATATGTGTAAGACTAGAATATGGTCCAGAAAAAGGAGAAAACCCCTTTTTTCTTGTTTTCACAGTCCTTGTTCTGACTGGAGTGATTGTTGTCAATAACTATCCAAACACAATGATCCCCAACATAAATGAATCTTTAAATAGTGGTTCTTAGAACAATATGGTGCCTAAAAAAAGATCTATTGACACTGTAAAAGGTATGTCTAGAGAAGGTACTCAATTTCAGGCATTAAAATTACTATAAGATTGAATTTATTTCTTCTCAGTTATTGTGCTGATTTTGTATTTGGCTTGTTTGGTTTTGTTTTTATATTCTAATCCTGTTGAAGGTAAGGGAAATCAAAGTCTTTTATTCCTCTGGGACATCCAGGAATCATTTTAGGTGCAGCAACTTACAGACATTATTATTGTGTAAGTGTCTGTTGGGCTGACTTCAAAGAGAAAGTTTTATTGAATAAAAGTCATTCTCAGGAGATGCCCCACTACATGTGGCCTGCCACTTGCATATGTTGGTAGCTTCAAGAAAAGACTGAAAAATCAAACAGCCATCATCTCAGTCATCTTGCCCACACTCAAAGATGACATATTTTGACACAGATAATCATACTTGCTTTCATTTATTGCATCTATCCTGTTCTTATTTAACATTTTTTTGTTTTCCAGTATTTTCAATCAACCACTATTCATAAGAACATGTTTTCTATTTTAAAAAAAATACTAAACTTGGACTTACATAGGTTGAGAATGTGCAAACAATTAGTTTAATAAAACTGACCAACCTTCATGTTTGCCTTGCAGAGGAAATAAATTTTTGCAGCAGATCATTTTATGAAATTCAGAAGCAGGCTTTACCTGACCTCACTTGTTCTAGTTGAGGACCAATTTTCTCCTGTGTGAGAAGGGTGGAAGAAGGTTCACAGAGAACACTGAATACCAGGTTTCAAATTAGGGTTGTGTCAGAGAGACATTCAGCCAGGCATGACTTTTGATACAAATATGTTCTGGTTCAGGAGAGAAAAGATTTTCTGAATCTCAGAAGAAGAAGCTGGATGACTCTATAACTATCAAACAAACGACATTTTTTGAAAGGCTCTTGTTCTGTTTAAAGTTGTTTTTGTGCCCCCCTCATCTACTCTGTGTGGTTGCCTCTGTCTCCGAAGAGGACATTGAAAGAGTCATGCACCCTGCACTCCCTTGGAGAGCAGACAGTGCATGAGAACCCCCCAGCTACGGATTGGCTACCCGTTCTGTTCCCTGGTTGGTCAGTTCTGTATCCTTCCCCTGATTGGTCCAAGTTTCGATCCCCTAATTTGTTTATTAATGTTCTCCCTGATTGGTCCCTTTCCTCAGTTTCTAACCCCATTGGTTCTTGGTAAAGCCCCACCCCCTTTGGTAGGTGCATAAAACCCTGACAGCTGAGCCCTTCGGGGTCTTCAGTTTGTTGGTGGAGATGAAGTAGAGAAGCCTCCCGGAGACCATCCCTGGCTCCTGTGTTTCCTTCTGTGCCGCTTGGGATCACCCCCTCGGGAAGAGCAGCCTCCAACAGCTAGAGCCTTGTCCAGACTGATAGTCTTGGACTTCACAAAAGAGCTGAAATCCACTGAGGTGCCCTGCGCCACCTGGGCTGAGGCTGCCTTGCTCAAGGCAACTTGCTAGGGAAGGTCGCTGCCCTCAGAAGAGCTAGCCGGAGGCAGAGGCGGGTGGCGATAACTCTGACACTGTGTACTTGCAGCAGATAATGAGGGATTGAAATAAATGTCTGTACTGTGGCCTGACTCATGCAGTCTGAATGAAGGAAATCAGGATTTATGGCTGACATACAGTCCTTACCTGATCTCATTGTACATCAATACTCCAAATTAGCTGGATAACCATCATAAAAATAATTATGTGGACATAATATGGGTGATTTAAAGATGGAGCTTAAGTTTTAATTTGGAAATTTCTTGACTTTGTAGGCTTAAAGGTGACTTGCAGCTGACTTGACAGGGAATCTAGTTAGCTAGAGATGTAATTCACAATGTCATCTTGTGTTCAGGGTTTGTTTGAAAGTTTTGGGATATGACTGCTGTGATTCTGATTGTTCTCAGTCAGGTCCAATGGGCTACTTGAATTTCTAGCCTAATCTTCACAACATTTAAAGGTATAATCCACAGCAATGAAGATCCACAGCTACCATAATCACCAAGAGATGTGTTTTCCTGGATCAATAAAAATCGCAAGATGCAGGTTGCTAGAGATTAAGTGCAAAGTGAAACTTTGTAAGTGACATTATGGAAGAAACTGGAAAGATTTAGATGAATCTAGTATGTGACCACCATCAGGAAGAAAATCTTACACTAAGATAAAACTGGCTTGTTACAGCCACAACAATGTCACAATATTTTCACTAGAAGAGGTGAATAATTCATCTCTACATGGTGAAATATCCCGGTGCTCTTGTTTCCAACAAATGGGTGAGTAAAAACACACGTAGCATTTGCAAAGTCTTGAGAAAAATGCCTTATGTCTCAGATTAATGAAGATTCATCTCTTTAGTTTGTGAGAAATAAGGGCAAGGTGACTTGATTATGATGCATGACAGTTGCTGAAGTTAGTATGATGTTGGGGTCTTAGGGACATGATCACAGAAGTAAGAAGTTTTATCTCTAGGGTGGATTAGTGTACCAGGAGAACACAAGTGTGTGGATTTCTGCCTCAGTCTGTCCTATGTGCTGGCAGATGGGCCATGCTGTACACAGGAAACAATCAGGTTTTGAATGTATTTATTCTGGAAACTTGGAACTGGAAGTAAGAGTTTATGATTTGGCTGATCAAACTACAGAACAAGAGAACAGCTGTATCAATGAACTACAGAGGTCTTCAACTCACAAAATCAGGTAAAATTTAAGTGCTGCATGAGAGAACTCAGTAAAATTTATAAGCTGTATTAAAAAGAAGTTAGATGAGCTATTCTGAAGACTCTTTGTCCTAAACTATGCAGTATTGGTACTTGGAACAAAAGTCACTGAGTGGTAAAGAGAAATCAGAAAAGTAAGTGTTGTGGTGACTTGGAAATATGTTGTCTATGTTTTCTTATTTCAAGATAATAATTCTCAAAATTTATAGCAAATAGTGAAAAAAAAAATACACATAATCCCTACTCATAGGCTTTTTTGAAATTGTAATTATATAGATTGTCTTTGGTGAAAGGTGCAATATACAGATTTTTCAAATTTAGATAAGTATGTTCCAGCTGGAAGGTCAAGAACATAATGACATTCCAGGACATTGAAAACAGTTAGATTGTTATTTTTTCAAAGTTGTCTTACATGTTCATTAAGCTTTTTGCCAGCTGAAAGAATTCTTACTTAGGACATAAACCAACAGATTTAAATGTTCACATTGAAGATAAAATGAGATTATTATTTCACACTTCAGTTTGAAGTCCTGCTTTCAGCTGAAAGCCGAATCCTTTCTGTAATGTTGCAAAACAAAAATTGATGTCTGTTACTTCCCCGTTCCTTTGCAATAGTTATAAAAATACAAAGCTAACTGACCCATAAGAGAAAAAATCAGTTCAAAGTTCTATAGAACTTATACATCTCTGCTTCTTATCACTCTCCTGGCTTTCAGAAACTCTGTTTCTAGTTTCTACAGGATTCACATAATTTCCTATAATTTTATGCAAAACTTGGCAGAATGTGCAGGTGCTCTGCCAGCAATACACAAATACGTAAGAATAACAATGATAATTTAAACTATCTGATATTAAACTATCCTTACTGTGTGGTGTTAACATATTGAGCCTTTTAAGATTAATCAGAAAATTTTAATGGGAAATGATCAGAGCTTTAAATAGTAATCATATGATTTTATTACATTATTAATATTTTTTATTATATTATGGATACACCTGGAAATGTGGAAAACCAATATTGTTTTAATAAAAGAGCTACTCAGAGACTGTAACAGGTTGCCAACATTTAGGCTATCAGTTATAAGAACAATAATTAAGAATTTCAACACTTTTCAGGCAGATATGGAAAAAGAAACTTCAGAACTTACCATAAAATTAAAATTTTGTGAACTTTTCAGAATTAGTTTGAAAAATAACGCTTGGAAATGGAAATTAAGGTTTAAGATATTCTTCTAGCATGGATTTATGTTCTAACTTTTTCATGTTATTTTGCAATGTGTAAATAGCAGTCGAGCAAAATGATGCACCATCATATATGAGATTTTGAGGTGGAATTCACACTATGCACAAAGACCAAAATGTGCTAAAAAATTTCAAGAATACTAGTTGTGAAAATATGACAAGTCATCATATTCTGAAGTGATGTGACATAATTTTGCTCTACTACTGTTAATGTACCATTGACATTCTGGAAAAAAAAATAAAGCTACATGACCAAAATAATATTAAGTATTTTGCGTTCACTGTATTTTACTTTGTTCAAAAGATTTATTTAATGGAAAGAAACAAAGCCCCAGAATTTTCAAGGGACATTTAATTTAACTCAGTGTGATAGAAGAAAGATATGCAGGTCCATCAAGCTTAAAAAACAACCAATCACACACACACACGCAAAAAAAAAAAAAAGAAAAAAGAAAAAGAAGAAAAAGGGATAGCCATTCTGATTCTGTCTGGAAATTAATTATGTAATTAATTATGTTCTAACCAATAATTAAGTGAAACACCATAAAATCTAAATTTCATCCTTACTCTGTAGAAACCCTTTTTATCTCACTTGAGTGAATTGCACCTGTGATTACACTACCTAACTACAACAAAATCTTGCTGATCAACCCAGCAGAAACCTATTTCTACTACTGCTCTTTCTAGGAATATGTTCTGCTGCCAGATTAAGACAGGAAACTCTCCAAGTATTCTTCAAATTGCTCTTCTAGGAAGAAATGCAATGATTCCTGTGTCTCTTTTCCCTGATTACAAACTATATTAGCTCATCTCACAACAGTTCTTGTGGGACACACAGACAGCCTGATTGATGGAAGGAGTAAGACCTGAGCACCCGTGGCAGCCTTGTGTGTTTTGGGAGCAGACACGACAGCTCTGGAGGAGGCATTGGAGAGGAGTAAAGCCTTAGCCCAGCTCCCCAGTAAACCACAGTTAACTGATCACCTCATTTTTGGTGGAGAGCATTCACAGCAAATGGTTTGTAATCAATACATGCAGTGAAACAAGCAGAAGAATCATGGCAAAAACATTGAGTGAAATAGAATAGCAAAACTCCTTGAAGAAATTCATACTTCAATGCCTAATAAGAATAAGAAGAGGGAATTATGTTGTTTACGTTGTTCTCTCAGATCCTGCCTGCTGGTGTGAACCAGCTCAGTAATACTGTAAGGCAAAACCATGATTCTAATCCTTATTTCCCAGTACTTTGCTGTTAATAGCCCCAGAAATAGTTTGGATAATTAAAATAGATGAAGCAGATCAAAGTTCTTGAAATCACATTTGTATTAAGAATAGTTCTATGCGGTGACATTTACAGCTCTTGCTGAGGTCTTCTTCATAGGAATATGATATGCCAACTGTAAACCAGGATAATCTCCATGGAAGACACTAATATTTGGTTTATCCACTCAGATTGGAATACTTTAGTTCTAGTTAAAGTTCTATATGTTTTTCCTCAGTTTATAAAGATATTTATATAGAAATATTCTAACAATCACTTAATAGAAATTAATATACTTAATAGAAATTAAATAAAATTAATTTAAATGAAGCCATTGTTTTTTTCTTGGTTATGTTTGAATCAAATTAATAATCAAAAAAAGGAGGTATTATTTATACATAAGCAAAAGAACCAGACTAGTTAAAGCCATGTAATTTAGGAGTTCAGTCAAGTTTTCATTTTCCTTTACATCTGACAAATTATTAATCTCACAAAACATATTATAAAAAAATTCAATGATGAAAATGAAGCCTCTGCTTATAAAAGGTAATCTGTTTTGCAGGACTTTCAATTAGAGCACATCTAATTAGCTTTTTGTTTTCCAAACCCAACTAATTTGATTCATCTTATTTTGACTATCAATTTTAATATTCTTACTTGGGAAATTATAATAATAGTTAATAAAGTTAATAAAGAATGTTATTCTGCACACTAACATTGTCACTCATTCTGGGTTTCAGGACATCAGAAAGTACAACAGGCAGCTTTTAGACAAACCAAATAAATTTTGGACAACTTCATGTCAGACAGTTGCCAGTTAAGTGAGCAGTTCTGTAATTAAATACAGTACAAGTACAAAAATAACAGATGGTTTCTGTTGATAGGGATTTTTTTAAAACTTTGCTCAGAGGGCCACATATTTTTCTGGTTTAAACAGTATTGTGGTGATGTTTAAAACAACATCAGGAATGTCTGTAAAGGAAGCTCTATTTTTACATATTTTTACATATTACATTTTACATATCCATTATATATTGGAACTTTGAAAGGTTCAATGTAAAACAAACCTGAAACAGGTATTATTCTACTCGGAGCAGGTATGGGTGGTCTGTGTTTATGAGCATAATCCTGCTTTATTGCAAGTGCCTTTGTTTATGTGACCTCAAACCACAACCTCTGATGGGACAGTCAGGGACATTGGGATCATATTCTTCTGAGGCAACAGAACAATGCTAAGGGAAGCAGAAAAGAATCACTGAATAGATGGGTTCTTGGAAATGCACCAAGTTTATCATGCATTTGAACATGCAGGATGTGAGTATTCCTGACCTCAGACTCTGCTCTTGAAAACCTTTCTGATGGTAAAGATAGCACTCAAAAATAAAACTATTTAAACATTAAAATTATTTAAACATTAAAATTTTCTAAACAGATTTAACTTGTTCATCCTAGAGGACACGGAGGATTAGTGAAAGACAAAAATGGAACCAGAGACATGAGCCAGGGGGTCTCCCTGATGGAATTCTGTGAAACCTCTCAGAATAGCTGTTTACACAACAGAAGTTCTCTTGCTGCCTGAGTCTCAGGAAGGGTTGATACACACTGGAAGGGATATGCAGGTCAGGAAAAATAGCCCTGGTTTTATCCTTATCAAAACATTTCTTACAGAATATGGGTCCCAAGACACTGATTTTACCCTACTAAATCTAAAAAAATGTTAACATTATCTGCCAGCTAAATATGCAACTAAGCTCTTTAAAATGCTTGGATAAAAAGCATGAAGCTATCAAATGTTTGGCAGATGTGCTACCAAACTCATAATACTCTATTTCAGCCGCATGGAGTTCTTTTCTTGCAGTGCTGCTGACAGCAGGATAGGGCTTGGAGCCTGATGTGAAACAACCTTTGTGGTTTCCCCACAATCAGCTGTTCTCCGCCGCAAGGTTACAACCACTATCCACCTTCAACAGTCAGTTCCAGGCCCTGCAAACCAGCAGCAGCAAAGGCAGTGGACTCAATACAAAGAACTATGCAGTTGAAAACTATGTGAACATCAATACTTTTGCCTTATACTTTCTAATATACAGTATTGCAAAACAAAGGGTAATTTTTACAAGCTAGTTGAGTAAATGCCAAATCTATGAATGTAAATTGAGAGAAAGACAGACACTGAAAAAATTTGGTCAGAACATCTTTCCAGATGGAACAGCTAAAATATGAGATAAACAATTAATGTAAAAGCCTGGACAGCTTTCATATCTGTTTCTTTAAAGGCATTTGAACTAAGAAAATAT
Organism: Zosterops lateralis; assembly: GCF_965231275.1. Classification (NCBI taxonomy): domain Eukaryota; kingdom Metazoa; phylum Chordata; class Aves; order Passeriformes; family Zosteropidae; genus Zosterops; species Zosterops lateralis. The sequence goes on along the minus strand of NC_139763.1, from coordinate 81,898,919 downwards.
TGCAGAGTAAAGCTGTTGAAGTAAGCTGGTTAACTTTTTAGTTAACACTTCTCTTGTTCTGTCTTTCAGATAAATGTCAGTTTACCACTGTTCTGAAGTAATTCATCTGTAAGCTTTCCATTATAAGGAATAAAAATAAGTGTATGGTGATGACATTAAGTATTTGAAAAAATTTAAACATCAATATCTGTAATGTCTATATTTTCTGAGAAAAATATGTTGCAATACAGGCCTCAAGGGAAAGAAAGTAGCAAATGTAAGGCAAATTTTCACGTGATGAATTGGCAAAAAGGGCAAAAGTATTTTAAAATATTTAAAATTGAGGAGCCATTTCTCATAGGTCCTGGAAGGGAAAAGGATAAGGAAACAGTATTAAGTATATTTTAAAGTCTTCTCAATGGCTACAACCAATCCTTTTGTCCTTTGGCTGGGGAAGGGACTTTCATAAGAGTCAACAATGTCAAGAGAGGACTGTTGCAAAACCCAGTGATAGACTTGGAAAATAAAAAAGGTTTGATTTGATGTCCTCTTATGCCCAAAGAGTTCGCTACACTTAACCCCAGGAATGAAGCTTTCGAGACAAATGTTTTGAGACAAAACCTGAAGGAAGACTGACATGACTAATTATAGGTTCTTAGTAATAATAAATTTGGAGTATTGTTATGCAAATTGCTAGCACCTCAAAGACTATTGAGAGTTGTCCATTCACCACACACACCGTTCAAAACTGCCCAACTATAAACAATCTCCTTTGCAGTTTAAATATTTGATGAAAATAAATCTAGAGCACAGTGTCATGGTATTTGAAATGCCGAGATAAAAAAATCAGTTGACTGCTGATTATGGTTATCAGTGTCTGTGGCCTGCAGCATGTGTTAATTCATCTGCCTATAAATGTATTGGTAATAACTGAGAAAGGCCAAGAGCTTGAAGGTTCAAGTCAACACTGAATCATTCTTTATTTTGAAAACAGAAGTCAGCCGTCGTGGCTTGAGTAAAGAGGATGCATCAGTATTTCAATTAACAATAAAAACCTGGTCTTTGATAGCCATTTGAAGATAGTAATTTGAAAATTAATATATTTTTATCCCTTTAACTTATTTCAGTTTTAGTGTTGATTATGCAACACAATGGCCCTTTTTAGACTCACTCAAAATGTTTTTTAATAAGTCATTGGTGGGCACAAGGGATCTTGTTACAATCTTGTAAATAAGTCAACTGTATAATTTTTCTAGAAAAAACAGCAAAATCCTCATTAATTTTTCCTCTCAGTGTAGGTATTATTTCCTTCTGCTTTCATCTAACTATTTGTTTATTCTGGTGCACTGTTTCCTAGATAGAGTGTCATGATATTTATTCCTAAAGATTTAATTTATAAAACCTGAAGAAATAATTTTTCCCTTCTAGAAATAAGGGTCAATCAGTGTTAAAGGGCTCACAAAAATGTTCTACATATCAGCAAAGCAACTTTGTGAATAAACACTCTTACAAATACTGCCTCCCTTTCATGTTTCATAAATGATAACATCAGAGAACACCCTGTCCCTAAGCTCATGGGGGACATCATGATCCCTTCTCAGCTTCTGGGTTGAATGAAAGCCTTGAGACCTCAAAGGACAAATCTTCACGTCACTGGAAAATGCCAAAATGGTCAATAATGGGTGGAAAAATGTAGTGGATAGGAAGCTCAGTGTTTCCGGTGTTATAGCCATCTGAATACCCTACAACACATGACTATTCTTTTCTTGCTAAGGATGTATCTGATATAAGTGGATTCTGACTGACTTTAACAGGGGGGAAGCCTTTTGGGGATTCTTGTCTGGGAAGTGTTCCAGCTGATGCCAGAAGAGTTAGACCATTGGATAACATATACAAATCTCACTCGTTTGTAAAAAGTTCACTGTATAACAAACATAAGAAACCTAAATGTGATAAATGTTACCAACAGTTTGAAGCTGATGGGAGGGACCTTGTTCCTGATTAAATAATATTGCCTTGCAGCCAGTAATAAAATAGTTCTTAAACTTGATAGAGAAAAGGCAAGAAATGTTAAATTTCTTCTTGCTATTTTTTAGAGTACAGATCTTACATCATTCTTGTTCCAAATCCAAAACACAACTGTAACAGCTACTGAGGAAATTAACTCTGCCCTTGCTGAAACCAAGACAGCGTCTCATTTTCTGGGATCTGCAATCCCTGTTTGGAAAAATCTATTGTTTCTCTGAATCTTGTACAAAGAAATTTAGCTACCTAGAATGGGACAATTCCTCACTGAAACTGAGACAGTTAGAAGCAAGCAACCCAGTATCCAACACAGTCACATGAACATACATTTCTAGACCTCCTCAGAAACATATTCTTCTTCCAAGGCAATTTTATGTTCTGAATCGGTTTTTTAAAATATGGTGTTATTAGCTTACTGAAAAGTCACTTAAAATAGTTTAAAATAATTCTGCTAGTGCACAAATTTAGCTTTGAAAGGAATAATTGAACCATGTTTGGCAACTCATTTTTACAGAGGCTTTATAAGTACATTTAACCTTTAAGACCTGTGATCCAAATCTCCCTGTAACAGTCACACAGAAGCATCTGGACAAATAAAGGATGACATCCACCTCAAAGAGCAAGAGGAGGCTGTGACAGCTTTTGAAGGAAATTGCATTACGTGAACTGAGAATGTAATGAAATATGTGTTTCTTCAAAATTATTTGTAATAATGAGAATACATGCTTGTTTCCATCACCCACCTGTTTCCATTACATTAAACAGCAAGTTCTGCCAATGAAGATTAAGCAACTGAACAATTATTTTTAACTCCATTGTTCAAACTGATATCTTCCTTTCCACACATGCCCATAATAATCAGCAGAAAATGAAATAAAATGTAAGTGGATATAAAGAAAGAGATTGTATTATGAATAACATATATTATTATACTGACAGCTACAAGTCCTCCCTTGTCTTGTCTTTCTCTTTCTTTTTTCTCTTTCCATTTTCTTGCCATTGCTTTCTTTTTATCTTTTTCTTTCTTTTCCTCCTCTCTCTTTCCTCTTCCCTTTCATTTTACTGCACATACTTCAAGTCTGAGAAGCACCAATGGAAATAATTTGAGAGAAGGCTACAACTACTTGAAAACCGTGTCACATTCTCTACTTTCCTTGGTCTGAAAAATACATGATTTCTCTGTCCATACTGCAGATCAATTGAGACAGAATTGTTTAGCACAGAATTCTAGTGAGGGCACTCATTCTTGCTTGTTTCAGCCAAAAAAAAAAAAGATTATTACTTATTATTCACTCTGATCACAGAATAACAGGTTCCTTAGAGACATATAGGCAGCTGTTCATTTGTCCAAAAATCAATGGGCATGGTGATTGCCAAACCCTGCTGGCTTTTCCAGGACTGCTCAAAAACTCTAAATAAACTTGCACTTCTTTGTTTTTCCTTAGATGTGAATAAACACCTTGTGTAGCTCACAATGTAGTATTCCTTCTGCACCTTGTGGCGCACCTTTGAGGTCAAGATAGGCAGTGTAGGGAGCACAGGTGGTAAAATAGGGCGCACAGGCCTGTGGCAGTCCAGACTTCATTCACAGTTCCACTAGACTGATACCAATTGGACAGGCATGAATACAGTGGCACAGAATCACAGATACCCTGAGGTTGGAAGACACCACTGGAGATCATCTCATCCAACATTGCTGCTCAGGAAGGCCCACCAAAAAGCAGTTGGCCAGGACCAGGACTTGATGTTTTTTGAACATCTCCAAGGAGACTCTGCACATTCAATTTCACGTTGCTCATTTAAAAAAAAAAAAAAAAAAAAAAAAAAAAAAAAAAAAAAAAAGTCTAAAAGACAAGCATCATGAAATCTTCCACAATTCCTCACAATTATTGGTTGTATTGAATTAGTGCAAAATAGTAGAATGGTAGAAAATTTCTTATTTTTTATTTTCCCAGTCCTTTTTGCTATTCTTCATGGAATAGTAAACCATGAATGTTGTCAGTATATGTGCATATTAAGAACCCTTCTCTTTGTCCTGAAGTGGACTGTTTGCTATCCTGTAACACCTGTAAAAGGACCAAACAGGACAAAAAAGATCTGTTTAAAAGTGAACTTTACTTAACCTTATTTTTACTGTTTTGTTTAATTGTTTTCTTCCAGAAAGGATAAAAGTTGTGCAGACAATGAAAATCATAGTTAATAATCGAATCAGTCTTTATTCTAATGCTTCATTTTTAATGGTCATACACACAGTGATTGGAAATCATTACTAATTCAGTTTATCTCCTTTGAGACACAGTTTGGATTGAGTTCACCAGCAAAAAAATGTTGTAACACAAGAATATAAACTGAATTTTAGTTGTTTCCTGACAATCAATACTAGGAAAAAAAATTGGAAAAAAAAAACCCAGACTGATAATCTTTTGTTCTAAGAACAAAATATAAATTATCAGACACTTTAACCCCCACTGATTTAGGGCTATATTCCACACCAGATAAATTAAGCACTAGAGTACAGCATTCCCTACCAACATCCTGACGTTTGTGATGATTTAGTGGAGTTGTTTCAAGCTACTCTAAACTAACAAAAATGTTTTACAAATATAGCTGGCTTGTAAGCACCTCCCTAAATTTTTGCATCCCCTACCTATTTTGACAGGTTCTGTTTTTAAACTGCATTTCTAAGCCCGTCTGAATCTCTTTTGTTATTCTTTGCACAAACGGTAATGATAATTTATCAGTCTCCAATCAGTGATTACTTGATAAATACAAGTCTCTCTTCCAAGATGCCACCTTGTGAGAGATTACAACTAGATTTCTTGAATACCTAAGAATCCTCTTTCTTGTACTCTTTCTGCCTTGTTGATGGTGCACAGTGTTAAAAATCAGTATTTTGATTAGCCAAGGAACAATTTATTGTATTCTGTTTAGTGGCTAAACATGTATCTCTGTTTTTCTGCCCTTATCCTTCGAAGCATTTATTTAATTGTAAAATGCCACAGACAAAAAAGAGGTATCAACTAAAAGCTTGTATCAGAAAAAAAAAAGCAAACACAAAGCACCACAAAAAATCCACAACACTAGAGGAAAAGAAAACACAACAAAAAACCCCCCACAAGACACCATGAAAGAAAAACAAAAACCTCACAAAGAAACAACAAAACCAACCCAAAACAAATGAGTACTCAACACTTCTGATGTGGATTAGGAAATAAAAATAGTTTTGTCCACCAAATTCAGAATTTTTTCTTGCCTAGCAGTGCTTACAAATTCATCTCTTTGTAGGTAGATTAATAAGCTAATAAGTTTTATGGAAGCAAGAGGACTATTTTCCCCACTTTCTTCTCTGATTTTGCCTGACACTAGAGATTTCTCCTTGTTGTCTTCAGAAAAGTTCTGGTGTTTTTTGCAATTACTCAGATTTGCCATATATAGGCTGGCATCTTCCTATTCATGGCAGCTGCCAAAATCTCCCTAAAAGGTGACTTTCTTCTTGCTCAGAGTGCTGGATTGGTTTCAGTAGCTTGATTGAGGCAGTATTTTGTGCAGTTCAGTACCTTCACTAGCTCCTCCAGAGAGGACCTAAGAGCCTCCTAAATCCTTTCCCATGTCCTGTGGTGGTCCATTTTTCTGCAATATTTCTCGTCCTTTATTGCACATAACTTGACCATATTATTGTTAAAGAACCTCACCAGATGGGATCTTTCAACCTGATGTACATCCAAGATAGTTTTTCTTTTGGAGAAAGGTGCCACTCTAAGTTGAATTTATGATTCTCCACATATGAGAGAACTCTCTGAAATCTTGTATACATTTATTTGGATTCCTACGTCTCTAAATCCGTACTGAATAACTTAATATCCTCTCCCATTCCCCACATTAATGTACACAGAAAGGAGCTGCAATAGCCAATAATTCACATGCATTCTTGAGGTTTATTCCAGAATAAGGGAAAACAAAAAAGACAAAACTTTTTTCAAGGAGAGGGAATGGCTAGAGAAAAGTTAAGTCTACCTCTGTGTATGCCTAGGTTGAAGTGTCCCTGGAAGCTGTTTCTACACTACAAAGGCCATGAGAAACTTTCTGAAATTAGGATGTCCTTACTCCATTATAACATTCCTCCTTTTCCTGAAGACTTGGGCTGTGTAATGGTAGACAGACCACTGTCTTTACATGGACTTGAAGTTGCAAAGAAATCAGATGGCTAGACACAAGCTGGAAACAGAATTTTCCTTTTAATATGAACAATTTTGATCATCTGCAATTGTTAGGGCACAGATGCAGAGATTCACCTGTGGTCAGACACTACACTAGTAAGATATTTCATGATGTTACAGATAGAGAAACAGTAATATTAAGTATGCAGGTTGCCAACTCTGACGGCTGGGATTACATTAATGAGATAGAAACATGGAAAGTGGTAGAAATGAGAGATATTATGGGTAGGAAATGAGGTACTAGCTTAATGGAATTGCTGACCAAGCTAGAAATGACCATGGCAGCAGTGCTATGATGATAAAATAAAGGTATCGAGCCAGCAAAATCAGGGCAAGTGTGGAATGAGTAAACAGGGATGAGCTGTTGGTTACAGAGAGGATGAGATTAGTGAATAGGAAGAAATTTGGAGGGGAAAACAGCACAGTGACTCACTTGGCAAAGACTCTTCGCAGTCAGGCAGCCTAGATCTTGATAACCACAGCTTGGATAGCAAACATGCTGTTTCTCTGACAACATGGGCATCCAGCTGATTACTGTGGTCAGGATATACCTGTGGTGCTTCCACTGGCCACTATGGTCCCTAATACTGCTACTGAAAATACCATTTGAATCACTGGTATTACTGTTGCTGTTGTTAATGTTGTTATCATCATCAACAACAACATTACAGGAACTATGGAAAGCTTGGAATATTTTGAGGATTTCTCTAATTTGGACATAACAAAATTATTCTTTAAATTCTCCAAATTCATTAACAGTTTTGCTCTCAAACTGTCCCTTTTTTCTTGTTTTGCTCATCAGGAAACACGGGATTCTTTCAAAACAATTAATGTAATAAAGAGCTACCAGAATATCTCTCTCTACACCTGTCATACTTTCCATGTGGTTTCTTGTAGCACATTTTAAACCTGTATTTTTCTTCCAAGAATTAAAGCATCTGTTATTAAAGAAGTGTTCCTGGAGAGTAAATAAGTACTCCAGCCAGGTTTTTATCTGTAAATCATGAGGAAGAGGTGTTAACAAGCAAAATCTGCTGTTGTGTTGTTGCTTAAGCCCAATTGAAAGCAGGACATCCAGTCATGCAAAGAACTCCCTCAATGCAGGGATTTTATGATCACAAAATAATTTTTTCTACATTTATTATGGGCAGATTCAAGAACAGGCTTCAATAGTGTTTCTTGCTATTGAGTTTCCTGCAGCAACATATGTGTCTACAGAACTCAAGATTGTTGAAATTGGTATAAATAAATCTTATTCATAAAAGAGTGAAAATTAAAGGTGAAATTTTATTTTTTATTCACTGCTTTATAATGATAGAGATCTCTCCTTCTTCTCTACATTTGCACAATTTTCCTGACAAATTTCAGGTCCATAAGGTTATTTTTTTTAAATTTATTTATTTATTTTAATTTCAATATAACGTCCCTCTATCTAATTAAATTAAAAAAAAATCCTCAAAAAACCAGACAAAATTTTTATGCAAATTATCACAGGGCTCCTGTAATATGCAACATTTGAATTTCGTTCAAATAAGATTTCCTTTAGCTACATTCTGGGTTACTGAGCAGAGAAGCAAAATCCTAATATTTTCGCTGGGGTTTCTGTGCACAAACTAAAATTCAGTTTCTCTCTCTGTTGGATGGCTTCAGAAACCCATAGCTCCACACTTACAACTTTTCAGTATTATTCAGTCTTCCTGGTCACAAAAACTTTGGTAGTTGAATAACAGAGTTTTTACCAAGTTCTTAATTAACAGAGAAGGAAATATTCTAGTGACTCTAAATCTCTCACATAACCTCTGCAGCAGACAATGTGCAGAAGAGAAAGTGAAGTGAGCATGTCCCCCAGCACCCCTAGACCCTGAGCCTCTCAGGCACAGAGCAAGGAGAACTCAGAGGTCTCTGAGGCCAGAAATTACAACTGTCCTGTGATATCACTGTCAGCCCAACAAAAGCCACTGAATATGATCCTCACAGATCCCCAAGGGTCTGTCTGACCTATGTGCACAGACTGAGTTCAACAGCACAGAGCAGTGGAGACCACTGCAGACAAAGAGGCCCAGTGTTCAAATTACTCTATTTATGTGTCACCAATAAGAAGGGGAATAATTTAACATCTTGGAAGGGTAAAGCATAGAATCTGACAATCTGAAAAAGAGAAACAGGCCAAAATCTCAAATGGAGTAAATGCAGTGGAGATTAAGCCTGTTTTAACATAAGTGGGGACAGAATTTGTGGGGGGATATTACATTCCCATGTCATCAAACCAGGATCACATAGGGCTTAAAGGTTTCAGATGTAGCTATCTGCTTTCCTTACCAAATTATGCCACCCTATATAAATCACAGCAGACATGAGCATGCATGATTCAAGAGGGCACAAGTCAATAAATCCCAAAAATCCCCATATATCTTAAAATTGCAGTCAGCTGCTAGGGATGTTGAGTGGGATATGATTAATGTCTTAAAATATTCAGCCTTGTGGAGAAAAATCAGACCTACTCTGCAAATCATCTGATAGGCAATTATGTTTAAATAATTCAGCGCTATTACTTAAAGGTGAAATCATCTTCTTTTTACATCTGAGTTTTTAAGTTGCTGTCAGCAGGTTTCTATTAGCAGGTAATGTAGTCCAGAGGTCCTTGTTCATTGAATGGATCTTGTTAAAGCAGAACACATTATTTTTGTATGTCCTCTTTCTTTACATTATCACTTTAATAGTTACTTTAAGTTCCAGCACTGTTCAGTATCCACATTTCCACTGATGATTAAGGCAAGACATAAGATATTTTTACCTTAATATTCATTTTGTGGGGGATCAATAGCTGAAGTATGGAATACATTATGTATTTTTTATCATAACCTTCTGCTCTACATACTGAGAAATGTTTGAAGGAAGAGTCTTAGAATCCAAAATGAAAAAAAATCAATAGAAATAGTCTAGTCTGTTAGCTCCTACATTCACTTCTAAAATGCAGTAAACCTGTTTATCACAATACCTTCTGAAAGGAATTTGAGTTACAGGTATGTGTAAGGGTTATACACAATGCATTCCACATGTCATGGCACATTTAAGCTGGGAAGCTTCAAGGTCTGTCAGCAATCAGCATTCTCCTCGCTTCTCTATTTAGGTCAGACAGCAGGATGCTAATAATACAGATCACAGTCTGCATGGTAAATTTTCTTCTTTAATCCTAAAATATTTATCAAGGTCTCAGATCTTTAGATCCAGCAGTCAGAGCTTCATTTGAAAGAAAGACATTTTCCAGCTGAAACAGTGTTCTCTGATCATATTTTTGTCTCTTTTCTTTTTAGCAGGAAAGACATAAAATAATGAGGTTTTTAATTTTTTTAAACACTAACTTAAAAAAAACCCAAAAAACCCAAACAGGCCTGCACTTAAACACTTGGCTGAATCAGCTGAGTCAGTATTTTATATCGTAAAGCAATTATGTTATTAAATCCCAATTCATCAAAACAGTTCATTACTGCACCCTTCTCTTCATCTATAATGGGACTGAGAAGCCCAGTTTCCTGAATCAAGGTCACAGAGATAGTCATCAATATCCATTTTATGTCACCATGACACAAGCTTATTTAACCCTTCAGTAAACAGAAAGACCAGGCTTCTCACTTGGTTAGTCTTCAAGAGCTCCAGAAGAGTGGTAAATTGTCCTTTCATGTTCTCTGAAACAAAATTATGAGTGTTCTTTTTTCTGCTCTCTTACAACAGTTTCTAATAATCACTTTTTCTAATTAACCAGAATATAACTAGTAGTTATATTAAGAAAAGCTCATACATTTAGTTAAAACATACTGTTTTAAATTATCATTACTCCTTCCTTTTTGAGGATCATGAAATGTGATTATTAACTCAAATTATTTTAATTAAAACTCCATTAGATTCTAAAATTAACATATCAAATGAGATGTGGCATTTGGTGTAAGAAGTAAACACAGAATTTCAAAAGCAGCTCTGTACCCTCCCTACAGTATCTGACACCATAAATTCAGTGAAAGAAATATCACCAAAGGACTCAACAGTGTTTAAGTACAGCAGAAGGCAGGAACACTGGATGGTAGATCAGAGCAGGTACATCAGCAGAATGCAGAGAGCACACACACACTTGATTTAGGAGAAAAAAAATAATATCCTGCAGAGTCATAAAAGCCACCTTCATGGTGTGACTTGGCTTTTCAAAGAGAAACTGCACATGCATATTTCCACACTTATTTATTGCTGCCACTGCACAAACTGCCTTGTTTTATGAATTATTAGGTTTTATGAATTGCTTCATTTACCACAAGGCTGTCAAGGTCTTTTCCCTCTGCACTGTACCTGTGATCTTGTGGAGATGGGAGTTGGAGTATATATACAAGTGTCTCAACCCATACCTTTAGACTTTTGAAACCAGTAAAAGAGCAGGAGGTAAAACTCAGCTTTGTTCCATCAGTGACAGCAATTCTTGTTTCACAGAAAAAGAGAATAATTGAGGCTGGAAGGTAGATCTTGTGGATGAATGCCTCTCCCAGACATGGATTGACCATGTTTGGTCAATCTTGAAACACCATCAGGGATGAAAATTCCACAAAATTTCTGTGCAGCTTGCTCTGTTTTTTGATCATCATTGTTATGAAGTCAGAATTTTTCATTTCCTGCCTTTTTTTTTTTTTTTTTTTTTTTTTTTTTGTTCTGCATATGGCCTCATGTCTGGAAACCTCTATAGAAAATAAGCTTTTTATTTTCTGAATTTTGCCTTTATGCTCATTTCTGGAACTGAAACTCCTGCATCTAAGCAATGCTTTTTCTCCCTCGGCACCTTCTGGTTGAGCTCCTCCATACTCATATATGAAATAGGGTTAAACCATGGACTCAGACACAGGCCTGCTACCCAGTGCAGCATTTAACTGTACCCACACTCCCTGGATGGCTTTGCTTAGGTAATGCAGCAACATTTCAAGCAGACGTGATTCACAAGACAGCACAGGCCAGGGAATGCCTCACCATAGTAAGGTCTTACAAGATGGACTTCTTATGATAAATCTGACATGATGGGGTCTCCCTCTGCTTAGAACTTCTAGATATAGTACAGGATGTACTTTTATTAGTGTACATAGTCTGAGATTCAAAGAATACTGCACCAGGCTTTCATAGATAACAGCTTTGTTCATTGCACGGACGACTGCATGTTCCTCAAAGACAAAGATCACAAAGAAAATGCTCAAAGTTTCAATATCTTCCTTATGTATGGAATGACATACGAGTAACATATGAGGACAGACATACAAGTTACAAAGACGGGGATGACAAAAGAACATAAAGGCTATTTAAAAACTGAAGAAGGTATCTGGATCTGATCTTTCACAACGCAGGGCATAGGTTTTTAGAACCAGGTTGAGAGCTTACTTTTTTACTGGAAAGCATAATTAAGATCTCAGTCCAAAAGAGGCAAGACGTCCACAGCTTTAAATAAATAAATAAATAAATAAATAACCCAAATTAACTCCATTAACCCCAAATATCTGACTATTTCAGTTACATTTCAGTGGAAATCTCCTTAGGACTGTGATATTCAGTCAATAAATTATGTGAGAAGATCTTGCAAAACTGTGACTGATTTTAATAGCAATAGAATCTGCTGGCAGTGACCAAATTTAGAAGTTCTTATCTCTAGAAAATCTTGAATACCCTGAACATGACTTTACTTCCTTTTATCACAGATCTTGAATCTTCCAGATAAACTTCATTGTTACAAACACAGAGATTAAAAAAGGGCTAGTTAGTATATGCATCCTACAAAGAAAAGGTACACTCATTTGTAATAAATTAATGCAGTAAATTTGGATCATAAAAATTAACCTAATCCAAAATATTGAATCAAATTATTCATTCACTCCTTCTTAATATGTTAAAACATAAGAGGACAAAAATGCACAAACAATATTTGAATGCTAAATTTTATTTAGAAACCTTTGTCTTCTATACTAAAAGAGAGATTCTATTTTTTGGTCAAATGCTTCTTTACAGGGAAAAACAAGGTAATTGCCACTCATTAATTTTTCCTCTTCAATTCATTTTTGGAAGGTGTTTTTCCATTTTAAACATATTTTTATTTACTTCCCAGGAAAGCTGACTGCTCAGTAATAAATTCCGTGCCTATTTCTAAGACACTTAGTGTGGTAACACTTCTAAATAGGTGTAAATAGCTTTTTGTGGCATAAATAATGTTTTTTCACACTACCACTGTCCTGTTGCCAGCTGATACTAATCACACTTCTAATAAGCTATGTCTTGACAGAATGTCTTGCATAAACCTATTCCTTTCTACAGCCTTGAGGCTAATATCAACAGTATGCTTTCTTTCAGTCCAATTCCAACAGCACATTAACATATGTACCCCTGCTTACCACTCTCATGGATCTAGAGATAACAATGTACAAATAAAAATCTGTCTGGATCACAGTGCTAGCAACTATATCAATATAGTGCAAATCACAGCTAATTTTTTTTTTTTTTTTTTAAGTCCCATGTCCTGAATTCATGTGATTTATAGGGAGAAATAAATGACTTGTGGAACATAAAAGTCAATGCAGACAAAAATTAGAAATCACAGCCAAAGAAAGAAGCCTGAAAGAATCACAAGCCAACAAACAAATAAATGAATATTGATTAAATCAGTGTCAAATCATTTGGCAGAACCCCACACATTTGGAATTGTCTGGCTGAAAGTTCTGGATTGTCCATGGGGGAGGAAAAGGGCACACAAACTATTACCATATGGCTCCTTTGTCCCTAACCCTATTACAATTCCAAGCTGTGCAGTAGGGTTGCACCTAGGGCTGGTAAGGGCACTCATTTTTTTTAGCTATCATGGATACTAGTAGGTTCTGTTCTTATCCATGATTGATGGAAGGCAGTAAAATATCTTTCAGAGATCAAAAAAATTATATGTGACAATTTTTGGCTGTCAGAATGTGAACTTTTGAAGACTGATGGGGCAGTACAATGAGTAGACAAGAACTGAAGGATGTCCAATGATAAAATAACCTAATTACACAATGATGGAAAAGTCTAAGTTTTACCCTAAACTCTTTTCTGCTTTCAGGGTGATTATACAAAATCTTCAGAAGATTAAAAATGAGATTTTTTAGGTATTCATACTTATTCATCTTACTAGTTTCAAACCATTTGTGATCTATTGGCTCTGAAAAGGGTAGAGAGCAGTGGAAATGTGGAGGTTCAACAATTCCCTCTCCTGGCACATCTACCTGTGTGCTGTGTTGTCCTGAAGAAGAAGTAAATTGTTTTCTGTTTGAAGAATACTGCTACTTCTTTCCTTTCAGAATAGTAGCATTTTAAGATCTTCAAATTCAAATGATGCATTTTTCCTAAAGTACAAAATTATTATTAATATTTAAACAAGTCAACTGTCAAAGTTTTTGTATCCTAAATCAAAGCATTGTTCCAATGCCTGTCTCCATGGAAACTAAAGGTCTCAAATCCTTCATAAAATGCTATTTACTTCCAATATAGACAGTGGACTTTTCATTCTATTCATTCTTCATTTGAATCTTTTAAAGAAGCATTATACCAGTACTTGAATACGTAGATGGCAATATTACTGAAGATAATTCTGCTTTGCTCAGCAGGCTTTCAATTCAAGAAGAAAAATTCTGGCAGTTTGGAAATGGGATGCTATATCTCTGTAGTGCAAGAAAATTAAAAATGCTGTTTATTTATCTAAATGAATCCTGCTGGCTTTCAGTTAGGTTCTTTCAAACCACAGATACTCAACAGAGTTTTTGATTGTGGTTTTTGTTAAAGGAAAATTTATTTAATATAAACATAAGCTAAATTAAATAGAGATATGCCTTCAAGATAAGGGGGAAAAGGAATTAGACTGTGAAGATCTTGGTGGTATTTCCACCAATCTTGGTGGTATTTCCAGAGAAGATGGTGAGAGATACATTATGTTTTTATTTCAGCCTTTAACTAGAGCTATCTTCTCTTATACAGACTCTAAGAGACATCTTCATCCATCTGTTTCTCCTCATCCAAAAACTCACTGAGTTCAGACACTCCTGGCTAGCCTCTAACTTCAGCAAAAACATTTATTACTTTTTTCAGCCATCATGGGCTTGCATCCACAAAATCTCCTTTCTGAATCTTGTGTACAAAGAAAGCGAAGAGCAATGGAAGCTGTTTCTTCTGAACAAAAACAGATTCATAATGCTGAAAGGAATACAAGATTCAGAGGAAAAACTGAGAGTTATGTTTTATCAATTTGTTGCCCTCTAAACTTTTTTTCCTCAGCTCTCATCAACAGTGTTAGGGTCAGTCACCTTCATGGTTTTTTGTTTAAAAGTGTGCTCTATATTCCTCCTGTTGTTTTACTATTTTTGCCTGATTTTGACAAGTTCTTTTTATCTATCTGTATGAATGCAAGCAGGGTGATATCAGACTAACAGACTAAGTGTATGTAAGATTTATAAAGGAAACACACTTGCTGAAACATTTCTGTATTCTCCCTAGAATATTGTTGCCTTCCTCATTACAGCCTGGGCTGCAAATAGATGCAGAATTGCCTGTCACAAAGTAAGGCACATTCTCATCCTTTCTTTGATCGTGTAGTTGGGCTAATTTTCTGGATGGAAAAGGATGCAGGTGCCTGAGTGCAAATTCATAGTGTTATTTTGGTAGCTGTGAAAATGTAGCCACATACATATAAATTTGACAATATTGGTTAAAGGCCACAGTTTTTTTCTTGGGTTAACAGTGTAGAGTCTTCCTTGGCTTGAGCCAATCTCATTTTAGCTGAGATAATCAGGAGCCTAGCAGTCAGCTAACAACTGCCTGAATTTGGTTCAGTTTTAGTTTGGCTTTGAACCACTCAATGCATAAGGAACTGCCTGGATTGTCCCACTCCAAGAGCTGTGGTCAACAGTTCAGTGTAAAAGTGGCAAGTGGCCCTCCACAGGTGTCAGTATTTGGAGTGGCACTGTTTGACATCTTTGTTAGTGACTTGGACAGTGGGATTGAGGGCACCCTTAGCAAGTTTGCTGATGGCACTGCTGCTGGAGGAAAAGGATGGCTCCCAGAAGGAACTTGATAGGCTTGAGCGCTTGGACCATGTGAACTTCGTGAAGTGCAACAATATCAAGTGTAACATAGATTTTGATTGGATATTAGGGAGAAATTGTTCATCATGAGGGTGCTGAGACACTCTAATTTCCAGGGAAATTTTTGGATGTCACATCTCTGGAAGTGTTCAAGGCCAGGTTGGATAGAGCTCTGGGCAATTTGGTCTACTGGAAGGTGTCACTGCCCTTGACAAGGAGGGTTGGAACAACATGATCACTAAGGATCTTCCAGCTCAAATAATTTTATGATTCTATGACTTGTAAAATTGTGTGGTGCAGCTGCTAGTGTCAATTAATATAGTAGAAACTGGTACCTTTCCTATATAGAAGAAACTATCTATAATCAAAAAATACGAACACAGTGGACAATTACTGGTCCTTGAGTGATTACAGGCTTCTAGGTCTGGTAATAAAAAAAAAAAAACCCAAGTGCTATATGGAACTGCAATTCAGCAAGAAAAAGAGTTGCTAGGCTCTTAGATTGTGCTAAAAAACATATAAAATATCTTTAAACAGATACAGCTGGAAAAAACAGGGAAGAAATCAGCAATTCTCATCGTACTTCTGAGAAATGGGTGCTGTGATGCTCTACAGTAGGACACCCCATATGCCCACAAACACACACACACACACATATTCTCATTTACAGAAGATCAGATAATAATTTAGCTCAAATTTTGAACTTAGGGCTCTGCTTATCGCATGTGTTCCCTTCTTGCCCAGAGCACAATATTAAACTCAAGACAGTATCTAGCTTGGTCATTAATGTGTTAGAGTGAAGTGGATTCCCTGTAGTCTTGCAATACATCTGTGTGTCTCATGGATGTGCATTTTATGTACTAGGGTACTTCGGTAGAAATCAAAACTCTGTTTATGCGGCTGAATCCCATGGTCAATATCTGGGGGTTTTAATCCTCTCTTCGAAACCACCCTTTCAGTCACAAAGAAAAATTACCATGGATGTGCCTTCCACTAACACAAGCTCTGTCTGCACAGGACTGCTGCCAGCTACATCTGGCAACCACCCTAACTCCAGTGAAAGGGGACTGTACACAAAATCTCACTACAAAATGTTGTGTCTTAGTTCTGCTCCTGTTTTACTGTGGACCCAGAAGGAAACTATGGGTAGGCCAAAAATGAGGGACAGCAGGTGAATTTACAAGCAGGAAGTTAGGCAGGTGAAAGTTAGCTAGGTGGTGGGTACTTCTAGGTATGCAGAATATCAAGTAGAGAGAAATTGTGGGCAGTAGGCAGTGAAGTGTAATGGTTATCATAGCAGACTCAGATTAGAAATTTCAATGATTTAATAACAGGTATCAAAGAAAATAATTTCAAACTTTCACCTATGTAACAACACTGTAATAAAAATGAGTTTAATCAATGCTTAATGAAAGAAACATTAGGTTTTGAACTCAAAATGTCTCCTTCCTTCTTTTGCTCCCTGTCGCTCCTCAGGTTTCCTGCTTTTTGTATGACAAGGCTCATGTACAGTGCCTGGGCTTTCATTGCATCACCAGCATCAAAAGTAGGCTTGCCAACAATTTCAATAAAATCAGGAAGCAGACTTCAAAGCACATCACAGGACTTATTGGCTGTGAATAGTTCACTTGTGATGTCCCCCAAAAAATGTTCTTGGCCCAGCAATCGTGCAGTTCATTCTCCTCATATGATCAGGGGTGGGGCATATCAGAAAGCACAGATGCATCAAGAGGAGCATGATTTCTATGGTGGTTTTATCCTTGCACACTAGTGAACCCTCAGGGGATAAAGCAGAATATGATTTCTTGGTTTTGCAAGCCCATCCTTGTCAGAGAGACAGCATGCAATTGCACTTCTCAGCTGTCACTTAGCAAAGTTGCCACCAAGTTCACTGGCACTTTGGCTGAAGAATTTGCCTGTATTGGCAACATATGAGAGTGCTATTTCTTCCATTAATAGAATCCTTTTTTTGAAAAACACAATGACAGCTTCTTCTTCCTGTTTCTGCATAAATTTAATCAGTACATCATGGTCCACCCACAGGTTTTGAGACAAAGCACTTTCAATATAAGAGACAAGCTCACTGTACACCTTCTCAGTTATGGACCAAAACCCCCTCATCTAAATTCAGTTCATTCTTTAGCCAAGCACTTTTTGCAATCAGTGCCTAGCAATTTAGTTCACAAAGTCTGTTTTCCCTTGAAGTTTGCTTGGAGAAATAACATACTGATACAAATATAATATTCAGCTTCTCAAACCATTTTGGCCTTTCTTTCATGGACAGATAGTAATCATTTAATTTATAATTCCATTCTGCATATTTACAGATCTAAATATCTAAGCACTACACCTTCAAATTTCAGGAGGATGTGCACTGAATATCCATTCTGAAATATTTTTGAACATGTGGATATATATAGTCATCAAGAAATACTGGATGAGACCAAGCATCAATTTATCCATCCTCTGTAGCTTTGCACCTCCAGGAGCCAAAAGATGGTGCTTTCAAAGAACACACTTAAAAAGTGCCAAAGAGATCATGATGGTAAAGATTCTTCCTCAGCTTTTAACTGAATACAAAACATTTTTTACATTTAAAATAAATTCACTGATGTGCAACCATCAATTCTCAGCAGAGATAAACTGTGGTCCAGTAAACTCATTTTTCCCTGTAATAACCAGTGAATCCCTCAGCTTGTCTAGTTGAATAGAAGATGGACATTACATCTACACTCTCTTTCTCTTCCTGGGGGAGAAAAGGTGAGACAGTGAGCTCTGGAACCTCTTAGGTGAATGACATCACCCTTAGTTGAAATCTCCCTTACCTTAGTGAAATCATTCCCTGACCAGTATAAAACTTAATCCAGTGCTTTCTGTTTGTCATCTCTACATTAAAAGCAGTATCATTTCTATCTGTCCTACAGGCATGCAGTCAGGCCTAATTTCTGAACCACTTGGAGACTGTCAGATGAAACAGCTGCATAAATGCCTATCAGTTAGAAGGGCAGATACATGTAAGCTGGGGGGCATTTTTTAAGTGTGCTAAGAATAGTATGAGATCTAGAGTGAAGTATTTGAGGTTTAAATAGGGATGCACAGGGTGTTTTTCTATTACCCTTATACTATCTATTACTGCAGCTCCCAAATCCCAGTGGGATTTGTACAACTTTGTCTTGTCAGTAGTCATTACAAAATATTGGTGATGTGCAAGTTTCAGGGAAGGGTTAGCAACTGTAGAGGCATTGAAATGTATCCTAGTTATAACAGCTTGTCAATGGAATAAACTTCCAAGGGATGTACTAGAAGTCTTATTCCCAGAGAAACTGAGGAACATGTGAGAAAAATCAATGGTGAGAAACTAACAGAGCCAAGAAAAATGTAGTGGACTAGACTTAAGCATGTGGATTTTTTTGATCCTGTTTCATGATATCCTACCTACTTTTCAGCATTCGTTTATTGAAGCCATCAAAGTAACAAAGCATTGATGCTTTCTAACAATCAGTCTGAGGACACCGAGTACCTTCCACTCATTAATAAAATGTAAGTGGCTCAAATATCCATAGTATGAGTATAGGCCATGAGAATGGTAGACTCTTAACAAATTATCATGTTCTAACATAATCGCAGTTTATGATAACTTTTCTGAATTCTGCTCTGAAAGCAAGAATCACTATCTGCGCAGAAAACAAAGACATGACACTGGAGATACGAGGAAATCTGAAAACATAAAATGCATGTGCCACTAGCAGATGATTTGGAACTCTCAGAGCACAATCAGATTCTCAGATGAATATATTGTCATATTTTTCTCCTTTACCAAGATACTTCTCTTACTTTTAAAGACTACATGGAAATTATAGTCAATGTGACTATTTTCACAATTTATCTTAATTAACAGCCTGAGTCTTCTTTTACATTCCAGATATTTTAATATTATGTAACCAGTTAGCACTGTCTTTATTCCCTTAACTCATCAATGAAAATTTCCTTGCATATAAAGATAATTCCCAGCTTGATCTCATTTGATGATATGACTGATAAGGTTTGGAAACCAAAAAACCTACATTTTGTAAATGTAGGCATTTTTAAGAATTCTGATGGAAATATCAAGTTCTATAGATTATGCTGGGGAAAAAATTGTACTGGCATCCAATAACTACTAGGAAGAGGTGACTTCGAAGTTCAAAATTATGTTCCAAGGTGAAACCATTATGTTGAAAACCATGTCCATTTAGTTATCATGTGCCTGGAAATCTCCAGTGTCTCTCATTTTTATTTCAAAAATTTAAATTGGAAATAAGACATATGTTTTTAATAATGAAGGTACTTAGCAACTTAAACAAGTGTCCAATGGAAGCATTAAATCCATTATAACTTGAAGCCTTTAATTCATTTTTTTTTTCTCATATTAGCCACAAATCAGAATAATAGGAGTTTGTTTTATTCTGGAAGAAAATAATTCCCAAAGCAAATTAGTGCTAGTCAAGGTCCTAGGCTATGCAGGCTGGACAGAATATGAATTTTCTTTTCTAAATATCTGACTCCATAGGAAAAATACTGCCAGACCTTTCAGCTCAGAGTTGATGTTTCAACCTCAAAGTAAAGCAAACACACCAATGGCCATCAGCTTTCAAGATCCTGAACTTGTTTACATCAAACAGAAACCTGGTTTACAATAAATTGCCCATACTAAATATTTTAACATAAAAGACTTTTGACACCAAAGCCTTTTTTGACTGGATAAAAATAAATTGCCTCTTTTTTCTTGTAGTTAATTTTTTCCCCTAGGTAACACAGTATTTGCATTTTACATAGCTTTTTTTTTTTTTTTTTTTTTTTTTTTTCACCTGGTGCCACAATTGTGATTAAATGTTACTATGAATGTAAGGACAAGGTTAAAATTATGAACTAAATTGATTGTGTACCATACAAAGCTTCCAAAGCTTCAAAGAAAAAGATTAAACAGTGTTAATGATGTGTAAAATCCTGGTGACAAAGAGCATTTATATCCTTTCCTACAAGTACATTTCTCTTGTGGTTGGAAAGATCAGAACGACACAGGTGTCCAAGCCCGACCAGAGAATCAAAATTGCTACACAATTCCTGCTGTAAGAGAGAGCCAAGCTGATGGATGAGGTTGAGAGTGGCAAGTCAGAGAGAAGATAGTATTTAAAGCTCATTTCCTGCAAATTTTCAGTGTGATCTCCACTGCACATACATATCTCAATGTTGTCATTCCATACGTTGCAAGTCTAACTGCTACAATGTCATTCAGATTAGGGGGGAAAAAAATGTCGCTCATTATAAATTAGAAACTGATGAGCAAATTGCCAATGCAACTGCAGGAAAGACAGGCAGAATTGCATGAAATGTGGTTGTAAAATTCTAAATTTAGCATCTTTGATGCAAATTCCTCATGTAAAACTCACGGGATTAAAAGTATAAACTGAAAAATATACACAGATGAAATAAACTAGTAACACTAATTTTCTCATTTTGCTATAATTCAGTAAAATAATTTTTTTATAATCTTAAACAAATTTTGGAAACAGACTGCTATCTAGGTAAGTTTCACAGTCTGAGAGTCTGCAAAGTGTCATCAAAGTTGCATGTTTGTGCCTATACCACACATTTTGCTTGAATTTAGCTGAAAAAAATTATAAAGAAAACAAAAGACTTGCAAATCCTTGTGGAACTGAAAGGAGGAAACTAAGTCCTTTTGAATTGAATTGAAATGGAATCTTTTCCTTCTGGGTCAAGAACAAAGCAGAAAAGGGAAAAAAAACTCAAGGTATTAAAATATGCAAAATACAGATAGAGATTGAGAGTTTATAAAGGGGTTGACTATTCAGGGAAATCTGTTTCTTCGAAATTCAGTAACTGTAACTTTAAATTTCAAGAACCTCAACTTGTTTTGTAAAGAGGCTCAAAGGTAAAGCAATCAGTAAGTCAGTAAACACCAGGGATCAGCTATAATAAGGAGGTGAGAACATGATGAGAGTAAAGTGAAGAAACCAGGGCCAGTGCCACAGACTCCCAGGGCTGGAAGGTAACCCAGGCTCATGTTGAAATAGGAAATAGCTATACCTTGGGTCATTATTTCTCATTGGGCAAACTGGCATAGAGCAGCCTTTGTCCCTGTGTTTTACCTTCTACAGCAGGGTGACAGACACCTGGCTGCTTATCCAGCTACTCAGCCGTGGCCTGGACTTTCTGCAAAAATGTTCATCTTACCAGGCCAGGGAGTTTGCTAATGGCTTAACAGGATGGGTAATCAGGAATCATATATTCAGTTCAGGCTGAGGACTGACTGCCTAGATGGCAGCTCAAGGGTCCAGGGGAAAGATTTAAACATCAATTGTGCTCTTGCAGTGATGGAAGCTAATCACATACTGGGATCATGAGAAAAGCATACCCATCAAAACAGGAGTGATTTTTCCCTTCTGCTTGTCACATGTGAGGCTTCATTTTGGGGCCAAGTGAGGCAATTAAGATTAATAGGCAAGGAAGGTTGAACTTGTAACTCAGAATGAATGCCAGACTTGTAGAAATCTTTTCAATGAGGAGAAAAAGGCAAGTTTGCTGCTGCTGCTGCTCATCTTTTCTCTCAAGAAGTCAATCATGTTATTGACATGCACATAAAAAGAAACCTGACATTCTATAAATAGGATGTAACTGTAACCATGATTGTTACCTATGGGTTTCTTTAAGGTCAGTGGAGGGAAAATAGATTCTTCTGATGGAAGATCCATTGATGTCATTGACATATCAACCTTAGGATGAAATAAATCTCATTCTGAAGGCAACTATATTTCTCTTTTGACAGGAGAGATCCAGTTGAGACTCATTCAGAGGAAGGCAGTAATGCTAAAAACATAACTTTCTGATAAATCCCTCCTGTTTTATAGGTCTCAGTCTGAGGAATGTTTTGGGACATAAGACTCCAAAGTGAGTATTCTCTAATGAAGCTTTCAAGAAAAAGAAACCCAAGCTCCTATGGCTCTTGGTCAATATTTCCAAAATTTTGGTACCAGAGAATCTACAAAAATGTTTTTGATGTTTTTGAGTAAAGAATGTACTTGGTTTTCCCATTCTTTCCTCTCAGCTTGTTCCGTTTTCTACTCATCTCTCTCCATCATCCCAGAATCACTCATGACTTGTGATAAATTTGGCTCAATTAATTTCATAGCCTAATTAAAATAATAGTTCAATTGTTCATTAAGAGTAATGTTCATACTAATTTATTTATTTATTTCCCTAATAGCTTTCCTTTGTTACTTTGGAAATTTCAATATCACAGATTAAGTTCAGGAGAAAATCAGTTTTCCAGCACTGAAATTACTTCCTTTACCCTATCATATTGTCTAACCTTTTATTTTTCCCTTCATAAAATAGAGCATGCAAAGGCAAGATAGTGTAAGGCACTTTTAGGAAGGAGCAACATAAAATATTTGACATGTAAGGAGAACAGAAACAGGTCACAAGCACGATACTTTAGTGCAAGATTTCAGGTGCTTATTTTATGTGTTTTAACTGGCTTCAACAAACTCCCTTTACATTAATGAATGTTTGCACAACAGGGACTTAATTTAAAAAAAAAAAAAATAAAAAAAAAAAGGTGGAAAGGACTAAAGATAAGACCTGTGGCCAAAAGATGGGATTCCCTTCATTGATTGAATCTCCTCTGGCAAAACTACCAAAAGAAACCTTAGAACAATTGTTTCCATTAACTTTGATGTGCCAAATGTCCAGCAAATACTCTACCTAGTGAGATGAACTACACAGAAATATTTGATTAATATCAATTACCTGTATATTTGGAGAGGACAGAAAAAGGATGTTTGGATGAGGGTAAGAACAGCTGAGGGGGCTGTATCTTACTTGCACTTTCCTTCTGGTCCAGCACATGAGTTTTTATGCAATATAAAGTGGTAACAGTCAAGCGGGTACTTAGACCTGATCTCTGTGGTTTTGTGATCCAAACATCCTTTATGTGACTTTAAAAAGTGATCAGAATCATGGAACACCTCTCCTATGAGGAAAAGGTGAGTTGGGATTGCTTAGCATGCAAAGGAGAGGCTTATTGTGGCCTTACAATACTTGGAGGGGATTTATAAGACAGATAAGAGACAGACTTTTTAGTAGTCCCTGAAATGGTTAGTCAAGGGGGTAATAGTCTTAAACTAGAGGAGGGTAGATTTAGACTAGGTGGAAATTTTTCATGATGGAGGTGATGAAACATTGCACCAGGTTGCCCAGAGAGGCGGTGGATGACTTATCCATGGGAACGCTTAAGGGCTTAATTGCAATAGGGTTTTATTAATATAATACTTATCTATTAAAATTGAAAGCTGTTAGAATACATGACAGAACCTAAAGCTGACTTTGTAGTCTGCCACATAAATGTAATGCATCTTTTGACAAAACATGACATAGCAAACTCAAATTGAACTGATCAGTATAACTACTGCTAGCCAAATTCTCTTACATACCCACATCTGCCCTGCTGTGATAAACATCTGCTGAATCTTAGAGAAAAAGGAAAAGGCCAATTCAGAAGGAGATTGGTCTGGGGATAAGGCCAAGAAATCCACTGATATTTATTCTGTACTGCTCTCCCTTGCCTATAACTTGTCAAACTGGTGTACCAAAGCCATCTGAGTAGACATTACTGGCCAGGTTGGTTTGACAGCTTATAAAAGACGTCCAGGGCTCTCATTTTCTGCTGTCTGAATAACAGCTCTAGTAAGTACAAATAATTTTTTTCCTTCTACAGCAGATATTTCTCAGCAAATAATGGATGCATCTACATTTAGTTCAGACTTTGCTTCTGAAGTAATTTTCACATTTTTTTCCCTTTTTATTGTGGTCTGTTTTACTCGGTGGTATGTTCGGGGAGTTTGACAGGTAGGTTCCTAATGAATGAAACTAACCTGGAAGATGTGCTCCAAAAAAAGTATAGCTATGATACACCAGCACAAAGGAGCACTTGATGACCAGAGGAGAGCTACAGGCAAGGTAAAAAAGAAAAAGAAAGCAAATAGCAAATCAATATTTATGATGTTGACTTGCAGTCCTTAGTGCCAGCAGTCTTACTCTACAGATACAGATGTTGTAACCCTACTCCACCAATACAAGCATTGGAGCAATACCGCCAAGAGTTCTGACAAGCAACACCAGCTGAACAGTTTGACTCAGTAACAACTGTTTGCCCTGACATGAAATTGAGCTGCAGCTCATCACACTTTCAGCATCTTTTCAGCTGCACTATAGGGAGGTATGGATGTACCGGCTGAATAATGCATGAGTTGTCTGCACGAACATCAGTTTTATGTTCAAGAGGTACCTTACAAAGAGAATTTTGGTGCAGAATATCAGTCAGTAGCAATTCTCCCTTGCTAACCTCACTTTTCCAATGCCAATTATTTGGCTTATTTCACTTACCAAATTCTTTTCATCAGGGAAAAGAATAAACTCCTCAAAGAACAGTTTGGTTTTGCTTATCAAAAAACAGCGTAGATTTTTATCCAATTTTCTTTCTCTTAAAAAAATAATTAAATGCCCTACGTGTTACTGAACCCATTCACTTTTTACCTGAACAATGGATGGATGCAAATGGTGAGTGATTATACTACTGAAGACTTGTGAGTCATTGTAAAATTTGTCATCAACTCAGATCAATTATACAAGTTTACAAGTTGTTTACATGGAATTATTTTTGTAACATGTATGAATGTAGTGGACATGTTGCTGTGACTGGAGAGATGAGAACCATAGAGAAATCTGGCCAGGAGCCCGGGATTTTGAGTAGCTTTGCTTTTATAGTCAGGGGACAGAACAGAAAACTCATATATTAAAAAGGAGATGCAAATGTTTGGAAAGTGTGGATTGAGATAAAGAAAGTACAAAGAAAAGGTCCTTTAGCCTTCTTAGCCCCTAGAAAGCCCACTGAGGGAATTCATATTGCTTCAACATACACCAATTTAGAAATCTACTATCTACAAATGAATTGGTTTTTGGAGGGAAAATTCAAGAAGAATCTGAACTGCTGGCAGTATTTTTGGTTTTGTTTTACTGGATAATGCTAAAAAAAGGATACTTGGCACAGCTGGAGAATGGAGGATGTACCTGCCATTTCACAAATAAAATTTAGGAAAAAATCTGTACCAGATCAAGTTTTAAACCAGTGTGAATTGAATTGTTAGGATGCTAAAAATCAAATGAATTTGAGAATTAAAGAGTGGCAATCCAATTAACTGAGAAATGTATTTTGATTTTTTTTCTCCCAAGACTGCTAAATGATATAAACTGGGATGAAGTAAACAGACAGCTTTTGCATAAGACTTCCATTTTGCATACAGCCTTAATCTACTTATATGAGGACAAATAAGGCTAGAGAAATCTGACAGATGATTGAGTTGGTTCATTTGTACATAAAAAGAAACACTCTGGTATTAGTTTAACAGTAGCTAACACAGCATTTTCCAAATTGAGAACTCTGTTCTTGTTGGAAAAGGCAGGGATTACCTGAGGGTAAGTGTTCCAGGAAGGTTTAAAGGCATTTTCCATAGTCTTGTGTTTTTAAACATTGCTTATTTAAAAGATAATTTCCTGCTGTTTAAGGCTCAAACAGTATTTTCAGAATTGTGCTCCAGAATTTTCACAAAACCTAAGGAATCACCTTTTGAAGGCTCAAACTGAGACATTCCTTCCTGGAATTGCTAAATTCATATGCCAGTATTTTAAGCATCATCATAATAATTATTTTACTATTATTGATTAGAATATATAACAAAGGATGCAAAGTATCTCGTGAAGAACGTCAATCTTAAAATGTGGGGTGAAAATTATGTCAGAAGCTCTGCAATGAGGTGGCTGCAATAATATGGTAGATTTCTATCTGTTGTTTGGGTTTGCCTTGTTTGCTTTTCTTTTTCTCTGAAATGGATGTTCAGTTTGTAAAAGGTCGATTGAGATCATGGCTGTAATGTCACTTACTCTCACACAGGCAAAAATACAAGGAACTTGTGACTTTAGCAATAGAGGCAGTAGCTGTGAATTGTAGCTGGACATACTCCAACTGCAGTGTACACAGGCATTTCTAAGAATGAGGGTAACTCAAACCACCAAGAGCTTCTCAATCTGTTCATTTTTCACTCCAGCCTCTAACACCTTTCCAGAAGCTCACCTTTAGTTAATAACAAGCTCTGAGGCCCAGTGTAAAACAAGAAAACCTTAACATACTCCAATAGGCAGGCATGCAGACCAGATGAGCTAACAATCTTCTTATTTTTAAACACTCTAAAAGTCCAAACCTCTGAAGAAGGCTTTGAGAAATGAACCTTGTTTCCCACAACACTGGAACTAGATTATCTTTTTTTTTTTTTTTTTTTTTTTTTTTTTTTTTTTTTTTTTCTGGCTGTCATTTTGCTGTTTGTTTTTCTCTCTCAGCATGTCAGCATGTCTGGACTCCAATTAGATTCCTTACCTTTTGAGAGAGACTGGAGCATCCAGCACGTGGGGATGTTGAGATAGAGCTGCAGCCCTTGCTGTGCTCCACAAAGAGAAATCAGGGGAAAACCAGATCTTGCCAAGGGTATTCAGGAGATGGCAGTGTTGCTCTCACCATCCGTCTCTGCTGCTGGAGATTTCATCTCAATAGGTCCTGTGTCAGTGGAAGTTTTCCAAGCTTTTCAGATCTCTTTTCTTTCCCCTCTCCAGTCTTTCAGCTTCTATTTTGCTATTTTGAATTCTAATTATGCAACAGAACTGTACCCAGTAAAAAGAATGTGTAATATGCACGGATAGCAACCTCAGGGTAAGGGACATATTAGGCTCTCCAAAGCTCCCTGAATTGAGTAGCATTTTCCCTAACAACTCCAGAATTAAATAAAGCTGGAAATTTCCTCTATCTGGAAATACCCAGCAGTGCTCAGGACTGCATCAGTGTTCAGTGCCAGGCATTTGAGTGACTGCTGAATGTCAGAGGACTACTCCAGTGAAAAACAGTGTGAGTATCCATGAGCAGAAGCAGAGTTAAACTAAACTCTGGAGGATAAAGGAAACAAGGGCTGACTGATATAGCAACAGTCACTGCTGATGTTATACAGGCAGGTGCCAGCAATCTAGAGCAAAGCATAATTATGTTAACATCATTCTGACGATATTTGGCATCAATTACTCACAGCAGCAAGTAATGGGAGTGTCTTATTGACTCTCTTAGCTTGCAGCACTGTGGATTCATACCTGGCAGTACTGCCCTGTAGAAAAACACTCAGGCAATTTTCCACCATGTGCAGTGGAAATCAGGTGCCAGTTCCTCCACTATTCAGCTGGGAGCCAGAGGAGTTCCTGAGGTGGGAGCTAAAACTAGACAAAGACTTGGTTGATATGGCCACTAGCAAGGGTACCCCAAATACTCCACATTGTATGATTTGGTAGAGCATGAACAGTTTTTTAAATTAAAAGTCTGCCTAAGCCTCAGCAAAACTCTAAGCACTGTTTAAATGTAAATGGATGTCATCTTGAAGTGTGACCTTCACAGGGATGGTTAATTCATGGATACTTAATTCATATATGCAGAACCTTGATTTACGTGTTGTTCTACTACACCACTTGGCAGCTATCAGCAAGAACAGCTGAGCTAAACGGCTGGGACTGGCATCTGTGCTGACAGGAGTCTTGTATTCACATGTCAAGTATTGGCAGAGGGCACCCTCTTTGGTTTTGACCTTATCTAAGGCAGAAGACTGGTGTGAAATATCACAGTGCAGTCAGAATCAAACCACCACGCCAATTTCAAGGTGCAGAGTATTTCAAACAGAACCATGAAGAAATGCAGGTTTGGGTCCTTGAGAACTCGAAGGATGCATACAATTCATTTTTAAAAATAAGAGAAGCAGTTTTAAGTGTGTCTGAAATTTTTCAAACTTCTACCTAAGCCAAATTTCTGAATTCTCAGAAAAATGACATAGATTTCTTTTTTACATTTTGTTTTTCTGGACGTGTCAGCACTATCTGCATGACAGGAGCCAGCAGGTGTGTGAAAAAGTGATGGGAAAACTCTGCCTTGTCAAAGTCTTGGTCAGTGCTGAGCACTTGTGGTAGAGAAGAGAGATTTGCATTTTCATTCCCAGGGCCTTCACAGGAGGTTGACAGCTCTCAGCTCCTTTTAGCATCAACCTGTGGATGCACATCTTGCTCATAAAGCCTTTTAAAAACATCATCTTTGGGATTCTCTCCTTGTCATCATCCACACGTCATCAAATATCACTTCACAGATTCAAAAAATACACCAGTGTGGCCCAGAGGGCAGCTAGAAAAATGCCTGTTTCACACAGCACACACCAGATCACACAACTACCTAAATCCAGCAAAAAATATTAATCTGCTTTTCACATCTGTGTCACTATAATATTTAAGTGACACAGATGTGAAAAGCAGATTAATGTTTTTGGGAAAGAAGCAACAAACAATTTTTTTATTCTGTTTCTGCAAGGACAAGTACATTCCCAACTGTTAAACAAAATCAAAGGACATGTAAGTATGATTCCTAATTACAGAAAAGTGAGCTCCAGCAAGGAACTTGCATGGAAAAATTCATTGAAGCCAATATTTTTCTACTGGGAAATGGTAAGAATAACTGGGGGAAACACAGGTTCTTCTATCACTAAACAGTGAAAAATTCAATAAGATTTTTTGATTTGAAAATAGAAGAGATATTGTGAGCCACAAGTGAAATGTAATAAGGCAGGTAGGGTGCTTTTGTACAGGACCTAATTTCTATTGCCTTCTGCTATTTTCAATAACAATATATATAAAAAGTATTAAGGAACAGACAGATGACAAGTCAGGAAAATAATTTTTACAAGCCTACAATGGGCAAGATTTTGTTCAAAAAATTTTGATATATTCTACTCCAGAAATATGAAAAATACTTCAGCTCTCACTAAATATAATTCAAAAAAGATGAGACCATTATGATACCACTTCCTGTGCAAACAATATATTCAGTCTCAGAACAAATTAAAAAATACCTCATATGTATAATTATTAACTGTAATAAAAAAGATGTCATAAGTACCAGTTCAATAAGCCTTGAAATGACTTTGCATAGAAAATGTCTCTGTTTTTATTAAGTAAAATGAAAGTGGTTCTGAAGGTAAATTAGTAGATACAAGGTAAAATTTCAGATGTGTAAGTATTTTCTAGTCCTCATAGAGTATGATATAAAATAAAAGTCAAAATGGACTACAAAATATTTTAGTAGAGAAAGATAGGAGTGGAGGAAAGGGAGAAAAGGAAAGTGGATCAATCTTGTACCTCCCTACATTCAAACACAAGTGACATTTTCATGTCCTAAAAAGCCCATGCTTTGATGGATGACATCAGGGTTTGGAGATTACGTATTGGCCCCACACAGTGTTGGCTTCCTGCAGTTCAAGAAAAAGTGAGAAATCAGAACACATCCAGTGGAGGGCCACCAAGGTGGTTGAAAGCTGAAGAACCTGATATGTGAAGAAAGGTTGAAAGAACTGGGTTTATTCAGTTCTAGAGAAGAGAAGAGAAAACTGAGAGGGATCAAATCACTGTCTTCCAGCACCTAAAACATCCTTACAAAATAGAAGACAGTGCGCTTGGCACAGCAATCCATGGGATGGGATAAGGGATATCAGGAAGTTTCTGCTTCAGGGGAAATTGCAATTCTATACACATAAAAAAACTTCACTGTGAGACTAAGTTAAAGACTGGAATAGGTAAACCCTGAGAGGTGGTAGAATGTTCCTCACTGTGAGACTTAGCCAGATCCTTTTTATTTGCAATAAAAAAGCCTCCAGTAATATTTTTAATGTTGTTTTTTTGAAAGAGAACTTTTTTAATTTTATGCTTTTTAATTTCTGAAGTATTTACATAAATTACAATTACGTATTAATTATTTCCCCAATCATGTCTTTTTTTGGATCTCTTTAAGAAACAAAATAATCTTTTGGCATTGCAACTTTTTTTTGAGACACAGAAGTTTTTCAAGATATAAAAATCCACATAAATGTTTATTATCTTACTTCTGTGACCAATATTGTTATCTGATAAAAAATTTATATGATTCAATGCAGAGACTATGAACATAAAGATTTGTCCTATGGTGATACAAAGTGACAACAAAAATCAAATATTATTAGGACTTAATGGCCACCCTATAATTAAATGAATTGAAATAGTGAAAGAATTTAATTTTTCACATCTTCAGCACATATATTTGAGATTCAAATTTTGGGGAGATTTTTGAAAGCAATGAAATTTACTCTTTATTGTGTTCCCACAAAAACTTCCTAATACTTGTAGCTTGATTTCTTCAGAACACTGTACATTTGTCGATTCCATTCTAATTACCACTTGGATAGTTTCAGCCACCTCAGGCAAAATACAAAATGGAAGTCAAAAGGAGGCTATGTTGCAATAAATTTCACAAAACAAAAATTGGTGCCACTCTCCTGAGTGAAAGGGAGGCAGAACCTTTTTTTGCTGAGTTCAGCAGAACCTACTGGTAGCGCTCTATGTGCAGCCTCTTGCCTGTAGAGAGGAATCAGATGACACCAGTTTGGGTACCAAACCACAGCTAGAATGATGGAGGAGTTAAGGGAAAGTTCATACTTTCCTGAAGCCTTATACAAGAGCAGGGAAAGCTTGAAAAACGCTCCAAAATTTATTATTTTGGACAGAAACATCAAGAATTTTTCAAGTTTAAGACAAAGGTCGAATGCCCTTACAAGAACTAACAGTTATAATGACAGAAATCTGAAGGTATTAAATAAAATATAGACTTATCTGACAGCCAGAAAGGACTTTGAGATCATCTCAGTTCTTTCAGGGCATGCTTCAGCACCACTTTCTGTACCTCTCCACCCCTGTTTTGCATGCAGGCTGATACCTTAGTATCAGGTTATTTCTATCCCTTAGAAGCTATAGGAAGATCAATAACAGTATAATTATCCAGGATCCCTTTTAAATGTGAGCTGTGAGACACTATCACACATGCCAACCTGGTACAAATAGAATTTTATGGACAAGCTGTGAGGCTGCTTCTGTTTCTCTAGACATCTTATTAGAACCATTTTTTTTTTTTTAATTGTTGTGCTAAAGCTGACCAGTTTGCAGACTGGGTTATTAGTGAGGTGTAATGTCTTATTCAATGCTTTTGAAATCATTAGTGAATTAAAATGCTGTGTAAGCACAGTCAGTGGAAATCAGCCTAGACTCTCCACTCTTTCTAATTCACAAATTCCCTGGATGTTGCCTATGTGAAATAGTTTTAAAGCCCTCATCTCCATGGAGAGAAAGCATGGAATCTGAAAAACATAATAAATGAAAACAACTTCACACCCTTTCCAGCACAGGACCCAGTAATTAGTAAGCTGCTGGTTTTAAGGCCCTCTCATTCAGACAGCAGATGATATTTGGGTAAGAGTAAATACAAAATACAGTGGTTCTGAGCATCTCTGTCACTAGTCAATTCTACCTAGTGTATGCCATGTCAATAACATAACATTTTAACATCACTGACTATATTTATTCTGGTATTTTAAACAGGTTTTATAGAGAAGAAAAATATGTGTCGCCAAATATGATTGTTTCAGTCAAGCTTAGTCAGAGACAGACATATGTCAAATCTCCCAAATGCCAGATTACATAAGGTAACTGGTTTGAGCCTGAACAGAATGTGAGTGTATGTTTAGGAGATGCTGACAAGCAGAAGAGAAGGCAGAAATATATGAAGGACTACCTTGAGTAGTCTCTGGCTCAGAAACCTAGATTTCAAAACCTGAAATTATTTACACGAAGAAATCACCTGCAGAAAATAAATTATTAAAACAAAGAGGTCAATTGCTATTCTCATCAGGTACCTCAAGCCATAAGTACTGACCAATGAGTAATTGATCCTTGACATCACAGAATGATAAAATCAGATTTAAAAAATCATTTACTGGTATCAGTAAAAGGCAAGCCCCTCTCTGAGAGAGATTAATTTCTTTTTCAATACGTCTTTATGAAGGTGAAATCTGTGATGCTGGCAAAAACATCTCACCTCCGCAAGGCTGATAGCCAAGTTGAATGGAAATCAAAACTGGAAACTTTGATTAAGTTTGTTCAGGAGAAGCCAAATCAAGACACATTTTACAGATAAGGATTTATTTTAGCTGTTAAGAGCAGCATGTGAACTGTGAGAGGCAGATTTTGGTACGCCTCGTACTCATGTAAAGCTAAAGCACATTTTTTGTCTTGATTGAGGGAGATCTGTATTTACACCAAGCTATCAGGACACATCCTTCAGTCAGATGATCATAGCCTAAGATTAAGACAAACAATCTATAAAAAAGGCAACAAATGGAAACATCTATGAAGAGAGAGGTCATGGCACCCTATTCTTCCCACAGAAGAATGTCTCCATGGAGACAGACACATTTAGATTGGAAGCAAGACAACTTTTAACAGCAAGAGTAATTAACCATTGCAACATAATTAAAGGATGTATCTGATTAATCATCTCCTGCAGGCCTTACATTTAGACCAAATGTTTTTCCATTAGATATACACAGGTTTAGTCACAAGCTCATGGGCTTGATAACACTCAAATTAAAGGAAGGGATGATTTTTCCCACAGCTTGATTTACTGGGTAAAATCTCATGACCTGTGCTATGCAAAAGGTCTGAGTGTCTGAGCAGATGGGCTTCTTCTGGTGTTTAAACCTGTGGAGCAATGTGAAAACTCACAACACACAAGCCTGTCTTAGGATGAATAGGTAAAGGAACTATATCTTCAGCAATACACAGAAATCAGTCACTAACATATTCTCTACATTATTTATCTGGTTCTGCTTGTGCATGGGTAGAAATTTGACCTTATGCTTCCTGTCTAACAGGCAGTGGGTAACCTAGGAAAGGGGAAACTCTGCTTTTACATTTGGAAAAAGGGCAGCAAGTGCAGATGAGGTACAGGAAAAACAAACAGAACACTGATTATTATTTCACCTGCACTTCCTTTTCCTTACATACATTTACCTTCTTTTGCATATTTGCATTTCACTATAATATTCCCATGCAGTTTCTTTGAGCTTTGGAATAAACCCTAATCATTTCATGTAATCAACATATGTATTTTATCTATAAACATGTAGATATGTGGGACCCATGAAAAAGATCTGCCTCACTTATCACTCATAAAAGTCAATTAGTTTACATCTACTGGATTGTTTAAATCTACTCATCATAGACAAATCCAAAAACATCTTTGTTTTTCTGTGAATGTCAGTTATTCAAGGTAGAATCCACTTAAGATCTTTTGACACAGTGAAATATTACTTGCTGTCTGACTGCATCTGTCAGGGAAAAAAAAATATCACCAACACTGAATCATTGCAATACTAATGAGAGTGGCAGAAAACTTCAGTACAGCTCCAAGTACAAGCACTGATAATTGTGTCGCCTGGGCATACAGACCCTGAGTGACCACACAGTCACTCCACACAGATATAGGGATCAACTACATGTAAATGTGAATGCATACACACAGATTTCCAAATTGGTATAAAGCAGTCCCTAGGAGAAAACTCTTTATTCCTACTGCAGTGTTCATATAAACTCTAGTTTATTTTCCTGAGAAGGTCAGGATGGAACAATCCCATGCTGCTCCAGTTTAATTACAGTGTCTGTAAACACGCAACCTAAGTCAGATTCTCATAACACAAATTTATTTAAAATTAACAGTTAAAAGTAAAGCGATCTATTTCTTCGACTTTAATTTCCAGTGTTACAGAAGATAATAAAAGGTTAATTTAAAAATAACACTTAGCAACAGATCGGCATCACATACCAACCCACAGCCAATATGCCTACCTCCCATATTGAAGTTTTTTTCATCTTTCTAAAACTATTGTTTGATACCTAGGAGAGATACCACAGGCCTACGAATCTCAGCACTGTTTATATTCACATGCTCAGATCTAAAGGAACATGTTATATTTCTTGACAAGAAATATGGAACATAGACTTAATTTTCCTCCACCTACCTTCCTCAAGATGCCCAGATTACATTGTGAGGAGAGTTTTCTGTATCTGCTGCAGAAAGTTCATATCTGACCAAATTAATTCAAACACAGTTCAGTGGGAAGGATACGGGGCCCACAGCTCCATCCCAGTTTGGCCCAGATCAGTAGGAGATGTCCATGCCCATCCCACAGGTTTTCAGAGAGATCAATTCCCCACTTCCCTCTGGTTTCTAATAGTTATAGTTATATCCCATTCATGAAACAAAGGCTGACTCTGCCTTTGTTCAGGATTCAGAAGTCCTGCTTCAAAAGCAAGGTTTAGGAATGTCTTGTGACCACTCTCATCCTGTACCCTTCCCTCCCTCAAAAGAAGGGATTACAGTCTGTCTCATAAGACTTTTGAGAGACTATTACAATCCCTATAATACTACATTAGTAGAAGACAAGAATAAGATCGAGATAAATCAAAATTCAATATTGTATATATCGCCTTGCTTTTTCTGTACACAACAGTTAAACCAGAGAATAAATGAAGTTGGGAGAAACATCTGAAGGTCCTCTTGTCCAACCCCTTATTCCAAGAAGGAGCAACTTAAATCAGGTTGCTCAGGACCTTTTCCAGTCAACCTTTGGATACCTCCAAGGATGAAGATTTAACAATCCATCTGGGAAACCTGTTGCAAGATGTACCATCCTCTTGTTAAAATCCCCCAATACAACAATATTTCCCCTTGTTAACATTCGCGATCCCATCTGAAAAAGAGAACACCCAGCTATGAAGTTTCCCCAGACTACAATCAGCCCTCAAGGATTCTGTAGGGCATGCAAAAAATCCAGTCTCTCTCTTAACATTAGGAATACACTGAGATATAACTCAGATGTGTAGGTCTTCCTTCCTTCCTTCCTTCCTTCCTTCCTTCCTTCCTTCCTTCCTTCCTTCCTTCCTTCCTTCCTTCCTTCCTTCCTTCCTTCCTTCCTTCCTTCCTTCCTTCCTTCCTTCCTTCCTTCCTTCCTTCCTTCTCCTATACTGAGAAAATTTTATTGATCAATTTTTTTTTCCCTCTGATCTGTAATTAGCATACTAGGCAGCCCAAAATCTATTAAAAGATTCCTTTAGAATTTTTAGGTTCCTCCATGCACAAAACTACATTCCATTCAATCCTGATTTCTTTTGTTATTGCACATTGTAGTATAGAAAGAGAAGGGGACAGGAGAAGGAAGAACAAGACAGAGAAATTAAAGAGGAATTACCTCTTTATTGAATAGTAGTCCATTTTTTCTAGCATCCTTATCTAACTTGAACATGGCAAAGCTATTGGTTTATTTGAAGGATGGTGCAGTTTTAACATCAGGCTCTATAACCTCAGTTTAATTTATCAGGGTTTTTATCCAGTTTATAAATGTCTGTTCTTCTCCCATTTAAAGCCATGTAGCTCAGCCCATTTCAATCATCATTAATGCCAGTGTATTTTCTCAGGGAAGTAAAAATAAGGTAATCTGAAAATTCATTGTATTACTGTCTTCATCGAGAATAACTCTGCCAATCTTTTTATATGTATTTTCTTCTCCTAGTTGTTGCTTTCAAATTTCCGGGTGTATGCTTTCAGAGACACCTCCATGCAGTTTTTTTCTTTCAAAATATGTGTAGACATACTGTTGAAGATCAGGCATGCACTGTGACTCAAAACCAGCTGCAGTCTGAGCAAAAAAGTTTATCCATTGTGGGGTTACTCCAAGCCACATTCACCTGAGAGTTGGAAATCCTTCTAATAGTCAGCCTGGATATAATTTTCTTTCAGACATAGTATTTCTTTTTCTTTCAGACATAGAAACCATTCAATGGGCTGTATTTAAAAACATTAATTGTATTTTTAAAGCTTCATTTTCATGCACTAAATAAAAACAAATCTTAAAGGCCCTGGTTTCATGACAGGTTCTTCGGATTGCACTAACTCTTCTACACAGCTGTCCCCACTTTGATTCTCTCTTCCCCAGATATTAATGACTGCCAGACTCCAACAATCAGACGATAATTTACAGAAACCTATAAATCAGAACAAATAATCTATTTTTCTGAAAATACCACTCCAAGATTCCATTTGCCTTTTTCATATCTTTATCATACTGCCTTCTCTTTTCTATTGCACCCTCTCTTCCTAAGTGCTGAGGTCCTGGGAAACAACAAAAATCAACATTAATCCGTAAGGAAAAGGGAGTACTTGTGGAAGGCAAGAAACTTTATCATACTAAGCTTCACACTTAGTCAGTAGAGATCATGACACATCTCAGAACTCCTCTGGAAGACACTTAAAAATTTTTACCTCCCATGGCAGGTTTCAGAATTTCTTACTGATACACAGACAGATTTTAGGATGACTATAGTCCTGGTTAGACTATTTAGATTAGATACCTAAAGACAGAGAAGATTTAAAGTGCCTGGTAGAATTTCTTTTTAGCCTAGTCTGCAAAACTGCACAACTCTTCTTGTGCAATTGCTCTTCTTTTCCTTTCTGCTGGTTAATATTTTTTACATCATTAGAAAATCCCAGGGAATAAGCTGATCATGCTTACATCAGTTACAAAAGCAATTAATGAATCTAGCCCCAGTGCTGATCACTTAAGGCTGCTGACAATAACCTTATGCAATTTTATACCTTCTTTTTCCATTTTACCCACTTTCCGGTCTATCTCAGTTTCACAGTAGTTTTCAGCTACTATGAAACCCAAACCCTAACTCTAATTTCCTCTGTGGCACTATATCAGCACTTAACAAGCCCTAACAGATAACATCTAAACTATATTTTCTCCCTTTATGAAGAAAACAATTAAAATCAATGATCCCTTGAAAAAAGGTTGGCACATATTGGGGATCTTACATTTGCTTCCATACCCTTCTTTTCAAAATTTTCCTTGAAACTAAACATACTACAGAGACATGATCTATGGATAATGAATTCATTTCACTCACACAAACATGCACTAAATTGTGCAAACATGCATCAGTATTACAGTGTCAATCCTGAAATAATGTTTTCTTTTAAAAAACACCCAAAAGATGATCTAAAATTCCCTCTAGATAAAACCCTGCTGCCAGATTTATGATTTTTCAAACAGCAAGTCTTGATCCTTTTGGACCACAATTATCTGACACTGTTTAATTTCACTCAAGAGTTGTTCTTCCACTTCAGGTGCGGTCATTTCCATTTCCATATTATACTTCCTGCCAATAAAGTTGTCTTTGCCTTCATATTTGAAAGTCTTCATCTTTATTAAATCTGTTATTCAGCAGACATAATTTTTAATATTTATCTAAAGTACCTGAGTTAGGAACGCAGTAATCACCAACGAAGAGTTAAATGAAATGGAGGGTTGAACCACCTCTCAGACATGACTCTGCATTGTATGAACAGTGTCTTTGGGACAACTTAGTTAGCAGCTTGAGAAAAATGAAATAGAGTAGTCTTTTCTACCACTTTTATGCCAAGAAATGTTTGTTCTGGCCTAGGACCAAGATTGAATTACTTTTAATATTGACTCAATCTGTTCTTGTTCTTCTTCATAACTTTGCAGACAGCAGCAGTAGACTTTATCTATCTGTTTTTATTTACTTTTTGAGACATAATTATTTTGGGTATCCATGATACATTATCTAAATAAAATTCCCTAAGGGTTTCATAGCTCTTCCCTCCATTCCCAGTGGGAAAATACACTACCAGTAGATTCCATTCCAATAGATATCATTAACTGGCATAAGAATGTCAGAACCATAGAATCATAATAACCATTTTTGCTAGTGTCTCTTCTTTGTATTCTACTGTTTGATCCTGAGTAGTCTAATTTATAGAATTCATTATCTTTCCTAATTTCTCAAACATTTTTTCCTCTGAAATGAGCCCTCTTTCAATAAAAGATAATGTTTATACAAAATATATTCATTTAATTAAAACTGAGTAATCTCACGGCATTTTTTAGTGTCTCATTATTCACTCCAATAAAAAAAGAGCACATTTAATAATAACACATTTTCAGCTACTAAATATCTCAACAAGCTGTAGAGAGCTGAAAAGAAATTAAGATCCTTGAAAAACAAAGAGGAGTATGCAAAGATTCAAATGGAATAAAAAAGCCTTTGCTTGCACTTCTACTGATAACTGCTTTGTTTAATATATGCCTGCAGGTTAAGAAAGGTATTTATCGAGAAAAAGACGTAACATTTATATAGGTATATTCATCATCAGAGAACATTCACTAGTGGTGAAACATGATTCTCTACAATATTAAATTGTTATAATAGTCCCTGGAATAATTTTTGCCTGAACTGTCCCAAATAATTTCCAGGCACAGTTGGAGACAGCATGAATCAAAAAGTATTCAAAATATGCAGGTCTGGTATGATCAGATTTAACCAGCTTTTCAAGAAAAAGCAAATTGAGATTCTTCAGGTACAGCAATTGAAAAACCAGAGTTCCATGGCACTTACTCCTGTAAAGCTCCCAAGAAGAATGCTGCCTTTTTATGTTTAGGCAGGGGCTTCTGCACAATGGGAGGATGGACAGAACAAGGACAAGTAACATAAATTATTCTGCATGCATTGCTTATCTCCAGCCTTCTTAGCAGCTCCACTTTGTATAGGGGTCATTGCAATAGTCCGTAACTGAAGCAGGGGATGAGTTAACAGTTAGGAAGTGCAGCGCCTAAGCACATCCATTGGTCTTTTTTCATTTTATGATATGCACATGCTCAAGGAGATTCAATCTCCTGTTCCAAATAACTGCAGGTTAATCTATTTCAAAAAGTCTACAATTACTCTCAGAAATATGAGAAACATAAGGTGTTGACATCAGAACTGGAATGATGCCCAAAGTTCCACGAGGGTATAATTTACAGATACAATTTTGAGCCACCAGCATGTTACAACTACCATTTTTTTACTGACTACACAAATATGAAGAACAAGCATTTCAGTAACCACCTTTTATTCCAAGGTTCTGGTTTTATAGAATTTACAATAATATACCCGTTTCTGCTTAAATCAAGACCAGAGTCAAGAGGTTTTGCTCAGAGAAAAGTATTGTAGGGAGGAAAATGAATAAACTGATTGACACACACAAGAAGAGTCCTTGACAAAACATGTAATTAAGGCAAGCAGGCAATTCCTTCATCAGCAGGAACAGTTCTTGTTATTGTTCTTGTTCTACCAGACAATATTAAAAATTCGTCAAACATAGACTCAGAAGTCTATTGTCTATCAGAAAAGGATGCTTTTTGATTTACTGCTCCTTAGACAGCTCACTTGTTCAGAGTAAAAATATCAAAAGGGTTCAGAGCACTTGCTGAAGCAGAACCCTGCAGAGTATGTGATGGATTCAAACTGCCATCACTTTTAGTCCAATTCACTTGCACTCTCTGGACTACAGAAATAAAGTGTTGATAAAAGGAAAGGACTCAGGCTCCAACAGTCATGACTGTGAGTGCTACTATTTGGGAATTGTAATTTTTTTTGCAAATTACTTATAATGATGTATATGAGCACCAGCTAACGTGATGGTACCTGGATGCTAGATGCCATTCAAATGCATATCAAGACAGAGGAAAAACTTTCAGTGCAAATAAGTAGACAACAGAATCACAGAGAAGACAGAGTTAAATGAAAAAAAAAAAAAAAAAAAAAAAGCAAGCAATTCTTTCCTGTGAAAGAAATCTCCATGTCTTCACAAATAGTGTGGTGAAGAAATGCAGGACAGGACACCACACAAGTATAGCAGTGAGTCAAGACTAATTTTCAGTCTGAGCACCCAAGCGGTGCTTTTTCCACAGCTCTTCTAGTCACAGGTAGGTCTGGTAACTCTCCTTGACACATTTTTGACTGCAGGACTGGGTGTTTTGCTACTACTGACCTTCTATTAGAAACTTTATATATCTAGCTAATATAGAGTTCATCAGTAAGTGGTAAACAATTATTGATTGTTTGTAAACTGCTCATAACTTTAAGCAGTACGTGATTAGAAAGAGTGCAGTAAATATCCTTTCTTACTACAAGATCTTTCCCATAAGAAAGAGTTGCTTGGTAACTTTTCATAGATTTTTCAGTTGCAAATATTATACTGAGCCAATAACCTCATTGTAGACCTTAAAATAATACATTTGATACATAGCACATTTCAAGCAAAGTCCTTAAATAGATCATCTTCACAAATTGACCAACTCCCCATGCCTCTGAAATATGTAATTACTTGATATGGTGTCCCAAATACTTTTTACATTATATTTAAACCCAAAGCAATCAGTCCAATTATTCATTCAGCAAATTTTACATGCATGGCAAAGTGCTGATCTTTGAAGTCAGAGCATCTTCTTACATATTGACACAGATTAACAAAATAGTTTCACTGCAAATTCACCATTGCTATTTTTAGAGGATAGCAAAAATAGCCATTGGGCATATTATGTCTCACCTATAAATGTCCAGAACTGTGGGCAGTAGGTGATAAGACTTCAGTAAATTCCACCAAAAGAAAATGAAAATGCACAAACACCCATTCTTACTATATTTAAAAACATTTTCCATTAAAAAAAACCCTCTCCTTTCACAATAAAATGTTTATCTGCTTTCCACATGGAAAAAAAAAAAAGAAAAATATTATAAAAATATGTTTTCACAATAATGTAGAGAACAAATACACACAAAAATCTCTCAAATATTATCATAGTTGTAGGTATGAGTTTTTTACAAACACCTCTACAAAACTGTGACGTAATTACTAATTTCTTGCTTGTGCAATGAAGCTAGTAGAACTTCTACCATGATCATATCAAAATGACACGTCTTGCCAGAGAGAAGCCATCAGCTTATGAGAAGGTATTAACATGATTGATTTGAAGAGTCATTTTATAAAGCAAAATTCAGTCATTTC
Source organism: Zosterops lateralis (assembly GCF_965231275.1). Classification (NCBI taxonomy): domain Eukaryota; kingdom Metazoa; phylum Chordata; class Aves; order Passeriformes; family Zosteropidae; genus Zosterops; species Zosterops lateralis. The sequence goes on along the minus strand of NC_139763.1, from coordinate 81,857,622 downwards.
TACCTGACGTATTTAGGGCAAATCAACAGCTTATAAATGCAAGCACAGTTCGGAGTTACTGCTGTATTCCATAGTTTGCTTTAGCTTGAAATTTAACTGTCTTCAGGAATACTGAGAGCACCTCCCTGCATTTTCACTTCTGGTCTGAAGGACAACTTCAGGCCTTGTGTTATGCATACAACAATTGAAGGACCCAATGTGGCATCTCCTGTACAGTGGCAGGTCATGACATCAGCCATGAAAGACAGCCCTGTTCAAGGAAGAATAGAGGCCTGAGAAACAAAATAGGTGCCACAATTATCCTCCAGCACAGCAGTTTTCAGGCCTTTGGTTTCCTATTAATAAAATTATATTAACTTTGTGAAACTTTTCAGGGCTTGTAGATGGCATTTTCTGAATAAGAAACAGGGTGTATTAAGTACTCATGTCTAGAAATTGTATCAGTGAAGCAATTAATCTTCAGCAGCATTGCTATTTCTGCAATTTGTTTCTCTTAATCCTTTACTCTTGAGCTTCTCCTTCACCTAGACCTTTGATACTCTGCTTCCTCTTGCTAAGAACCTCTTAGCATTCATATCCAATCTGCACAGAGTTCACTTCCGCCCTTCCACAGCCCACCTGATAAAATAATTTCTAATGAAATTGCTGCAAGTGGCATTATGTTGTGCTCATGTCTTTGAGCCAACATCTCAGCAGGACAGACAGGGCAGAGAGAGCACTGCCAAATCTGGCCCACTTTGTTCCAAGTTGTCTGTAGACAGAGGGTGTCAGTGCTCTACTGTTTTAAGGATTCTGGCTACCTTTGGCCAGTTTTCTTTATGGACATGACTGCAAAATGCTGAAATACTACTTCCTGGGAAGACTGACAATTTTTATTTTTTGGTACACACACAGATGCTGCCCCTTCTCCTCCAAACCCTTCAATCTTGTGAGTAAAAACTTACCTTTTACTTCAGCTAGATATTAAAACTTAGTCTCTATATAGGTCACTGAAGCCATCCATATTACAAACGTCAAATAAACTCTCTGATTTGTGCAGGCAAACATACTGTAAAATTCTATAAGGCCCATGTACATACAGCAAGCAGGTCCTTTAGGACTTGCACCTGTATTTTAGCTGGCAGCATAATTAGGTCCCATATGGTTAATGAAATGTAACGTGTCAGTATTTCGTAGGCAGAGATTTGTCACACGGAGGTGTTGGATGTAACTCCCACTCTACCAACTGTTCAAGAGGAGAAAAAACAGAATCAGATAAAAGCTTTTGTGTAAAAGAGAAATAGGAACCAGCCTTACAGCTTTCATTTTCCCATGTTTCTAGTGTTCTCTTTCTTTCTTCCAGGGGAGCTATGTCAATCAAGCTGCTTTTTCTCAATTATGTTTCAGAGCACCTTCTCTAAGGGCACCATCCCCTGTGTGTTTGGTAACAGAAACATGTATTCAAACTATATGTCCGTGAGTTTCTCTGCCCCACATTGCAAGTTATGTCTGTGTGTCCCTCCTCTCCAAAGTATTGCTCCTCAAACACTTCCATCACATGCTTGAAATGTGGGTGTTAGGAACAAATGCTTCAAAAACGCCCATGTGTGCCAATGCTCAGCCTACAAAATGCCAAACCATTATAAAATCATTAAGCAGGCCCTTTGCAGATGGCTGAAGGCACGTCCCCAGGCACACTGAAAAGCAACTCTGATCCAGCCTGTTGTGTTGAGATGCTCAGCTCCAGAGTGTTGTGCCCCATGCCATACTTCCCAATGGGCTAATGAGTTTGATCACAGTACTGCAATGGTACAGCCCAAATGTGTATTCGAACCAGTCTCTCCATCGTAAGACATTGGCGTGATATCTACAATTTCATCAGGGCCACACAGATAGTCCAGAAGAGCTGGACTCTCTTACTTCCACATAAACCATCCCAAACTCTCTTCTCCAGCAGAGACTTCTCCAGAGAGCAGACTCCACTGTCTTGCTCTCCATGGTCTATATTCTCAGGCTGACTGTTCTGGTTTGGGTGATTTAATTTGACTGCCATTCTTGAAGGGGGCTATAAGAGAGAGTATTGTGTTTCCATTCACAGAGACACAAGTAAATCAAGCAGCACAGGCAGGTCCACAGCACAGAGTAGAGAACACAAGAGCCTTCCCTCTTCTAATATGGCTGAGTGTGATCAATGTGCCATCACATGCAATTAGAGAGTCTTCATCGTAGCCTGACATGGGCATAACTGACCACGAGTGACTGAGGCTCTTCTCAGCACTTTGTCTCCTGTGCCTGATCTATTTTCATGTCACTCCTCCACAAGCTGGAGGAAATGGGAAGTTAGTAAGTCTACAGGTCAAACAACACTCACTTCTCAATAAAACTCTGTGTGAGGATGTTGATATAACTATAAAGCTTACACAGCCCAGTGGAATCTAAGGTAGCTTACCAGAAGATACTACACTCCTAGCCTATCTCAGTCATTGCAGCAGTTTGGCTTCTATGCAAAATCCATAAGGTTGACATCTCTGAATGCATGCTGTACCAGATGTTTTATTCTGGACAACTTTAGTGTGATGACAGACATCATTTGCACAAATACCTTTAGATTTTAAAAAAAAAAAAATCCTCCATAGAAATTCTGTCTGAGTGAAGAAAATCCTCACTCCATACCCAGTAAGACACAGACCATCTATATATCACTTTCTTTTCAGGAGGCAGGAACATGCCAAAGTAAGAAGCTGAGCAATGAAATACCCTGTACAGTGCGCTTGCAAGGCACATATTTAAGTCTGGGAAAGAGCGCATCTGATCCAACTTTAACATTTTTAGGCTCCTTAGATTTGAGTTTGTCTCATACTTTTCTGTTAGCAGAAGAAATAGGTCAGACAAATTGCTTGTCTTTTTGCATATGCATGAAAATGAGCAAGGTAACTTCACATCCCACAGTGCTGCAGGAATGAAAAACCAAAGAAACCACTTTTTTATATAACCATGATTGAAGACATATGCAAAGCTTATATTGGAAAGATAATATGTACTCTCTCACAGTCCTATTTTGGGCACATATCTTAATCTTTTTGAAAGCTTCTGTTAATGTGAAAAGGATTTTAGTCCTGTATTTTTGTGCAGTAAAGATAGAAGAAAAAGGAAAACCTACCTACCTATGAAATGCAACCTGAAGTTCTGTTCTACTCATAAAACTAAATGAGCAGCACCTACAAGTTTTTACTTATTTTCCTCCCTGGACTTCTTTAGAAACCTATGAAAAAAATCTTTTCTGAGATGCAAAGCCATCATGGAAATAGGAAAGGAGCTGACACTCACTGCTTTTTCTCCATAACAAAGGTATAAGATCCCATTCCAAACTGTAGAAGTTTGGAATGGGAAAGGAGTATTTGCTCCTTTTTCATGCCTAAATATAGCTTCAATCATTTGCTGCCAGGATGCATTTCTCCTGCCTGTTCATCATTGCTCTCAGATCACAGACACCTACAACATTTTCTGCAAGTTAGGGAACCCTCAAGAGCATGTCCACATCCTCCCTGACTGCTCACTCATCTTGCTGACAAGAACCATATTCTAAGCAACCTGATGGAGAGAAAGGTCAAGTGCAGACAGTGTTGGATTCTTTAAGTGTAACAGATATCATGTTCAAGAACCCCATCCTGACATAACTGAGGCTGAAGTTGGGTATGAAGTTTGTTGAAAGTAAAAGAGAGGAAGATTTTCAGTTTATCTTTCACCTTCAATGCTTTGCTTGCATGTGAAAAAATGTCCTGTTTTTCACTAAATGCCATACTTGCAAATTTATGAACTGTAATGTACTAGGCTTTAAGAATGTAGACTTGTTGAAAAAGAAATCTAGTTAAAATAATATATTTTAAAAGAAGAATATGGATTTTAAAGACTGAAGTTTAGAACACATGTGGACTAAGTCTGCATTCTCCAGGTGAAAGAACTTTAAAAATAGTGTGTAATTCTGATGTCCTTTATTTTATCCAGGGTTCAATCTGCATTGATTGATAGTCAGGGTCACGTGAACCAAAAGTTTTAGAAGTTTCCAAATCAGTGCCTCATGTCATATTTATAAAATTATCTACCTGAAGTGGCTCAGTAATCTTATTTTGACCAGAGAGGGATAAAAAATAATCGAACCTAACTGGGGCTAGCAGTAAAGAATTAATGCAACCAGAAAAGAAACAGTGGAAAGTGGGTTTAAAAAACTCCACTGAACCTTGATAATGGGGATATAGTAAGCCAGATAAGCAGAAGTTTTGACAAGAGGGAGGCAGATAACTATAAAGGGAAAAATAAATGGCATATATTTACAGGGCACCACTGTATTGGTTTACTAATAAGGTAAGAAATATCACTTTATAACCAGAAGTCCTGCCTGACTTAATTGTAAAGAAGAAAATGGAACACCAATTTCCCTAAGAAAAAGGGTACATGTTCTTAAAAAAATTTGACAAAAGATTCATACAAAGACTATAAGAAAAACTCAGCATCTCAAAAAGTCACTCTACAGAAGTGACAGTAGAACTAAAGTTCTTTGGTTTCACCAAAATAAAGATTAGAACAATGCCTGGAAAAAGAAGCTTTTCCCTGGGAAGAACTTATCATAGTTGATAAGTAGGTTGGGGAAGATCTGTAGGTTGGAGAAACACAGCTGGTTATTACATTTGAAGAATGAGTAATTCACAGTCTGAACAGACTACCCAATATTGAAATCAACCCTGTCTCTACACAAGGTCCTTAGGTGAAGACGGTCTGTGTGTATCTCCATAAACAATGTGTTGTAGCCGTCTTCACTGAGGTAAGGAAATTTCCTAGATCCTTATCACAGTCCCCTCACTATGATTTTGCACCTCTGTTTTGCCAGTACTTCCTCTATTCTTCCTCCTACCCCCTGTAACATTAACTAGAAAATGAGAAGAAATCCATCTCAAGAAGAAGCAGTACAAACAAAACATCTAATCTTAGTTAAAATAGGAAGCATCTGACTAGATCACTACAGACTGAGGAACAGTCTGTGGAGAAATTTTCCTCATACATCTACTCTTCTCAACAATTAGGTTGGATTTTGGCCATGGGGCTCATTCAGTGTGGTGCTTTACCATCCCTCCCAGATATTATCTTTGCAATTCTTCAAGTATACATTGCACTTTGAGAAAAGCCATTCCCCATACATTGTTTGTTTGCCCTTTGACAATGTAATTGATTTTATATGGAGGCTTTCACATATATCACCTGGACCATGTATCTGGCCAGCCATAAATGTTGTCAGACTTCCAGAAAGAGAAATCAAATCCCTCAATTAAAGGAAATCTTAAATACGTTCTTTTTTCTTCCAGTCAGTATATTCAGAATTATGAGTTACATTATGTTCATTTAAAAATGAGACAGTGATTTATGAAAAATATTGCCTGCAAATTCAGTTGCCAAGGTAGATGGCAACTGTTCTGTTAACAACCTTCCCAATCACTCCTTTAACATATACACACACAATATAATGATATAAACACCATGCATTACAGAATGGGCTGCCTCCACATCATGAGCCTGCAATCAGATTTTAGTAAGATGGATGCAACATTATTCTCTCTCCAGTGGCTTTCAAACTAAATTAAAGCTAAGTCTATAATTTTTGGCTCACCTCCAAGATCACAGTCTCCTGCATAATTCAAGGATCAGCTAGTCAGGCTGCTGTAGGGAAGGCAGAAAATTTTAAAAGGTCCAGCACAAGTCCTTTGCCCTTTCTCAGCTTTCAAAGAAATCACAAATTAGCTCTTACAGGCACAGGAAATGTTCTTCATGTGTGGACCAATGTAAATATCTATTCCGCTCCTTAACTGAACAGAAAGCCTCAAATTTTGAAGCATCATCGATTTAATTCTTGCACTGTTAAGCTGCCTATGTATAAAGATACTGATGTATAAAGATACTGACAAGTTCAGGACATCCTCTTTTTTCCTTGTTTATGTAGGAAATTAAATCATGTTTTCCTGTAAAGTCTTGTTTTAGCTAGCACTCTGAAAAGTGTTCTCATCCTAGTCTGTGCAATGGTGCTGGATAGCTTTTTTTCTGTCTCTCTCCCCTTGTTCCTGGCTCTCATCTCAACAGTGTTCTGATCACCCCTGAATTCTCAATAATAGAATCAATTTCAAGGAATATGAAATAATGTTTTGGAAGTTTTTTGGGTTTGGTGGTTCATTTGGGTTTTGGGTTTTTTATATATCAAAATTTAATTTTGACCTTAAAATCTATGAAAAATTACTTCACAAATTGATTTAAATTTCCTGCCGCTAGGTAACACACATGAAAAAAAGAAAAATCTACAGTTTGAATAATAAGGAATAGAGATTCAGAAGTACTACAAATGCTTACAAACAATGAATAATGGGGCCTTGTTTATAATCTTCTCCTTAACTATGGGATTAATTTTGGATACATTTCAATGTATCTAAAATGTTTAGTTTGTGTTCAGGATTGGTGATATAAAACATATGCTAAATAAAATCTGATGTAAGGGAAACTTCCATTTCTTTCTTGAATAAAACACTTTTGGCCAAAACCATTAAGGAACACTAATATTTGCGAAAAGCAATAAAGTGAACACAGTTTAGAACAAAGATCACATTTGATTTATCAAGTTATCTTTTATCTACTCTTAATATAGCCCCATCAAACAGTTTATTTTGACGAAATTCTAAATTTTGTCTGGGCTTTTATTCACTAAAAAATGTTATTTAGCTTTGAATTCTGTCTTGGGACAAAAATTACTTCAGGAAATGTATTTTTTTTAATTGTATGAAATATCTATTTTTCAACCAGGTCTATAGCATGTATTTTTTAACCTCAAAGACAAAATACCAACGAGAGATACAGAAAAGGAGTCTCTGCCACTCCCCATAGGCACCTGATTACACATCTGGGAAGATTCCCAAATTGTTCTGGGAAGAACCATCTTTCATAAAACTGCTCTGACCCACTAAGCACTGTGCAGTGAAACTTCATTTTCTGAAAGATTTCCAAATCTCATCAACTTTATGATCCCTCTCTGACTGAAGAGCTGCAGCCTGGGCATGGGGACAGTAACCCAGCTCCTTCCAGGCCCCAAGCAGAGGAAAAATGGAAGATGAGGTTGGAGGTTGCTGAACTCCCATTGTTTCTTCTCAGTAAAGGCGAAATTCATGACACTGAAGCTTTCACTTAGTTGCTATCAAGTGTATTATGTATCAAGAGTCTAAATGGCTGAAAAAGTGCCATTCAAACACCTAGACCCTAAACAAAAGAGGCAAAGTGACATTTTGACAAACCGAATGACATCCTCTTGGCTATGTCCCCCTTCCTTCATTCCTTTAAAAATTAATTTTCTTTGAAGCTTTGGAATAGCATACTCTCTTGCTCATATTCCTTTTGCAGTTTCATGGATTTTCATCCCCATTACACTCACAGAATGCACAGCATACCGTTCACTTTGTATTTTTCTGTTAGTCAAGATCCTTCACAGCAGGTGTGTCTGGCCTGAGCAGCCTAACAGCAGTATTAGAACATTGTCTGGGAAGTCACTCACTGCAGAGCAACACAAACATTAACTCAGTGTTACTTCACTTTTCTGTCTCAGTATTCCCAGCTGGCAGATAGCATTTACTCACTATTCACAACTGAGATGCTAGGATAAATATTTGAAATTAGGCAAGTAAAAGGCTACCTCTTTCAGATGTCAACATTCAATAAAAATGAGCAAGCAACAGGATAGGACTGGAACCTGAAATAGATTTTTTTTTCCCCCATACTTTCTTTCAGATGAGAGATATTTTTCAGTTTTGCTGCCAAATTAATGTGATTAAGGAAATATCAAATTGTTATAATTCTGATCTCAAAATTTCTGTTTGAAACAATTTAGAAGTAATTTCACAAAACTCCAAACACATAATTTTACCCAATAGAAAAAATTAAACATTGGTGGAATAGAATACTCTCCAGTCTTTAGAAAGGAATTTATTCAATTTTCAGAAATGGATTTTTAGAAATAGATTTTGTTTGCAACTGAAAAAAATTTCATAGACTAGCACAGATGTTCTTGTTATACTGTTTCATCATGGGTTTTTTCTGCATATACAGCATGAAAAAATATCACCTCTGCTTTAAATAAAATTAATTCAAATTCCAATTGTATTACTTTGGGAAAAGCAAATAATATTTTTGACCATGATATAACTGTTGTCTCTAAAGGAGAAAAAACTAGAGCCCGAAGGAAAGACCTCATATAAGTACAGTTTGTTACAGACAACTGGTTTAACATTAACTTGTTTCAGCTCTTTCATTCATTTCTTCATCCTGTTCTCACAGACTGAATTTGATTTAGCTTATTTGGAAGTAAAAGATGGGGGGAAAATAGTCTTTTAACCAGACACATTTGAACAAATATGAAAGGAATTGTGTGAAATGAGCTTTATGTGCAGGGAAAAAAAGGTCTGCTTTTGTTATCCTTGCCAGATTATATCCCAAGAAAAGAAATGTGAACCACCTCTTTATATGCACTTATGATTAATTTAAATGGAGGAAAGTAAGGTTAAACAGAGAGGACTTTAAGGATGAGTTTCATTCAATGTTTACCTGCAGAGTTGCCTCAAGAAAATGTCAACAAACTGTCTTATTTCCTAAGGCTGTGTTCAAAAGAAAATTACACCCTTTACATAACCAGAATAAATTTCTCCCTTGCCACCCCCAATATATTTGGCTTATTGCGTTTCAATGGTACCCCTGTACAGTTCTATTTTTCCAGAATACAGCATCTCTTCACCCCATTCAGTGCAGCAAAAGAAATTGTTTCTAATGGCAATGAAATTGCCTTTCTAGTTATTAATTCATTTGACTCCAGAAAAATTTTAAGCAGACATTCTCAGGGATTGATCTTGTTTCTGACTATGAAGGTCTGATCCAAATGTCAGTCTGCTTAACCGGAGGGTATCGAGTTCAAACTGGCTTTCAGAATGAGGCTTTCAAATCTCAGTGACAGGAGAAGAGAAAATTGTACATATTTTTCTTTGATCTTTCAAAAAGACCAGGGAATGCTTTCATTTGGGAAATGAGGTAAACAGGCAACTCTGTCTCTTTGGGAAGCCAGCCAGCCTCTTCCTGATTTCTCCCACCATTTTTGATTAACTGTGGTGTCAAGTGGTTAAGCAAGAAAAGGATGAGAAAAATGCCCACAGTGCATGAGCTGCATGGCCCACCTGCATGCCAACCATCACCACCCAAAAATATATGCATAAATTTCCTTCTCTACACCTTCCTGCGAGCATTTCCACAGAGGTGGACGATAGTTACATGAGCTAAAAAGGATCTGAAATATTCTTGCAAGACTGCGAGATTAAATTAGGGGCCCTCCCTCTGCTGTGCTACTTTTCTTCAGACAGAAACACACACAGAGTTCTTGGCTGCATTATTGACTTGCTGTCTGTCTGTGCAATTGGTTTAAGAAGTGAATTGTGGGGATTCACGATTGTTTGTATGATCTTTTAACCTAATTATTGTAGTAGAAATTATTAACCTCACCGAAATGGTATATAAGTTCTTGGAAAACCTGAGTAAAATCGGATTCTGATCATGGTCGGCCTCCCTGTCTCTCATTCAATCGCTGATAATGAATGTTGGTTTAATTTGAAGGAAAGTTTGTTTAAGCTATGCTCCTACCCCAGAAGTGGAAAAACTATCTGTAACATCACCTGAAAGCATTGGACCAGTAGTAACTCAGTACACCCTTGCATGCCTGTTGTGGTAATCAGAAAGTTTGAAGGCAGTTGCTTCAGGCTTTGAGTGATAGGTTCTTAGTACAAGGAATTTCACATCCCAGTTTCCCTCATTCCTGCTTGCTTCTATCTCCCTGCCATGCACTGCCAACTTCTCTGTTCATGGAGCCACAGTGTGGACTGAACCTCAAAACCAATAGCGCTTATTGAAGAACAGCCTTCATTGTGCAAGAAAAGGTTTTATTTTAAAGGCAGATTGGTTCAGAGTAGAGCCCCACAAGTGATTCAATGCAAGGAAGAGTTGGAAAGTGGGGGAAGGTAATGGTGATGATGATTCCTGACAGAGCCAAGCAAGACAGGGTTACAACCCAGGCTTAAGATTTGCAAAGATTGGCCTGTGTAAAATACACTACAGAAAGTGAGGATGACTGTTTGTTTATGAAAAAAAAAAAAAAAAAAAAAAAAAAAAATCATTCATTTGTTGTTCACATTTTCTACTGAAGGGGTTAAAGAACCTTCCTCCTTAAAATTACAAGAGCTACACTGACAGCAGTTCTTGCTACCATTTTTAGGAAAAAAAATTGTTTTTAGAGGTCTCTTGTAAAACTGGAGGCATCACTTAGTTTAATTTGTAATGCTAAATGTCAATGGAGCAAAGCTTACAAGAATCTCTCAACATTTTTTGTGTATTTTAAATCTGGAAGTCTTAAGTAAGGATTTAACAGTGCAACCTCAGATCAACCTCCGAAAACATTAATCCATTGCAGACAAAGATAATTAGTAAGTGCATATGGAAAGATTCAAACAAGAAACTTTTTCTTATGAAACTGTTGATGTATGTCAAGTTTTTCTTATGCTAGACCAAAAGGAGACCTATAAGTTTATCTGCTGATGAGACTACCAAAGGAATGAAACTAACAGGCTTTTCATGCCTCTTTTTTACTCCCCATCCAACTTTGTAGGAAGGACCCTCCCTCTACATGGAAATACATCACAGAAGCCAAGACAAAAATCATATTGATCAGAATATGATCATAAATATCAGAAGAGTCTAGTTAATAAACAAATTAATGAATGAAAAATAGCTAAAGATAATGAATGTAGCTGGCTAGAACTACTGAAAGAGTGAAAAGAAGGATTCTTTTCTATGGGTGGTCTAGATCCTACAACAATAAAAATTGCAACAAGCAGAATTCAACAATTTATTTTTTTTTCTGTTTTGAAATAATACCTATGAATGTAGGACACTGAGTTGAGTGGCATATTTAGAATAAGTTACAAGATACTATAGTAAAATAAAAAATAAATACAACACAAATAAATAAATAAATAATCTCTCTTTTGCTTATTTACTCAATTCCTTTTGTTTAGCATTCATGTGTAGGGGTTTTTAAAGGTGGTTTAAAAAAAAATGCAAGTGATAACATGTGCTGTAGTCTTTGGAAAGACTGTGCCCTGAACATCAGACATTGTCACTTTTCAAAGAAGTGCCTTGATCAGCTAGTGTTTTTCTATTCCATCATAAATACCATCTGTTCTATTGTAATAAAACTTTTGATGCCATTTACCTGGAGAGCCTATTAATCATCCTTATTAGACTATGCAACTAGATGATAGGATCATAAGGTTCATCCAAGTTTAATGTTCTTTCACTGAAGTCCAAAATTATATTGCTGTAAATATGCTATGAATGAGGCCTCAGGTTTTAACAATGTTCCACCTACCATATCCACTTTAGTAACAGAAGCAAGCACAGGTTGTACTATGTATATCATTTTAGTTTTGTCCTTCTTCACATTTAGTTCTTCTCTCACTCACTTCTCATTTTGCCCATAGCATCTATGTCCCACTCCAGCCCTTGTGTCCTTATTGCCTTCTTTCCAGTGCACAGTACAAAGTTCCTCTGCTGTAAGATTAACATGCCATATGCTACCATCTGCTCCAAAGAGTGTCCACAGAAAGTGGAAAAAGTACATATTTTTCACTCTGTGAAGAATTAGACCTTGATATAAGCATGACTACTCCCAAACTGAATATAAAAACATCCTATCTCAATAAAGAGAGGTGTAAAAGTTGTTCATTGCAAAAACTAGATGAGTCATCAAAAGTAGTCAGGATATAAAATCTTGTGCTATTGTTAGTGGCATTGTTTTTGACCATGATGTTGTTCATACATATTTGTGACTGGAAGGCTGCACACCTAACCATGCCAAAGGCATCAGCTGGTACAGAATACCCTCGCTGCATGATGTCATGAAGAGTGATTTATACATTGTTTTTAACACTGAAGTTTTAGATTAAACTGTTAATGTATTCATGCGTCCCCATAAAAAAGGGGCTTCAGCTATTTATTAGGTCTCAAGGTCATGATGGTTGTTGGGACAATCTGTATGCAAGTTCTAACTTTGGCATTTTTTATGATGCAGAATAAGTTCTCTGCATATCTGTAGGAGGAAAGAGATCTCGGCATTATACCATTGGACCAGCATTTCCTCAGAAGGAGCTTTGAATAGTATAAAGCCTGCCAGAGAAGCATACTCAGTGTGTGGGAAGGGCAATCTGCTCTCTATTGGTTGTAATAAAGCCAGCAGCATCTGCCACTGTTCAGCAGCATCACCACCACTGTTCAATCTCTCAACGTTTTTCATTCTCAGATTGTATTCTGAGCCTGCCATTCAGCATCTGTCTATTTGAACAGAGGCAACAGGGTGAGGTCCAAAAACTCATCACAAAATTTAATTCTGTAAAACTCTTAAGTGGTGGTGTCATTAGGCAGAGTCTGATGAAACTTGCTCTTAAGACAGTATGAAATTCTAGTCACTCCTAGCAAGATGAACTCAATTCTATCAGTACAAGGAATAATGAAATCAAGCACACTTTTCCATAGCATTCCCCTTTAATCACATACTCTTCTGAACACTGGATAAAAGGCTTAAGCTCTATGTGAAATAAATAAAAAGAGGAAAATAATTTAGCACACAGTTCTGATTTTCTGGACACCTGATGGAGCATAAATATGTGAGGAAATTCAAGGAAACTTCCCTTGCTCTCTCCCAAAACCAATGGCCAGAGGCAGAGAAAGAAGTGGTGCAATAATCCATGGAATACTGTAAACAGGATGAAAAGAAGGAGCTGGGACAACTTGCATTCAAATATTAGCCAGAATTGTGTGTTTTCTAGTACCTCTGCCTCTGTGGCTCAGATATTAAGCAGGAACACAATCTGACTCAGCTACAGTTTCAAATGATGATTTAGCTCTCATCTGCGCTATGAAGACCAGATGCTTTAATACTACTCATTGATTCTAAAATAGTCATAATTATTATTCTGCATAAATATGCTGATTAATATATAAAGAAAACCAAATAAGTGTCAAATAAATTAAATTAAGGTCATTTAGGAGACTCCAGATTAATTATTTTTACCAATGGCCTGGCCCTAGAACACACACCATCCTGTGTTTCAAAATTTGTTTTCAACCATTGACAATATGATGCTACTTCAGACTCAGAGAACGTAAAGTCATTATTAAGTAAAGTAGAAGTCTATACTGTTGACAGCTGACTGGCAAAAATCCAACAACATCAAGCTAACAGCACCCATCAATTAGACCATACCAGGGTATTTCAAAGGCATTTTTATATGGTAAAAAACAACCTCTTACCTTCAGTGTGTACAGCAGAAACATAGGTCCAGTTGTAGCGTTTGACAATGTCCACCATCGCCTTTGCTTGCTGCGCATCTGATGGCACCACTCTCATAAAATACTTGAACAAAGTTTTGTCACTTAAGTCCATGCTTGTGGCAGAATAAGCAATCTGAGGTATATTGAAAAGCTGCAACAAGTTCTGGACCTGGATAGCAACGGAGCTGGAGCCAGGCCCAATGACACCAACAATGGGTTTCTTGGAGCGGAAAGACGATGATGATCCATCCACACATCGCACCATCCCTTCCTCTTCTTCAGAAGAAATAAGAGAGTCCCTTATAAACTCAATGCTCTGCTCTAAAGCCACAGCAGAATGCCAGCAGGAGTCCCTTATTTCACATCCTAATGTTATATTTGGCAACAGTGTGGGGTCCAAATTAATTCTGTCAAGAGTATGTAGCATTGCCTCCACTCTCTGAATACCATACTGCTCTCTTACCTCTCCACATTTCCTCTCATGAACTTTGTCAACAGTTGGTTGATGATGGACAGAGAATAGAGCTCCAATGATAATATCACCAGGCATGTGTGCAACCACTCTTCTTTCATTTGCCTGCGCTGAAACCAAAAGCCCAAAGTTTCCACAGACATCTTCCTTCAAAAGCAGGATTGCAAGGAACAGCAAAAGGATCATTTTAGGAAATTTTAGGCTGGTAGAGACAACATGATGAAAAAAGTTGGAGAGCTTGTGAAAAGCAGTTATCGAATCTTCTGGATAGAAGGACCACTATACTGATTGTTAACCAGGAGTTGGCATTTGTTCTCTAAGGAGTCACCATCCTCTCCGAGTGGACAGCTATGCAGAGCTGCACATGAGGTCATAATCCTCATACCCTTCAAAAATTAATAAATAAGAGAAATATCTTTTAAATTATTCATAAAGTCAGCAATATATATAATCTTATGCATTAAGATATAAGTATCTTATAATATTTTCTAAAATTGCACCTATTTCTACAGCTTTCAATGCCTGTAATACATTGTCTACTGAGTATGCTTGCTTTCATCATTTTCAAGCTGGAAACCTTTATCTCATGTGAGTGCTTCACAATCTTAGGCTTGTATTTCTGCTGGTATAAATCAACTTCTTTCTTTTTGACAATTGTGTTTAAAATTCTTTGGGAAAATATTTTCAAATGCACAAAAAGACTGGCAAGTATTTAATTCTATAGAAGAAAGGTGCATTGCTATTTCTAATATGTGTTTTTGAAAACAATTCCCTTTAATTTCAGACACTTTCTATGTCTCTAATATACATATGTCACACCAATGTACCCTGGGCTACACTCTATTATCCATTCCAGCACTAGGAAACTACTGTTGACGCACAAAGCTGCTATTCTAAGGAATGCAGAATATATAAATCTGTTTTTATTTTGCAAGCACGTGAAACAAATTGGCTTTTAAACAAGATTAAGAAAACTGATTTTCTTCCTAATATTTATATTTGTTTCAAGCAAAGGGAAAATAATTCTAAAACAGTAAAGCAATTATCTTATTTTCACCTTTTTGTATCCTTACTTCAAAAATCATCAAAAAGCAAATTGAAAAATCTTTATACTCTACACAAGCCTACAGACTCCGTTGGTATCAAAAAGTCAACATAAAGATTGTACAGATGCACTAATGCCAAATATATTTGATCAGCTACATTTACCTATAGACTCCAATGCAATCTGCACTCATCTTTACTGTTGCTGAAGGATAAATAAACAAATAAATCAGCAAACATGTCACATCTTGGGCTGCGGTTAACTTGTGGAAGTAGAAAATGTACTTGAAAATGTTCTGCACCTGGCAGTGGATTTGCAGCAGAATGTGTCCAGTTTTAAATATAGTGCTTAAACTGTTTGCCAGGTCTTGATCCCTGAGCACGTTAAATACTATCTATTACCCCTCACCTGCCAGTGAATACATTGATAATACAGAAAGGCAAGTGCACTTTTAAATCTAAGATGCTGAGCTACTTAGTGAACCAATATGCCAATTTAGTTTTTAACAAAGCAACTGCAAAATTCCGGGGAAGACCCCAGTCTCAGTTTTATTGACATAAATCTTTTGATGCAATTTAAAAAAAAAGAATTTTATACATTTCAGACACCACCTATCACTTCTAATCCATTAACAATGACTCTAACAGCACTTAGATATTGTACAACGAAGAAAAAGCCATTGCAATTAAAAGCTACCTCTATTTATTTGAGTTGAAAATCTCACAGGATTTTATTCTTGAATTTACTCCTCACAGCTAGGTTTTTCAGTATAGTGGCACAGTGAAACTCTTTCTGATTCTGAAGATGAGACAAATACAAAAACATTCTTCTGCTTGATGTTAGGCTTTCTATTATTTTACTCAGGTGTATAAATTATAAATTACTTTCACAGAGGAGTGAGTGAGCTTGAGTGAGTATTCACAAACAAAATGCACACATTTAATATAATATTTAAATGTTAATTACAATATTAATAAGTTCATGTGATATTAATTTTAGTAATATAAAGTGCTAATAATAAAATAAGGTTCAGACAACTGTAAAACACTTCAGTAAAGTTTGGGTTTTTTTATTCTGTGAAGAGTTGTCTTATCAATACTGCAACCCTCTGCCACTAAGGAATAACAGCAGTTCAGTTCAGGTTAATTAGTCCCTAATTACAGACTATCACTATTGCTTATGTCTTGCAATTATTTGTTCCATCACTCTGAAGTTGGCACCATATAATTTGCAAACAGTCAAAAGGATGAACGACAGGGGATATACTTGTAAAAGATCATAGCTGTTAAATTCCTATACTTTTAATAAATTGAATGTATTATGACTTTAGAAAAAGAATAACTTACTAACCTTTGAACAGAAATAGTACTCTGTTATATAACACCATGGATGTTTGTTTTTCTGAACCTCTCAAACTAAGGCTACACATCCAGAACACAAGTATATCCAGACAAGTGTCAGCTTTACTGCAGATTGTAACTGGATATACAATTAGATGCCTTTTTATAACCTACCTGCCTGTGAATCTGCAGATGTACAAATAGAGAGAGTTCAGAGTCTTGGGGTGAGTTTGTGGTACAAAAAAAATCCAATCCACCATTTTAAGTCTGCAACACATATTCACCAAATATATTGGTCTTGCGCCTATGGATTAAAAATTTCCATTCAGCATATACGGGAAAGAGAGGGAAGGAAGGCCATTTTTATCTTCTTCCCTCCAAAGAACAGCTGTTTGCTCTTCTCTGCTTATAGTTGTGTCTATCAGTATAAAATTACAGGGTAAAGAATGAGGCAAAGCTGAAGGTCTCCTTCATATTTCTGGTTCCACAATACTAGGATGTGTCATAGCTGGGGGATTCCTATTCTGAAAGCCATCAGAAAATCTTTCCCCTTTGAAATGAAGGGGCCAGATGCAGGCTGCAGCTGCTTCACAATTAATGAACAGCCTTCACTATATTAAAGCTAAGGTCAATTTACCTGTGACTTAAAAATTTCCTAATTACTCTGAGAACATTGCTTCTCTTTTTTAGTATTTTTAGTATTTAGGATCCACATCCAAAGCCCCTGAAGTCAGTATCTTCTGACTCCTTTCATAATGTAACGAAACAACTTGGAATTTATATTGACTAATATTTCAATGTGTTTGTATTGAGTAATAGAGATCTGGCTTTCCAGTCTTGCACTCACAAACTTAATAACAGACTGGTTGAGGTGGAAAGGCACTTCAGGAGGTGATCTGATCCGTTCCCTCTGCTTACTGTAAGTTCAGTTAAAACAGATTTCTGAGCTTCATGTCCAGTCAGGTTCATAACATCTCTGAGAATGGACACTCCACAACTTTTTTGGTCAACCTGTTTGACAACAGTCACAGTAAAAAGGTTTCTTTTTATATATATTTAAACAGAATTTCCTGTGTTTCAATTTGTATGTATTGCCTGTCATCCTTCTGATTGGCACAGCTGGCCATGCCGTGAGAAGATATCCTGAGACTAATCAAGTAACAAATCCTATTTCAGGCAAAATGGCTGAGCAGAGACCTGATGGACTAAGCACACTAATTATATTTCCTGGAGAATGTTTTTCTGAAGAGAAGATAGCCAAAGGAACTATTCAAATATACAATTTTGCTGTGCTTCTCTCCCAAAAGAATCACATACAAATCCCTCCACATTTTGATTACAATTCTCTCTTACTACAGACAGCTTATAAGCAGGATGAGTACTAAAACAAAATTAAGTAAAATTTCATAAGCTTAAATATAACTCTTGTTTAACTTGTTAGAGATAATCCTAAAGGGAATTTGACCTCAGACTGAGAACAGAGGTAACAGCAGTCTCAAAGACAGTGAACTCCTGAATTGCACAAAGTAATGGGAATTGTTTTCCAACTAATAATTTATCTGTTTTGCTTTCATTGATGGACAATGTGCACAGCACTTAGGGTCAAATTTATTTTTCATGCAGTTCAATTTCTTCATCATCAATGGACTTATCCCAAGTTGACTGAAACATAAGGAAAATAGAATCAGGTACTTAATTACTGGTGTGTCAATGATCCTTGCTTTTTTCAGTTATGGATCTAACTATAAACTTATCCTAAAATCACATGTTTTAACAATAGAGGACACTTTGGTCTCAGTCTTCTGGTGCACTAACTTCAGGCTTAGAGCAATTGCAGAAGAAGTAGGACAGAAAAATAACACTGGCTATCTGTCCTTTGTTAGACAGAAGTTTACATGCTACTCAGATGACTGAAGACACAAATCTGATGAAGCACTCAACATGTTCCTGAGACCTCTGTTCTCCCTGGCAAAATGAACTTCTTGCCAGACTCTGTCAGGAGAAATTCTCAGCTGTTCCCTTAGGGCAGAGTTACAGCAACTTCATGTTGAGATTTAATCGAGTAGAAAATGAGCATCTGTAATATTCTGTGAAACATCACGCAAATCTTTCAGTATTAAAAATATATAAATCTTTCAAAATTATACCAATCTCAAATGCATGTCCATTTGTACTTGCAGTCTGTAGAGACCGAAAGAAACAAAAAGCACGCTAAGTATCTAAGGACATTAATTAAAAAACTTGATCAAAAATCAGACTGTGAGCAGCGGTTCACAAAGAGCTGATTTTCCACTATATTTGTGGCTGAGAGTTTATACATGGGATACGTCTGGTTGTTGTTAAGGGGTTCTGCTCCTGCAGGTGTGAATATGTTGAAAGCTGCAGGGTGACCCCCTCTCCACCGGGGCTTACATTATTATAGCAGCGCCCACTAGTGACCCCGCAGCGAAGCACCTGTGCTTTGCAATCTGAACCCATTTGGTACCGTGGTTTCCAAGATATAAAACACCAACCTAGCTGAGGGAAATCTTTTTATTTATTCTAATCTGTATCATGGAAAAAAAACACGCCAAAACAAACAAAAAACTCCCATACAAACAAACAAAAAACCCCACCAAATAAAAAGGGAGAAGTAACAATGCTTCCCTTTGGGTTTCTTCCTTGTTAGACTTTTGTAAGTTTACAGCAGGCTCATGCATAGTTTCTTAAATTTCAGGCAGAAATAATAAATTTAAATAATAAAAAAGCCCACCAGATTACCTAATCAAAGATCAGTGCTGCAATAGAATTCATGGCCCAACTCGGGAAAGGACTTAGGAATATGTTCTGTGCTTCTCAGAAGAATACTATTGGTCAAATATCTGTAAAGACTTATCTAAAGTTTAATGTTCTCCTTAAAGGATTTTCAGGATCAGAAAAATCACAAAAACTAACTTCTTTAAAATCCACTCATTTGTAGTGACAAAATTTACTGTTACGTTATGTTATGTTATGTTATGTTATGTTATGTTATGTTATGTTATGTTATGTTTGTATAACTTAAAGCCATTGTACCTGCTGAGTAAATGCTTTCCAGGCACTCATTTACAATACATACCACAATTAATTTGAATCCATCAGAAATGAGATAATATATATTGACATGGATCAAATCAGTATATAAGGAATTACCTATGTTTTTTCATCAGAGAAGACAAAACCATAGCAAGCAGCAACTGAATTACTGGTTCAGAGTCAGTCACATCACTTATCTAGCAGTGAAGATCTTACAGTAGCAAAATTTGGAACAGCCTTAGAAAAACAGTTACATAAAGAGAGCGACCTCTCAGCTCATCTTGATTTGGACCAATGCTGGGAGAAAGTACACTCAGGATGGTAAGCTTTGCTGAGTTCTGCTATGGCGTTGCAAACTCCAAACATTGAATTCAAGCTATTCTGGCAATCTATCTCCCAATGTTCTGGGGATGCTCATTTTGCCAGAGGACATCCCCCCTATCCATTCCTCAGAGAATGAATGCACTTTGGTCACACAAAATCTGACAAACTCAAATAGTTTTTATTTGAAAATCATGAAATATGAGCACCCTGTTCTGTTTTGAGATTTCTACTACGGTTTATTTTTTCTGTCCACAAATGAAACAAACAAAAAACCCAACATCAAGCAAACATTGTTCATTACATTGTCAGCTCTGAAAATTCCAGTGGATATTGGATCAAGGTCTTTGACAAAAAAATAACAAACAAAAAAAACCAAACCCCCCTGCTTTATACAAAAAAAAGAGGGACTAAAAAGCAGTTTTATATAATTCCACTTAGAAATAGGAAAGAGCTAAGCAGCAAGGGAGAATTTTCACCATTTGGTCAGAATGTCCACTGGAAATGACAGACCGAAGTGTTGATCTCATTTCTTCACAGCTAATAAACCGAGAATGCTTTAATTATCAACAAGATCCTTAGTAATCCCTGGAAGTTCTTCCCCATGTTATGTCCACACATGCTTTCAGGTTGATGAAACAATTTTGTCTTTAATACGCATGTGTTTAGCTTCCCAGGGAAACTTGCAATGATCTCTGTAATTTTGCCAAATATACTACGTATTGCTGCTGTTACCAAAACCCAATTACACCATGTGGTGCAGGAACTAAAATCTCAGATGTGTTTTCTGTAATCCTACACACCTTATTAATTAATAAAACTATATGTGATGGAGGAGGTAATCAGGAAAAGGCAATAGCAGTTTCAGAAAACATTTTCCAGCAAGTTGGAACAAGAGTGGTCATGGTGGGATGCCATGATGGGATACCACTATGTCAGCAATGTCATAACTATGTAAGAAGATAAAATGGCAGAAAATCCATAGAGGGACCCAAAAAATACTCTCTGAATATTTGAAATAATGATCAATAATGTGATAGTGTGAATTAAGTATTGAAATGTAGTCAAAGTATTTGAGAATTCACTAAAGATTAGAATTCAATAGAAATATTTAGGAGTATGGTAATTAAAAAAACAAGTCATAGGGAATTTAAGGAGTTAAGTCCTCTATACATCTTTCCCTTTCAGGATTTACAGTGGTGTATTTTCAAGATGATCCTCTGCCACTGTTGAGATGATCCCTTACTTTGTCTTTAAGACTGGGAGAAAGAAAAGTCCTGGCTCTCCCTGCACCCATTCACCCCCTCCCCACCACCGGAAATTGCTTCTCAGGGAAGAGCTGGAACTTGAGTAGGGCTGTGGGGCTGTGGGAGCCGCAGGGTTCGGGACAGGGCTGCCTGCGGGCAGCGCTGGGGAGGGAGCGGGCAGCGGGCAGCCAGGAGCGGACGCTGTCCCTGGTGCTGAGCACCGCCCGCCGCCCGCGTTTGCCGACAGGCAGCTCTGTGGAAGGGGAAGACAAAAATAAAACAACCTAGAAATCAACCGGTGGTAAAAAAATTGCCACGGTGGTCACATTTGGCAAGCAGGATCGCATTTTTACAAATAAATGCATTGATCTGGGTCTTAGAGGAAACTACTGGACGAGGTTATCTCCCAACCTGCGCTGCCACAACTGAGCACTGTGCATGCAGACATGAGTGTGTGCATCTACACTGCTGCTGAGGTCTCTGTCTCCCTGCTCGGCTGGGGCTATCGCTGTCCACCTCAGTCTATAATGAATTATTTTTGCACGTGGGGAGATTAGCTTTGATTATTAAATAAGTAACAGACAGGACTCGCCGAGCAGAGCCAAGTGATTTGTCCCAAGGTCACACAGAAAAGTCTGTGGCTGAGCTAAGCCTGGCTGTCTCTGGAAAACAAATACATTTCCATTTCCATTATACCTTCCTAGTAAGACAAATCCCGACTTGTGAGCAGAGGGGCTATATCACACACATCACCAAGCCCAGGTATGACAGTACCCCCAGTCCCTGCAGCCCCACACATAGCAGCTCTCGGGGAGGGATGAGTGCCAGCTGCCCTTCAGCGTCCTGCCCCTGCCATGCCCCTGCAGCCCCAGAGGGGTACCCCACCAGCTGCCTTGTTGGTACCCAGGGAGTTGTGCTGGTGGTCCATCAAGCAGGGTACTGAGCAAAATCAAGAAGGGATGGAGGGGGGGGGGAAGAGTCCCTCCTTCATCCACAAGGTTTCTGTTCACAATCCAGGACACATAAGTACCCGCTCCCAACCCACAGCATTACCTTGTCAGTGGCAGCAAGTGCTTCTTCCTTCCCACAGTGGTGGCAAAATGGTCCTTTTGGTGGCAATAATTAAGACAGGTAGGGGTAGGCACCTCCTATTTTCAGCCACGGCAGAGATAGCACTCCTCGCACAGACCTTCTGGAGCTGAATAATCCTCAAATGCCTCTGCAAAGATCACCAGCAGGTGAGCCCCACTCGGCTAGCATTGTCACTCCTCCAGCTATAGGTACATCCTATTTTCTTCTGATCACAGGCAAGTGCTGAGGACCGAGCATCCTACCCCCGCCAATGCATGCACACACGCCATGCAACACGCTGCTCTCTCAGCATCGCCCAAATCTCATTTGCAAGAGGCGTGAACGGTCCCTGGATTTAAGGGAGGGGGAAGGCATGAGGAGGAGGAATAAACAAACAAACGATGAAACAACAGATGGGTCTTTGCTCTCTGCCGCCACAGCCTTGGTCTTCCTAAATACTTGCTGCAGCCTGACCCACCTGCTTAAACACCTCCGCCCTTCCTCACATTTGCACAGTAGCAATCTCTCTATGTTTATAGCGAGCTAACCCTGCATTCTGCCCTGTGAGGAAATCTCTCCAGATGCTCTGAAGGTTGTAAAGTCCCCCTAGAAATCGACACCTCTCTCCAGCACTACGTTCCGGCAAGTGAGAAAGCAGCGATCGGTTCAGAAGAGCATCATCCAAAAGAAGGGGAGAGGAAAAAAAAAAAAAAAAAAAAAAAAGCTGTTCAAAACGGAGTCGCTGGGAAGAGTTTACCCCTGCGGTCCCGGCGACCTTTTGCGAGCTGTCCCCCCGAAGTTTTCTGTCCGCCGAGGTGGCGGTGCGGGGGGTTCGGGCACTCCGCTGCCGCACCGGGTGGGGGGCGAGGGGGCTTTTCCTATGGGTGAGTACCGGCCTTCAGCGCAACTTTTTAGTGCCACCAAGTGGCACAGATCCCTCCAGGAAACCAAGCAGCATGCCAGCCTGAGCTCTGCCTGCTGCTCTCTGGCAAAGGGAGAGAGGGGGATGCAAGAGCAGCCACCAGCCCTCTACACAAAAATGCACACGCAGAGACAGAAATATCAAGCAAAAAGGAGGGACTGTTTGGCACTAAAGGACAGGTTGCCCTCGCCCTTCCCCTCGCCTGCAGGGTAGCAGCACTGGGCACGGCAAGGTGAGGAGCGATGTCCCCGCCAAGGGCACCCCGAGCTGCCGGCCCCGCGGGCGGGTTGTGCCCCGGCCTGTGACCCCCAGGGCTCCCCCCGCTCCTCCCCACGGCAGGAGTTACCTGCGGCCACCCTTTCCTGCCAGGCTCTCTCCCCTCTGGCATCCCGGGCTCTCTGGACCCAAAGGCTCTGCAGCTCCCTGCCAGCCCTCTGCTTCCCCAGCCAGCATCCCTGGACCGTATCCGCAGACCTAGGGACAGGCTTTTTATTTGCCTACATTCTGCCCACAAGCTCGGTACCCTGCGAGCCCTTCCGCTTCCCCGCCCTCCCGCAAATCCCACAGCAGCGCTCTCGCCTGCAAACTACCTGCTGCCCGCAGCGCACATCCACCTTTCCTCGCTTAACCCTTCCTTTCTGGAGCCAGCCGAAGCTTTACCTTCTTCTCCGGCATCCCTGCATTTTCCCAAATCATCTCCTCTCCCTCTGTCCCCTGTTTGACGGCTCAGCCCCACACACCCGGCTCCTGGTTCCATTCGCCTCCGGCCATCCCGGGGTGGGCACAGGGCTGGACACGCCGGCTCTGAGCTCTGGGAGGGGGTTGTGGCCAGACTTGGGTGGGTGGGAAAGGTCCGAGATAGCCTGAGCCCTGGCAAACTCAACACACACCTGCACTCCTGCTGCAACAAGGAACACCAAGGAACCATCACAAACACAATGCCAGACTGATCGTCTCTTTATTCAAAGCCCTTCTTAACAAATAATCAAACAAATAAAGTGAAATAAGTTAATAAATAAATAATAAAGCCAAATGGCATTTAAGTAAGAGCTGATTGGGCATTTAAAAGGCTGCTGACCATTTACCAGGCTGTGTTTGCAGGGAAGGATTAGCTCATGCATCCATTTTCAAGAATTAACAGCCTTTCTCTGCCACTGCTCCACAGCTTGACACTCCCTGCTGGTTCTCCCCTCTTTGGGTTGCTGCTTAAAATATTATCTCTTTTTATTTTTTTTAAAGCAGCTGCTGAATGACCCAAATCCCAGCCACTACATGATGTGGCTCCCCCAGTGCGAATGCATTGCCAAATCCAACCTGTGCCACGTCCTCCTCACATCCCTGCCCCTCTGAGTTAACTTTGATAAAGTTGTTAGAACACAGAATAAGAGGAAAAGTCTTACTATGACTCCATCTGTGCTCCTAATTCCCTGTGATCCCTTTATTGCTGTCTCTTTTCCACCAGATTACCAGCTTGACTGCTTCTTTCATCCCAGATTGTGAAGGATAGATATCCCACATGTCTTTGCCAGGTGTGGAGTATGGCCTCTTTCTCCTTCACATGATCCTTCTCTCCCAGCCAGGGCCTGGCTGGGAGCCCATCAGCTGTCACCTGCTGCACACCCTTCCCAGCTCTCCTGGCTCCTTCAGTCACAGAAGCTCTGGAAAAGGCCAGGTCTTAAGCAGAGGACACTGTGAGTGTTTTTTCCTCTATGCAGTTCCAAGAGCTTTCGTGCTGATGCTTGAAGGGCTGAAGGTGGGTTATTACATGACAGGGGAGACCTCACTAGTTACCATTCCTGTCACTGCCCTCATGGGCTGGCAGGTAAGGAGCATCTTTCCTCTTCCTCCCTAGAGGAGCTTCTCTCAGACACTGTCTTTCTCATTAACCATGCACTGTGAAATGGCTAGAAGGTCAGGAGCCTGGAGACAGAGAAGGAGAAGAGACATATATTTGTAGAAAAAGCATGAACACAGGAGGCTAGGGTTCTGTCTGTAGAAAGGAATGGTGAGACCAAAACCAAACTGGTATTACTGTGCACAGACATCAGGAAGGAATCAATGTTGGATGAATTGAGGCAGAGGGGAGCTACCATTGCTTTGCTGGGCTGTCACAGCAGTTGTCTGCCTTCCCCTGGGACTGTGTGTGTGATGAGGGAGTGGGAAAGCAGCCACATCTCATTGGCAACAGAGAGAGCCAGCTGGCTGGCAGGGAACAGGGTGACCCCAGCAGGAGATGGAGAGGATCCCCACACAAGCAGGACACACAGAGCTGTGTGGAAGCAGCAATAGGGGATGCAAAACAGCTCCTACACACACATCCCCAAGGACTCCCTGTGAATCACATCCCAGAGTCAGAGTTCATTGTGCCAGATGTTTGGAGCAGCTGGATCAAAGATTAAAGGAGGCAAGCAGAATGGATGGGAGTGGCCATGGCATTTACATTCCTAATGCTCCTCGTTGACCCCTTAAATGGGGTCCCAATAAATACAGATATATAAAAGGCGGTTCTCCTTTGCTCCCTTTCTCTCCTTTCTTCCCTCCTTCCTTCCCATCATTCTCAACCATTTTACAGAACCCATAAATTCAGCTGCTGCCTTTCCTGCTGATAGTAGATTCAGTTTCCCCTACCACAAATTTTTCCCCTTTATTTTGATACTATTTTTAAAGTTAAGAAAAAGAAAGCTTCCTCTTCCTGTTTGCAACAGCACCAGCAAAAAATAGATAAACTGGTACCTGAATAAGGAGACATAATGACTACAATTTACAAGCCCACTATTGGTAACATTCATTACTTCTGTGGCAGTAGCACCTATAAATACTAACACATTGGCAAAGCTGTACATTTGCTGTATCTCTGCACTCTGAGGAACTCGTACACACAGAAAATTGCAGGGGTAATAAGAGTATGAGTAAGTCTACAGTATAATCAGTGTCTCTGAAGAGCATCCTAACCACACTAACATTTTAAAACAGAAAATAAGGAGGCCAAGGGAATACTAATTTGGATTGTCCTCAGTTCCAGAATTAATAAACTCTATGGGACACAGGCAGCACAACCAAAGTGTGGACAAGAAGGTGGTGTTGTATTGACCACATAAGCCAAGTGCATGCTTTCTTGCAAAGTAATCTCTAAAACAAAGAAAAAAAAAGGTAAAAAAATGGCTATGGTATGTTTGTATTTATTATACACATACATATACATATACATATACATATACATATACACAACAGTATTTGCTCCCATTTTGGATAAGATGGAATAATCCAGCATGCTTATAGTTCATGATGTACTTAAAAGCAAGAAAATTACTCTTGTCTCCCTATCAGGTATACTAATGGCAAGTCTGTTATGTAGGAGACAAAAAAGGTGCAAACTATGCTATGTCACACATATTTAAAAAAATCTAGTCTGCAAGGGTATAATAATGCATTTATTCTTTATTCTTAGTTCATATTGTTCTTCTAGCTTTGAGGAATGAATGCAAGGGCCTGATTTTATATCTCTCTTTTGTAGAGATTTGTATATAAACTTCATATTCTCTTAAGAGTTATCCTGGTTTCAGCTACCATAGAGTTAAGTTCTCAGTGGCAGTTGTACTGCTGTGTTTTGGATTCAGAATAAGATATTTTGGGGTTTTGCTAAGTCATGTCTATCCTATGTCAAGGAGTTTTTTTCTTGTCTCTTGCTCTGCCAGTGTATAAAAGAAACTGGGAGAGAACATAGTTGGGATAGGTGACATGAACTAACCGAAGGGGTATTCCAAACCATAGATCTCTCATGCCCAGTATATAAACTGGGGTGGGGGGGGGGGGGGGGGGGGTGTCACCCAGACGGAGAACAAATCTGGGGTCAGGAAAGGTCTGGCATCAGTCAGCTAACAATGAACAATTGAGTTGTGCATCACTTGAGGTTTCCCTGTTGTTATCATTATTATCATCATTATCATCTTTTACTAACATTACTGTATTTTTACTTTATTTTTGATTATTAAACTATTCTTCTGTCCACCTACAAGTATTATTTTGACTCTCCTTCCCATTCCACCAGATTAAGGGTGGGGAAGATGGGGCCTGAGTGATCAGCTGCATGGTGCAGAAAGGAATATTGTCATTTTTAGGGTGCAGATCATGTGATCTACCTTAAACATTTTGTTTAGTATGACAAATGAGACATTAAGATACATCCACTTCTCTTCAGAGATTCCAAAGTGAATCTATTCCTCAGAGGGATATCCATAACTTGAAGGCACCAGGGTGCTTTCAAGGAATCTGACCAATTTTTCACTCTTGGTTGTGCATAGGTATAAAAGAGACAGTGAAATACCCAATACTTGGAAGACTGTTCTAGTTCTGTGCAAGGAAGTAATCCAGCTCTTAGAAGCTGGGAAAAATCAGAAACTGATTTTTCTGAAAATGAAACTAGGTCTGAAGCTCCTTTAACATTATTCAGGCCCTGAGTAAGGATTCTGACCTTAGATTTAGAATCTAAAATTGGAAATGCCTATAAGATCTTGTTTGGCCTGACCCTTATGTTCATCAGTGGAAAACAGGACATGTGAGAGGAAGACCGAGTACAGAGCTCTGAGAAGGATGTTTGCAAGTGTGTAAAAAGAGAAGAAATTATCTATGGAGATTTATGAGAGTAATGGGGTGAATCAGGTGTATCTAAGAGATTGTAGCATATAGATGTCCTCAGATCCACAAGAAATTATTTTAAGAGAATAAAAAGAGTTTTCAGGGCATCTGAGTAAAAAATTAAAGCCAAATGTTTGCATTTACCCTAGGAAATTTTTCTATGTGTCCTCTGTAACTCCTGCTTTGTACTTTCTAGAGAATTAATTTCATGTCTAAAGTAGCTGTACTTGCTAAAATGGGTAATGGAACTTTTGCAGAGTTACAGCTCTGGTTCACATTAGTAGGAGTATTCAGGGGTAGCAACTTCAACTGAGAAAGTTTGGTTTATATTTATCACTAAAGATACTATTGCTATTATTCAGGTTCAATTTCCTGTTACTTCAAATGTTATAAGCATTTTCAACTTTATAAAATCAACAAAAATGCATTACATTTACCTGATTTCTTCTTTCCTTGTTATTTCCACTTTCGTGGAGTATCTGTGCATTTTATGCCTACCTATAATATCCTATGCTATTCCAATCACTAATTTCCACCAAAGAATTGCAGCTCAGTCATCAAGAGACTCAAACCTGATGTGTGAGGATCTTAATTAAATGCAATCAGCATGCACACATTAAAAGGTGAGCTTAGTCAGGCATCCCTATTAAAACTGAGTGAAATACATGACTCCAAAACACAAACAAAAAAAGTAAAATTCGGTAGCACTAGGGTTCTCAGGAAACTCCACAAAGATGTTTTTGTCTGTGCTGAGAAAAGTGGTTTAACATTCTCACATCATTCAAAATCTGATGCTGCTGCTCCTATTTCTACTCAGCGAGTTCCAATCTGAGTGGGGGAGTGCTTCTAATGAAGGCTGACAGAATGAAACCTCCAATTATGCTGCAGTATGATACACTATTTTCTCTCTGCAGTGAGAGTAGAGTATTGAATGGGTGGAACTCAACCAGTTTTGAACTCATGTTTTGAACTCATGTCTGATAACCCCAGATGGACATCTTCAGCTGAACAGTGGGGAGGCAAAGGCAGTAGGGCCATTATGTTGTGAAGTCACGGGCAGGGACATCTTCCATGAGACCAAACTGCACAAAGCCCTGTCCAGCCTGATCTTGAATACTTCCAGGGATGGGGCATCCTCAGCCACCCTGGGCAACATGTGCCTGTGTCTCACCACCCTCACAGCCAAGAATTTCTTTCATATATCTAAATCTTCCCCTTTATCCTGTCAGTTTAAAACCATTCCCCTTTATCCTGTCACTACACACCCCTCCAAAACCCCCTCTCCCTCTCCTTACTTGTCACTTTATTGACTGATCAGTGGTCCCTATGGTCTCTATTTTTTCCCTTTTTTAAAAAAATGGCTGTTAAGTTTTTCTTTTCTGGTCAGTGGGAACGTCACAGTATTGCCATGAGTTCTCACACATGAATGTGTACCTGCTTCTCCCTGTCTAGAGAAAGCCTCATCTGATCAGTCTTCCTGGTTGGAAACAAACACCCACTAGAAAGTGACCTGTCCCTGCTCTGCCTTTCAGGCTCTCCCATAAGCTCTTTCAGTCCCACGTAGAATTTCATGCCTTCCAGCTAATCATTGACCACTGTGGAGAACTGCCCTTTGATTGGAGAGCCACCCTCAGGACTACCCTGTGTGAAAACAAACCAACAGAGTAAAAAGGTGATGAATTTCACCTGAAAAAAACTCTGTCCTCCAAAAGAAAGGGGCAAAATGTCACTGCAATGCTCCACACTAATCACCTTAGTGGTATATTTCAGCTGAAACACTTATATTTCCAGCTATTCTTGGCCAGCTGATTCCTCCTGCTGACACTGTGATATGCATTCTGTTCCCCCTATGAACAAAGGAGATTGGCAAAAGACTGGGAAATGTGTAGCACAGAACAACCTTGCTCCAGCAGTAACACAGACTGGGATCAGAACATGCCTGCTTGGCAGTTCACCTGCCACAGAAGGTGACTTGGAGCCAGCTCTGTCTCCTTGCTTGTAGCTATTTCTGTGCAGAATGTCAGCTCAGGGGTAGAACTAGTAACAGTGGGGCGTAGACACAACATCATTTTAGTCCCTCACCTTCCTGCAGGACACCAAAAAGAAGCAGAAAAGGGACTAAGGCAAACATTAATTAGAGGTGCTATGTTTGGTGTATGTCTTTAAATTATAAATCCCCACTATTGCTTTTCTAGGTAAACAATTACTGTAGTTACCATAGTAACACTGAGTTGACAAAAAGTCTTTGTATTTTGAAGATAACTACTTTTTTGAGACCCAGCAATGTGGCTGCTGTTCACAAATTTACAGTTTCTGTCAAACTAATTAATTTTGTATGGCCCATTGAAGAAGCAGGTGCACCTCAATTTTTTATTGGCACTGACTAATCTCTTGAATTTGTGAAATGAGTGTTTTCTTGTTGGTTTTGGGTTTGTTGGTGGTTTTTTTTTTTTCCATTCCAGAAAAGGAAGAGGCTGATGAAGAAAATTAGTAGATAAACTATTTTGAACTATAATTAAATGCCAAATGCATTTTCCTTCTCTTACATATTGCTGTTTTTCTACACAACCACTCAAACTTTTTTCTCTGTCAAACTTTCTTCCTTTAATTCTCAGTGCACACTAAAAGAAAATACAACTAAGAGAAATGCAGCTTTGTTTTTGGATGCTATATGACTTCAGGTGTATAGGGTGCTTTATTAAGACACAGTTGACTGGTCATATTCTATCTATACTTAGGGCTTCTCCTAATAGCTCTTCTGGATTTTTCTTTCAAGATCAAGAGTTGTGCCATAGTGGGCTGCTGGATGGATCATCTGATTGCTGATGGATGCAAATAATTTACAATAATGTGTGAGTATGGACAGCTTAGATATTGAGAGTGGATACATAACAAAACTTTCCTGATCAGAAGTAAGGTACTGTAATGTGAATTCTACCTCTGGTCATCTATACTTCCTTCATGATCCGTGGATAGGAACTGGTGCCTGACTGATAAAATCAGTGTCATCCCTAAGAAGTCTTCAAGAGAATGTAGCTGAAGACTGGCTAATTTATAAAAACAAGAGTAATTGAGAAGCAGATACCTGCCTTATGAACTCTTAGAGTTAGGCCAGATGAACATGACATGGTTTACATAAAAAAAGGAAAAATTTTGTTTGTAAAAACTATCTGGTTAAGAAATTGTCAAGACGGAGGTATAAACTTCTTTCTGGAGAGTGAGTGAAACAACAATCTGTTTTTTCCCCAGCATGGGCCACTAACTGAATATGAAGTTTAAATGATCACTTCTCCACTTTTCCTGTGTTTAAACATCAGACTGTGCATTAAAGCAGCTCACACACATGGTGTGCTAAAGAACACTCTGAGCTTATTCATTTGTCAAACCTACCTTATTGTGCATATTTCTAATGCAGCTACTCCCACAGAATTGAGCTGACAGAAAGGCATATCACGGGGTGGCCTCACTGAGATTCCCAAAATGAATTCTGACCTTAAAAAGACACATGAAAAATCCCACCGTGGCCCCAAGAAGTTCTGAGAAATCATTTCAGGCTTAAATAAGATGGGGAATAAAAGAAATAACTGAAAAAAATATTAGAATTGTATTTCTGAAGGGCTCATGTATGAGCCCTTGGATGATCTTTGAATGCAGAAGTAAAAAAGAATAAGGAATAAGTAAGGTAATGATGAAACCCTCGTGTTTTGGTAGGAAAAAATCAGTGTCTCTTATTATTTATTTTTTTTTCTGTTCTGTTCTGTTAACTCTGATAGAAGAGAAACAAAGCTCTCACAACATGGTCAAGTTTGTTGGGACCATGTTTGAATAAACAATTCCCTTCTGAGTTGATGCTAATATTTCCCCAGTAAAGAGCTTCTTTTTGTTAAGTTATTTATAAATATTGATAATACTTGTGGTTTTTTGACACTGTTGTCTACAAATAAAACAACATGATTTTGCTTACATGGAGTTTAACATCTTTGAAACCAAGGATACAAAAGCTTTGCTGACGCAATGAAGGAACCAACTTCACAAGACACATCAACCTAGATTTATTTTCTTTTTCAGTTTTGCACACAAAGCATTTGCAGCCTCTTTGATATTGACACTACTGACATGCTTTCAGCAGCAAGGAGACACTTGTTAATTCTCCAGAAATACCCTTAATAATTTTGTATATATATATATATATATGTAAAGAAAAGGACCTAAGTGGGGAGGAAGACTGTAAAGCTGCTGCAGAGAGTACAACCAATTTGGTAATGATTTGCCACATTAAAGGAGATACTGAGAGCATACATTGCCATATTTTCTTTGTGGCCATATTCAAGAATTTTTTTCCCAAATATGGCAAGTTTGTTGCTTGTGTTTACTGAAAATAAATTACACCTGTAGCCAGAAGTGAGCTATTCAAAGACGGCTTCTGGAACAAAGAAAGATTTTTAAAATACTGTTAAAAAGATGACAAGAATTACCTACTCATATGCAAGGCCTTTTGTTACAATTCAGCACCTAGGCCAGCTCTCACATCAATTGATGGGATAGCAGTATCCATCACACTTCACTTCAGGTTTTTGTGATACAGTTCCATTATTTTTTTCTATAACTTTGCTCATACCGAGATGTAATATCAAAATGCAATTTAACAAACCACATTGTCTTCAAAAATCATGCCCTTTGAAACACAGAACTTTGCTCTGTTGTAGTCCTGTAAACTGCCATCCTCCAGGGTTTTAATATCACAACTGTCCATGTAAACTAAGTTTTATGGGTTTACTATGATTTGAAAGCTCTGCAGATTATCATCTTGCTGTGTGACCTTTTCCTGAACCTGATGAAATGATCAGGATTTTGATTCAATGAGAAAAAAACCCATGAGAATTAGTTAGCTACAAATATTTTAGAGCTTGCTTTCTCATCAATTCCATGTCATCCTCTGTTTTTTATAGAGGAGGAGTTAAGAATCAGTCTTGCAATTTTTTAGGGCTTTGTGTGTCATTTTAGTTTAGTTTGTTTATTGGTTTGGGGGGGCTGTGCATGTGTGTTTTGGGGGGGCTTGGTTGTGGGAGAAGCATTTTGTGTGAAAATCAATTTATGGAGTAAGAAACTGCTCCCTGTATGCTCACACCCTCAGATGTGGCAGGTGCAGATGACACTCCCCATGGGTACCTAGAGGAAGAAGCACATCTTCACTTTGTGGAACTGGGAATTCCACCTCACTACACCAATCAATGACAGAGCAGAGAGATTGCTCCAACTTTCAGCCTAAAACCTAGCTGGACAAAGGAGTGTGAAATTTTGGAATTGGACTCTTGCTTATAATCAGGATGAAAATATCCATAAATAAGCAAATTTCAGCTTCCCAAAGTAGGGCTATAAAAGTGTCTATAGATTGAAATCCCATCAGTTTGTCCATGATGATTAGTATTAATCAGAAGATTTTAAAAACTAATATTATTTATTTAAATATCTGCCTTAACTGGAGTTAATACATAGCAAGAGTCGTCATTGATTGGCTCCTCAATGGACACTATGCCAAAGAAGTCAAGAATTTCTGACAAGAAAGAAGTTTTAGTAGACCATTCAATAAAATATTGCATTTTAAAATAAAATCCTCTATAAATAGCTATTGTAAATGAAAATTAAATTAAAGTTGATAAGTGTAGTATTTCAAGAACTCAGAAATTCTTTGCATATTTCTAAAACTTGCAGACATTTAAAATATTGAAATGAAAAAGATGAACTAAAAAAATCTATCAGGAAACAAAAAGTCTTTTTATACTTTTTATGTGTAGCTTTACTGTCTCCTGTAAAGGCAAGTAGCTTAATGCAAATATTTTTATGTCTTTTTGGCATTCAGATTCTCTATAGATAGAAGACACACTTGGATGATATTCTGCTTTGACAAGATTTCAAAATCTGCATGAGAAAACAAGGTTGGAGCTAGAACTTCTGCAGCTTCATACAGATACAGATTAGGAATAACTATCAAGAAAGAACATCTAAAAGGTCTTCTACTATTTAGAAACCTTGGAACTGACATTTCTTGCTCCCTCTTCCCTTCACTTACCACAGAAAAAGCAAACAAATAGAATAAAATTACTTTTGCCAAGAATGAGTACTGAATTGCAAACCTCAATACATTTTCCCCCTTCTGTACATAATCAAGAAGCCATTTGTTCTGCAGTAAAAGCTGCTTGATCATCGCCTCAAAAGCACTGTAAGGAAGGCTGATAACACATTTCACCATTTTAGAGGCAGCAGGCACTGCACATGCTCAGTGCATTTATCACCTAGGAAACAAATGATTGCATCTTATTTTTGGCATAAGGCTGTAGGTGTAGGAAAGATCTGAAATCCGCTCCCACACGGAGCTGAACTCATTTCATTCCTCATGATGCCTCTGGAAGCACCTCCTAGTGGCAGCCAGGGAACCACCCACGGGCACTAGACATGGAACCAGGGCTCCTCGCTGCGTGAATTCCCCAGGAACAGGCTGTTCTGGCCGCCACAAGGCACAGGGCAGGCCAGGCAAGCATAACAGCCTCTCTGGAGCTGGAGAGCTCCAAATGAAATCTGTGAGGTACCCAAAAGTAGCACACATCAAGATGTAAAAGCATTCAAACGGGGTTTAATGAAACAATTAATTTAAGTGCTCTTCAGAACCTGATGTAAATTGCCTCTGCATCAGAGCATTACAGCGGGAGGCTTAATATATTGATAGATTTTAAGGCCAGAAGGAACCATTATGATCATCTAACCTGATTGGTTGCGTAGTGCAGGTCAGACACTCTCACTGAAAATTCTGTAAATAAAGCCCATAACTTTGAATTAAGGGAGAGCATCTCTTCCTGAAAGCCTTCCAAACCTGATTTAAAGAATTTTAATAATAGAGAATCCATTGCAGCCCCAGATAAATTGTTTAATGGGATATTATCCTATCTCTTAAGGTTTTGCCTCTTATTTTTAATCTTCAGTTTCCAGATTATTACCCACCATTGTTTTTCAAGCAAGCAATTTATAATATCATTGTAACTTGCTTGGAAAGAGCATGATTGTGAAATCTTGAGCAGCCTTGATGGTCACAAAATACGTACATCCAATTGCCTTTCCACCTTTTCTTCCTTCTCTCTGAAGAGTCACCTTTATAATGTTCCTAGGACAGATAAGCACATCCTCTGTTGAGTGGATCAGCATCACTCTTTCCAGCTTTTACATGTAAATATTTGCCATGAAAAACATAACTGCCAGGAAATAAACCTTTAGTTTAATTCTGGTGTCATTATACAGAGTTTTCCTAAAAAGGGAACATCTGTAAAACACTATAGGCATAAATTCATATGGAAATTGGTTTTTTACAGTGCCTTTCCATATGGACATGTTTGCTGAATAGTTTACTGCACCCAGTTTCAAGAACAACAGGCTCCTGTAAGATTATTAATGCACTATATGTTCCCTTTACCCCTTATTCCTCAGCTTCGTCTGTCTCTAGACATGTCCCGAGTGCAAAATAATGTTTCTTTTTAACCTTAACACACATATGTGCAATCTCACTGACAGCAGGAAAGAACACTTGTGATTTATACCCAGAAAGGAAATGAGAATGACCTCTTCTAGAGGGATGCACAATAAAGGGAATGGTAAAAAAATGGTGATTTCATTAAATCTGACAGGGTAATACCGATATGTGCCATTTAACAATCTAGTCTGCCACCATGATGACTTGCAGCATTCATGCAATCTATACTGTGATGGTTTATCTGTTAGCACTAAGATTAAGTTTTTCTTTTGTCTGCACAGTGCCTGGCACAACAAGGCCCATGGTTAGGATCTCATGCATGTTATTATAGCAGAAATAAGAAATGCTAACCATAGTTCACTTCAGTGGGACTCAGTGTGCCCATATGGTCTGTCCATATGGAGCTGATTTCAGAATGGGTTTCTTTATGTGCAGTACCTTACTGGTTCACAAACAAAAAGATGAAACTTTTAATAAGGAAAATAAGTAGAGAATAAAAAGTAAACCTGATGGACAGAGACCATAATATTATTTTTCCTTTCAGACCTCACAAATTAAAAACAAAGACAAAAATAGCTGCACAGAAATTAAAATCATTACTGCCTAGATTTGAGATGCTCATTAATTATGGATACCACTTTGCATCACACAAGGTTAACACTCTAGCCAGGATGTATGCTGAGAGAATTAATATCTAAAAGCAATGATTGTATGTGGGGAAGGTGCTTCTTTTTTGAACAAAATAATGATACCTCTATTCCAGCCTGATAATGCTTCACAGCATATAGACTAGTGCTTGGTAGGCTGAGGTTAATATGGTCACGTAAAAATTCCATGTCCCGAGACATCTGTGAAATTATTTCATCTTTGCAAAGGGGAATTCACACAAATTGATGTTAATTGCAACATTCATTTTTCTGATTTAGTCAAATGCCTTTAAAGCTTGATGATAACAAGCTGAAATCAGCAAAGTGAATGTAGCGAGAGGCAACCAAGACAAGGATCAAGTGATAAGAAAGGAGAACATTTCCAGCATCTAAGCCACTGCTTTGGAAGGCTCTGCCCATGGAAAACAGCTTGACCTCCCTCCAAAACATCTATTATAGCAAACAACTTTTCAGAGAGGCTGTATAACATGGTGGCCAGCAATCTTGCTGCTTCAGAGATAAGTCTGTGGTGAAACACACTACAAAGTGAAGACAAAAGATGGCATTTTTTCTTGAACAACAATAC
Source organism: Zosterops lateralis (assembly GCF_965231275.1). Lineage (NCBI taxonomy): Eukaryota > Metazoa > Chordata > Aves > Passeriformes > Zosteropidae > Zosterops > Zosterops lateralis. The sequence continues at coordinate 81,821,338 of NC_139763.1, read as the reverse complement.
CTTCTTATGATTTAAGGCTGCAGAACGAATAACTCTGTAGATTAATTTGAAGAGGAATGGTTGTACGGATCACAGACTGTGTGTCTCTGCAGTCTTTATTAACATTACTGTGAATTTTTGTATGTGCCTAACAAAACAGCAGACCCCAGTAGCTCCATGCATTCTAGCACTGTACTTACTCTTATAATTACTTGGGTTTTGTCCATCTTCCTTTTGACATCCTGAAGCTACTGTTTACAGCAAACTGTTCTATCACTTCTGCTTTTTCTTAATTGTAATTGTGTTGAGAGTGTTAGACTGAAAACAAGTCATACACTTTTTTTTTTTCCTCACTCAGATTTTCTTCCTACTTCCTTGTCTACAAGTTGCTTAGTGAAATTATTCTGGACCTTCTGCCCTTCACATGCAGCTTTCGTAAAATATCAATTTTTGGATACAATAGCTTCAGAACTGGCCACCTGCTTCCTGTTCCCAGGCTGTTCAGCCCATACCTGCAGTCCACAGTGAAGCTTATGTGGGATACAGGGGAGGAATATGTGGAAAACACTACATATTTTGCATGTATATGCATTGTAATAAATTCAGGACTGACACAATATTTTTACTGAGTTTTATAGTTATATTATTTCATCTCTCGTATACTCTCTGCCTTTGTAAAGGAGACGGATTGTAAAATGACTCCTCTACACTAGTCAGACCCATAATGTGTATGAAGTGAAATGATTTATTACACAGGCCACAATACTTTAAGACTGGAAGTGTCACTTTGTAATTAAAGTGTCGGAACAACTGGGATGATTTATAAGTTTGATATAATGAAATTATTATTCTGAGGTTTGTCTGTTTCTTGTAAATTTTGTCTACTCCTGGCATGTGCATTAGTCGTGTGGTATTTATAGCATGGGCTTTCCTTGCATAGTTTCAGGGATTAATGTACAAAAAATTAATGTATAAATCTTTGAAAATCAGATTAGCAGGACAAAATAATGAGGCCATTGTCAAAATAAGAATAACAGCCAGGCTTCCCAATGTATTAATTCTCTTTTGTAAAGCTCTGAAAATATAGCACAGGTCTAAATGTGCTATGCTTTACACATAGCACTAACTGTGCAGATTCATCTCACCCAAGGGAGTCTTCTTTGTAACACAGGTTAAAAGCATTGAGGACATGTCCAAACAGAAGGAAATTTGAGTTCTCAAATGGTGATACTTATTGCTCACAATTTGCTTCAAAGCCACAAAGCCATACATTCAGTCTGCGTAATTTCCTCAAAGGTTTTCAAGCTCTACTTTGAGCCACTCTTTCCTGCAGCTAAACTCCAGTTCAAGGTGGATGTAAACATAACATTCAATCTATGTTGGTATCACAATATCCATTTTGAACACCAAGATTATTTTTCATTAATTGGTAGCATGGCTTTATGACAAATAAAACAAAAGTTACCATGACATTATTTGGCAATTTATTTTTTTTTTTTCACAACAGGGCTCCCTTGAGACACCTCAGCCTATTTAATCAACTTTCTGTCTGCCTTGTCTAGAAGGCAGCAGTTTGCCTCCTGGTCTCTCTCCTAGTCCTCTCCATCTGCAGCGGCTGAAATGTCCATCTCCAGAGACCTGAACTAAGTCCCTGCCTCACCTGTCACACATCCATGGATGCACCTGCTTGCAGGTGAATAAATGTATTCATCTTAACTCCCAAAAGAAAATGTATCTGTCAGATACAATTTGTTTTTTAATTAGTTTCACCCTTTTCTTTGATAAGGCTACAGAAAACCTTTACATTCCAAAAGGAGAAATTGCAAGGAAATGTCAAAATAAAGCTGTTTTCACTTGAAATTTAGCAATTTATGAAATATTTTGCTCTTATGAGTTTTCCTCTTCCATGTGTGTGTTTATTCTGAAGCCAGATTTTGTGTCTTCAGATGTTTGAACAGATATTTTTAAAAAAAGAGGTCAGCATTTCATTAATAAATATAGGTTTGATCACTCTAAGACAAAAGCAAATTGAGTTTGAAATTGGCTAAATGCATAAGAGGAAATTAAGACAAACAAAGATTTAGTTTGAGAAATTTTAGTAAAATATAGGAACCTTTCATTTAAAAATGGAATTTCAGGCTATCTTTCAATAAGTTAAAACAAAACTATTAAAACCTTCAGACAAATCATTTTTAAACCCTGAATATGATGATTTTTGTGTGTGTGTGTGTGAGAAACTGATTCTCTGTTTCATTTTCTTTTGATGTACATTTGTTTAGGGTTTTTTTTTTTTTTCATTTTAGGAAAAGTGGAAGAATAAAACTAAACTGAAGAAAGTTATAATTACTATTATTCAATTCAAACTCAAACTCAAAATTTAACACCTATTTAAGTAAGATCAGGAATGAGGATCCTCAGTGTTCTCTATATTGCTATAGTTTCAGATGAGAGTCTTTCTGCTTCCCACATTTTAATTGTTCTGTACCCTCATACAATATGTGCTGCAATATTAAGGAAACTGAAAATTTAATGGTTCTAAAGTTTTAAAAACTGGCAATACAAGTGTTATTCTATCTCCTCTATTTCAATGAAATGTATGGTAGCTGCAAAATCTTCCTTAAAAATCCTAATTATTCTTTGGTTTTTTGCAAAAATACAAATTTTTTAAAAATTTGACTAGGCACCTTTTTTCACGCACTTTTCAACAACAAAAAAATACTAATTTTCATTTTTTTAATGGCAAGCAACATGGCATGTTCTATATCTCACAAACTTTAATATTTTCTCACAACACAGTCTTTCAACATTATTTTTATTGTACTAAAATTTGAAATTTCTGTCAAATTTTTTTATTTCTTAAAAAAACCTTTTTGTTAATTAAGGACTCAAAACACAAAGTGAATTAATTAATAATGAAACAAATCCTCAATTATTAGATTTTCATAGTTTGTCAAAATACAAATTAGTTTCTAAGTCTCCTAGGATTTTTTTCCTCATCTTTTAAGATTCTTCTAAATTCGGGTGTTTCTCCTTAGGGAAATAACCTGGTAATTACAGATTATTCTGTATATGTACCTACTATACTTGGTGCAATGCACAATAAAATCTTTGCTTTTAGCAATATATATATACACACACACATATATGTATACATATATAGTGTGTTGCAGATTCTTTTTACAATAAAGAGTAAGAAATAAGTGTTTATAGAATGCATAATCTTTGTGATGTAGATGTCTGAAAAGGGCATACTGATTGCAATTAAAATCATCTATTTCTCTACTTTGGTCATAAAAACCTGGACTGACACACTCAGGCGCATTGTTTTGCAGTGCTATTTTTACATGGTAGTATTTGAAAGTGAAAATTGTTTAACAAGTAGATACCCCAAAATTTAGGGCATCGAAAATTATTAGCCTTTAAGAAGAAGAAAAAAAAAAAAAAAAAAAAGGTATTATTCATGCCTTGCTATCAAAAAGGAGCAGGGAGAAGTCAAGGAATGAAAATAACATGCTGGAAGACTTTTATTATAGAATTCAGTATGAAAACCTTCAGCTTTAATTCTCAGCAAGGAAAAGACTTGAAATCAGTCCAGGCATGAATATGAGCTTGGCACCCTCTGTGATATCCTTTTTGTTTGTTGTTTCCATAGAAATTGCATTTCAAAGTCAACATATGTACACACTCCTTTAGTCTACATTTTATTTTAAATAGTTCTGCTTTACATCTTCAATATTATTTTTCTAGAAAGGGAGAAATACTCCATGTCATGTATTTGCTCATATATCTGGTAATGGTGAACTTTCCTTTTTTTTTTTTTTTTTTTTTTTTTTTTTTTTTAGGAAAAATACTGTTCACTGTTAGAAAAGCTACTTATCTCCTAAGTTACTGCTATTTCAAAAGATTGTCTAGAAATACAATAAAAGTCACAAAACAACTGATAATGCAGGAATTTGTGTTCTTTGATTTATCTGTACTTTGAAGTGTATGGGTGGTATAGCTCTCATTTGAAAATTAGAACATTTATCCAGCCTATTTCTTTGTAAGGATGGTTTTGTAGAATTAATGTAAACTTAACAGTACATCTCAAAAATGCATAAGCAAGTTCATTTTTCTGATAGATGCCTTTAGTAGCTCTATCAGCACCTCACTCAGGGATGTTTTTATCCCTGTTGTTTTCAAGAGGTAGGAAAATAATGTTTCAGTGAAGATGAATTCAAACCAGTGCTGTACTGGGGGGCAGCACATGGCATCTCTGCCAGGCTCAAGGACTGCTCAGGTTTGTCTTGGTGAGGCAATGCATAGTTAAATGTAAGGTTAAGATCACCTTTCTTACATCTCAGCCTGCTTCAGACATCTGTGTCTGGGCTGGTTACCTTGTCTTTTCTTTCTGTGATGGAGAGAAATTGTCCCCTTCTGAAAGGGATTAAACTGAACTATCACAGTTGTCTGTTCCAAGTGAGATGACTGGACACATAGAAGGACACAAACAGAACAGTAGTGCAATCAGCTCTCTTCTGCTTTGTGTTCATGAAAATTATTATTTTTTATTGTTGTTTGTTTTGATACATTTCTTAAACACATTAAAAATAGGTTTTGTGTGAACTTAGCACAGGGCTGCTTTGTTACTCTCCACCTCTCTGCCTGAGAATTAAGCAAAATACACATTTACATGTCATGCCAGTACATTAACCATTTGCAGTTCTCTAGATGACATAAAGTATTCAAAGCTCAAGATGTTACACAGAGAAGCATACTGATTACACCAAAATCGAATGCATTCAAGGGCAGTTTAAAAACCAAAAACAATTAGAAAGTTACCCACAGAAGTTACTGTTGTGAAAAACACCTGTCACCCAAACTGTAAGGCCCACCAAATAGTAAGAAGTCCAACATTCTTCAGTCACTGAAATAGAAAACAGGAGATTTGCCCTCGTGAAATGAAGACAGTCCCCAAAGTAGAGCAGAAGTGACACTTACTCCTAGTTCTGGGAGATCCCAAAATATCAGACCTAGAAAACTTGAGACATCACTCCATATAGAAGAGCTACAGGCAAATGTTTTTAGTAATTTCTGAGCTTTGCATCTTTTCAATGAAGGAATCTGACATGTCATTTGTACTAGTGCTTGCTTTTAATCATCACTTTCAAAATGATAACAAAATACTGAAAAAACTCCAGACTGCTCAAGAAAGCATCCATAAAAAAGGGATTGAAGTCCTTTCTCTTCACTGGTGTCTTCTTATTTTTGGTGTAAAGGGCAATTAAGATTAGCCATATGTATGTTGGCAGTAATTTTCTCACTATGACTCACTTTCAGTCCTTCTCTCACTCTGTATTTATCACTCCTTAGCAGTGAAGAGATATTTGGTCATGCTGGTAGGCATGTGCTGTCAGGATGCACAATACTGCCCTGCAGTTTCCACATGCTTAAATGAATTTTACCTAACATAACATTAAACTTGGCTTTGTTTTTTGTGAGTGAAAGATCAAGCTCAAAATAAATTTGGCACTAAGTAATGCTAGATCACCCTAAAATTCACTAATGTGCACAAAGCTTCCAGCAAGACCTTTTATGTGCCTGAAAATGAATTTATTTGAGAAGTGTAACAATTTGTTGTTGGGTGTGTCAGACCAAATCTGTGGTGTGCAAAAGCCCAACTTTGTTTCAGTGCAAGTGAGCATACACACACAAAATGGAATCCTTAATTTATAGTGTAGCTAAATATTCCTCGTAGGGAGATAAATATGCTATGTCTATTATATCAGAAGATGAGCAAGTGGCTGACAAAAGATCCTGGCATAAGCATGAGGTCTTTCAGTATTTTTATGTGTTTTTATAGAAATGGAATGTGTGAGATAAGGTTTCCTTTGAGAACTCACTCAGAAATCTTTGTTTCTCCAGCCTCCCAAGTGATCTGCTGAATCACACTGACCAGAACCCAGTCAGTCCTTCAGTTTCTGAAGTTAGCCTTGCCACTCAAGGCCTTCAAATTTTTTATGTGATTTGGGTCTTTTGTTGGAACCATACTCTAACAAAAATATTGGAATGATAAAATTGCTTAGGTCAAGTCCATCTCATGTGACCAGAGACAATTTAAGATTAATTTAGCCATTTAAGTCACAAGAATCTCTTACACTTATGTCAGAAATATTAAATGTATTACTTCTTAAAATTTTTAATTTGTCTTATTTAATACCTTAGGAACCTGCACAACTGATGCATTGCTTGCTTTCTAAACTATTTATTTCTGCTATATTCTACAACTTTGTTCCCTGGCTTCGAGAGAAGAAAGGAATTCCAGGAACACACTTGGCCATTCATTTTTTCAAATGTTTTTCTAGGTACATTAAGCCTCTCAGAATGTATACCTGGTGCGCAAATAATGTTTACAGTATTCATGTGAATAACCTCCACTAAATCTGTTTTGTTACCCACAAAATTGTTAGGGTTTTGGGTATTTTTTTGTTCCAGATCTTTGCTTTTTCTTCTGAAAAGTTGAAAGCAGGCCTACTTTTTAAAATTTGTAAAATAAACTCCAAATCTTTGTGTCTTTTGCTTCCTAACTACTTTAAGAATCTTGCTGTCAAATATCAAGGAGGTATATGTTGTATTATTTGCATTGTTGTGCGGTATAGACCAGATGCCTAGTGACATCTGTGCTCAAGATACCACTGCAACTGAGCAATATTTCATTCACTTTTGTCATAGGAATGATCAAAATATAGGACCTTGTTGTCCATTATCCTGCTCCCTCAATGGTCCTTGACAGATGCATAGTGGATCTGGGAACGGAACAAGCCTGTACAGTCACTTCCCCAGAGTGATCTCCCTTTCTCAAGGAATTTAAGGTTCAGAGACTTCAAGAGCCAGAGATAGTGCATCTGTGTTCTGTGATTCTGTGGCTTATTCTGTCCTGAATTCATCGGGTCAGTTTTTGAACTCACCAAAATTTTCAGCTCCAAGTTTAACTATGGCTTGTAGAAATAAAAAAAAAATCTCCTTTTGCTTGTTTGAAACACACTGCATTGTAATGGAAAAAAAAAAAAAAAAAAAAAAAAAAAAGGGAGAACAATGAGAAAAATCTCTCGTAATTCCCTTTCTCTTTGTTACCCAAAAACTGTCAGCCATTATCAAAATAATTTTACATTAGAAGGACTTTTCTTTCCCCATTTTCCCAGATGCCTAATGTCTTAACAAGACATTTTGTTCTTTATTCAGAGAGTTTGCATCCTGAGTAATAGAGTTTCCTATCCACTGTTGGCATTGAAGTGAAATTGAATGTCAAGGTCTTATTTATTTATTTATTTAGCCATGGAATAATTAGTTCTACAGAGAATGTAAAATTCAGTATGATTTGATTCTTCATTACAGTCATTATTTGGCAGGCAGGGGGTGGGGAGGGGAAATCAGAGACCACATATTAAATTTGAGTCTTTCACACAGCTGGGCCTTTGAGTACTGTCAGACAGTTATGGAAGGTTAATAAGACTTTTTGAATTCTAAACAATGTATGTCTTTTCTCCTTATCTTTCACATGATGTAGAAATTAATAGAAACGTGAGTGGAGCTATTATAGTTGTCGTCTTTGTTATCTGCATTTTCTCTCTGCACTGATCTGGGTGTGAAGGACCTTGTGATCTCCCCTCTGTAGAGTGGGGGAAGAAGAAGGAGGACACATCATTCTCCTGTGGATCCTTTGGGCTTACAGGTCATCTCCTTCTTGCCCATTCCAGCACATTCCTCTGCTTTCAAATCTTACAATAACAAGCAGGTACCCAAGTAGCAATGTGGGAATTAGCTTTCCTTCTCTCATTATATCTCATGGAAGATGTCTGTATGTTTTATATTGTAGTCTGTCAGCATGGTTTTATCTGACTGCTCTTTCTACCAGAGTTAAGAAGATAAAGGGGATTCAAGGAAATAAAAAACTGCAGACTTTAAGAGCCCATTGCAATAACAATCACAAAGTTTAAGGAGTTTTCTGAGGTTTCTTGGAAGTCTAGCCAGCTAAACTTCTTTTAAACTGAAATGAGGCAAAACTTACTGCAGGTAAGGATAATACTCAAATGAAAATCTGAAAGCAGCATATGATACTAATTTCTTCTGCACATATTTTCTTTCCACTAAAACTGGCTACATTTAATCACATTTTTGTGAGGGTTTTGTTTGTTTGTTTGTTTTGATTTTAAAAGATATTCTATTGGTGTGTAAAATTCAGGCTCTTTTGCTATCCAGAAAGTTTTGATTTACCTCAACAAATCTCTCAAATACACTTTAGAAAAGCTATAGTACTCTCCTCATCACTTTTGAGTTTTTAAAGGATCAATTTAAGAATAAAATAATGTGTGGTTGAATTTCAGAGGAAAAATATGCATTTGAACTGCTTGTTTGATGTACCTCTACTTACAAGCAAAAGCTAGGTTTAATGGAAGCCTAGCTGCTTTGGGTCCAGAAGAGGTTATATGAGGTGACCTCAGCCTCCGAGGGTCCCAAATGATTTATATACCTGTATCTGTCCCAACTGATTCTCTCATTCATTTTCCAAATTTAGTTTTTTGACACTGCACAGCTGTGTTTGCCTTAGCACCAGGAGCTGCTGTGACCTGGTCTGTGCTAAATGTCACTTTCGTGGTTTTTAATACACTGTTTGATTATCTGTTTTCCTAAGCATGCACACAGAGAAAACCAACGCACAGCTGCTGGTAGTTTTTATTCTTTTTTCTGTTTCTCTGCAGAGCTGGATAAATGGAGCAGGACAAGTCTGTGAGAAGCACTTTTTAGATACAGCTGGTTCTGAGGAGGAGCCTGGCACCATTGACGACCCAGGAGGAAGCTTTCTCCAGTTAGCTTGCAGAGGAATCAGAGGACACTGGAAAGGAGGAGGAAGAGCATAGGCTTTTAACTGTAAGAGTAAAACTCTGCAGCTGGTTGAGACACAACTGTGGGGAACATGTGATGATGGCAGAGGATGCAGCTTTGCAAGATGGGGGAGTCAGTCCAGGAAATCTCCAACAGAGCAAAGACTGGTCTTGCCTCTCCCTGTAGTTGTTTCCATTAGTTTCGCACAGGGAGGATTGCTTGTCTGAACCCTCAGCAGGCTAGTTTCCCTTGGAAAATTAGCAGAACATTCACCAGAAAAAAAAAAAATAATTTCCCTGTAGGTTGTTGAAAAACTTTCTGTGCTTTCAACCTCAGTGAGCTCTTAGGACAGGAATTTCACAATATTATCCATCTAGTTAAATCTGGGCCCTGGCCTGCTATCAAGGCCACAAGTATGAGCCACACAGTACTAAGAAATTGACACTTTTCCTCCGAAAGCTGATAGGAAAGCATTCAGAGCCACATACCAAAATTTCCACTCTGCCCAGCATGCTTCCAAAACCCAGAAGTCACTTGTGCTGCCTTTCAGCAAAGATCTTTCAGCAGAGGTGAAGTTTAAGTGGAGTGGAACAAAACTGTAGGAAATATTGCTTTAGTATCCACCTTAGATGCTGTCCTGTCATCAAGACTGACAGGTATAAGGCAAATTTTGTACAGACTGTAGATTGATAGATTGGTAACTACTTTTCTGCTACTTGCTACCTTCAGTCTATAAGAGGGAGAAACTGCCTTTTGCCTTTTGCTATAGTTTCTAAACTTTCTTTGCTCTGATTGCATCAGCACCTCTTCTCCCTTGCTTTGGACTGCAGATCAATGACATTTTTCTTGCTCCCGGCCTGTGTTTTCATACCAGTCTGAATGCCTATTTTCTTAAGCATTAAATCTGTATCTAGGTCTCTCAGTATCAGATCAAAAATAACATGGCCACATAATAAAAGCATTGATCCGGTAACATTCACTGGTTCACACAATCTGAGCCCAGTGGTTTATCAGACTGAATTTCATGTCTGGTTAATAGACTATCTGTCCTTCTCTTGTTCTCAAGCGTCCTTGTACTTATCATCTCAAATAACCATTTTTTCTCTTTTTCTCTAGACAATTCGTATCTCCATTGGTAATTGAGCAGCATCAACTTTGTCTATCCAGCCTTTGTTTCTCCACAGTTTTATGCTTGACTTTTAAAATAACCACAATTAAAATTATTCTCCATTTCTCCATCCCAAATTTCCTTTATCCCCACTCAACATAGCCAACTGACCTAAAATCCCCACAGAATTTCTAACAAGTAATTAACAAGCAATACTGAGGAATACTCCTTCATGGTGCCATCCAGCTATCAGAGTTTTTTAAAACCCACTAATATTACTTGAAACTTTGATTGCTTCAGTGTTAGCAGCCCAGAATAGAAATTTCCATGGCATTTTACAAAAGGAACATGTGATATTTTGAAGATCAACCCACTCAGCTCCAAAGAAACAAAGAATTAATTTTATGAGGTAATGTGAACCCCCATTCAATGCTGTTGTATTTTATTTGGAATGTTCCTTGTCTTTGTCCATAACTACATCAGAAATCCATAGGCCATGTCTCTGTGAAACTCGGTATAGCATTGCAGCACAGTGTTGAAAATCTGACTCTAATGCTGCAAGAAAGCCAGCAGGTGAACTTCAGGAAGATTTCTCACTACTCTGGAAGTTTTCCTTCTAGTAACTATTGAAATCTCTATTAAGCAACAAGGGCATGTGCTGCTCCTGAGTCACATCCTTGGTTCAAAGCTTCTCATTTGTACCATTGCACAGGGAATTCCGTGGTTAGCCAGCTGCTTCAAAAGCTCATCATATGACAAATCTCAAGGCTCAGATCCTTCTTTTGTAACACTGAACATAAAATCTCATTTGATTATTAAAATAGAATATTGAACATATTGGTGTCTATGACTATCTGCAAAAATATATATTTGAGGGCTTTTCTGGTTCACTGCAAGGCTCTACCTCAAGTTTCTCCCAATCCTTGTAGCTTTTCAGTGAAAATTAAAAAATATATATCATTATCCTCAGAGATGAGTCTCTCCTCATGTATAGTATTTTTGTAGTAGCATCCATGAGAGGAACAGTAAATGAAATGACAAAGTTTCCCAAACAGCCAGATGAAAATAAAATAAAATAAAATAAAATAAATCAAACATGTTGCATTTTTGTGATAGAATCTGTTTTGCAAGCCTAACATGGAAACCGGGGGAATCAGATAAAAAAAAAGTAAACATCAGACTATGGTTAGAAATATTTTTTGAAAAAGTAAATCCTTTCCCTTTGTCTTTCTTGCTCCAGGCTGCCCCATCACAGGCTCCCTGGAAGTGGGACTCAAGGATAATCCCCTGGAATACCTGAGGCGTAGAAGTCAACAGGATTAAAGCACCTCGTGCTCCTCAGCATGGTCATGTGATGGCCTCCTGATCCCAGCAAAGGCCTCATTTCCCAGCAAAGTTCTCACTTCATTTGCCTATATGTTGTTCCTGCCCTCCCTAATCACAAGGAAATAATTCACAGAGCTTTTAGTAAGAAACAAACCCAAGAAATAACATCACTACTAGCTGAAGAAAATAGTGGATAATTCATGTGTGCTTTGCCCAGCAGTAAAACAACAGTTGTCCTCTTGCAAGGGGCAGCTTCAAAGAATGTCTGAATTTTAAATCTCCTCATGCAGCTCTGTCAGATCTGCTCAGGCTACTGTACAAGAAGAAAGAGGTGGGTGGTCTGGAGGCCGCCCAGTAACATATTGACTAAAGAACACAGATACGGTGTTTGCAAACTGCTTAATAGGAGAAAAACAGGAGTCAATGGTTTTTTTCCTGATCCAGAGACAGATGCTCCAAGTGCTTTCTGAAAATCTATTGGCAGATTGTGGTCCCCACAAAACTGTGGAGAAGACTGTCATGTGGACTTCTGTGTGTCATCAACTGTGAAAATGCTATCAATTCTAGGAGAACAAAAATTATTTTCTGATGAAAAGTATATTACTTCCCTCACTTCCCTTTGCCATATGCTAATCTGAGAAAGGCAGTTTACACTGAAATGCAAAAATGCTTAGTCAAATTTGTTCTGGTTCTGCCCTATGTTCACACTTAATCTGATCCCATTTTATTTTTGCTTCCTGTTAAAAAAATAGTTTGCTCACAAAATCTTTACTTTTTCATTTTTAGGTTCACTGTTCTTCCTATAACCGAGAGATTCTGCCACGTCTTTATTTAACCAACCATTTGCTCTAAAGCATATAATCAAACTAAGAATTTTAGGAACTTACAATAGATTCTGTGTCCAAACTCTAATTTTACTTCCTCTCCAATTGCCAGGGGAGAGCAATCATGTGCTAGGCAGAAGATGAAAGTTTATAATAAATGCCTGCATTTTGAAACTTGTAGGGGGTGGAGGCAAAGTCACTTGGCTTTCACCTAGAACATGTGATAATGAGATTAACCCTGAAGTGCATTTTGTGTGTTAATGAATCTCACGTAGGAATGGGAAAGGACATTGAAGGGTGCACTGTAGCAGAAGTCAGCAGTGAAGCATTCCTGGTGGAGGGGAGGAATTCCTTGCACACGCAGGCCTTTGGAGGGGTCAGAGAGAATACTCCACGCACTGAAGCATAATGCTGATGCTCTCCTGCTGCTCTGTCAGTATGCTGCTATTTGCCCTGGGTTTTCTGCTCGTCATCCTTCAGCCGTCCACTGGGCAATTCCCCAGAGTCTGTGCGAACGTGCAGAGTTTGCGGAGCAAGGAGTGCTGTCCGCCCTGGGATGGAGACGGGTCCCCTTGTGGGGAGCTTTCCAACAGAGGGTCCTGCCAGAACATCCTTCTGTCCCAGGCTCCACTGGGACCACAGTTCCCTTTTTCAGGAGTGGATGACAGAGAGGACTGGCCCTCTGTATTTTACAACCGGACGTGTAGATGTGAAGGCAACTTCATGGGATTCAGCTGTGAGGAGTGCAAATTTGGCTTCTCCGGGCTCAACTGCACTGAAAGGCAAGTGAAAACAAGAAGAAACATCCTCCAGCTCACCACCAGTGAGAAGAACAAGTTTCTTGCCTATCTTAACTTGGCAAAGAACATCCCAAGCCAGGACTATGTTATTGCTACTGGCACATATACTCAGATGAACAATGGCTCCAACCCCATGTTCAGAGACATCAATGTGTATGATCTCTTTGTGTGGATGCATTACTATGCCTCTCGAGACACACTCTTAGGTGGGTCCAATGTGTGGCGGGACATTGACTTTGCCCACGAAGCCCCCGGTTTCCTGCCTTGGCATCGGGCCTTTCTGCTGATGTGGGAACGTCAGATCCAGAGGATAACGGGTGATGAGAACTTCACCATCCCCTACTGGGACTGGCGGGATGCAGAGGACTGTGAGGTCTGCAATGACGAGTACATGGGTGGCAGACATCCCACCAACCCTAATTTACTCAGCCCAGCATCAATTTTCTCCTCGTGGCAGGTAAGAACCCACTGAGTAAAGGGGAAGGGTATTATCTCACCTGATTTTGAGCACTTAGGTGAAGTGCACAAGATGGGGGCTGAGCCATACTGCCTTTCCTTATATATTCCTGGGGAGAAAGTAAGCGATACCAGAGAGCAAACCAGATTTTATGTTGACATAATCTTCATTTAGAACTGTTCACTTGTAACTTTGTCCCATTTCTTTCTGACTGTAGGATTTAGGTTGTTTAATTAAGAACATAAAAGTTAAGTGGAAAGGGGAAAGTTATGCCTTTGTGTCCAAACATGGCCTTTAGCAGTTAAACATGCTTGATTCTGGTGTGCCAGTTAGGTCAGAGAAGCAGAATTTATGCACATAAATTTCTAGCACCATTGCAAAACAGTAGATGACTGAATGATGGAAATAGAAGCAAAGGCTTTTCAGGCACTCTACCCCTCTCCCAGTGTCTCCCTCCCACCCACGAGTTAAAAACTATCAAACTAACTAACCTGCTTTCAGTGTTAATAAACAGACAAACAAGTAAACCAAACCTTTAGAGCAGAGAAGTATCAGCTGTGTAATTCACATCAGTAGTTCAAAGAAATAGAGAAGAAATTATCTCTGTTGCTCAAAGGAACTGAGAGGCAAATGCAATAGTGACTCCTTCCAATTAAAAGCACTTCAAATGAGCCCATAAAATAAGGTGAAGTTATATGTATACATAAGTGATAAGGTCTCATATAGCTGAACTATAGTGTGCTGTTCTAACAACTGAGAGCTTTTTTTGTCTCTTGCTCATCTCTGCCACATTGCTTAAAATACAGTGACAAAGGTCTATTAGCTTCAACAGACACACTCCATCATGACAATAGCAACCATTGCTTCTGGCTTTGAAGTCTACAATTATGTTTGTCTAAATCTATCTTCTACTTATTTCTGTAGCAACAGCTCAAATGAAGGTTGGGCAGTTTTAGTGATTTAACAGAGAGATAAACTCAAGCAGCTCTGGGATATTCTGGCATATTACAAATCAGCACCCAACCGGGCTTACTGGGCTGGTTGTGCTGTATTTAGTCTCGATTTGTGCTCTCTCAATAATAGAGGGTGTGTATATTCAACCATCTGGAGATACAGTAACAGAACTATTTAGGTTATTCTCTGGCATACCTTTTTCTGGCATACCCTCAGACAGGTACCACTTCAGGGACCATTCCCAGGAGAATGTTTGCATAGAGACACACTGTTTATGAGACTAAAATTATTTTATTGAGATAGACATGGATTATTGATGTCACTTGGCCTCTGTGCCTGGGAAATTTCCTGGAGACATTTAATTTAGTGTTTGTATAGCCATAAAACAGACACAGATACAAATATGCATTTTCATGCCTTTTTCTAAGATTCTTCTTATTTCTAGCAGTTTTAATTTGGATCAACTCTACTAACTTAATTAGATTGCATTGTCAGAAAGAAGTGGATCTTGTGCTGTTCTGCTGTGGGCTGATTAAATGGTTGCGTGAAAATTGTACACGTGTAAAGTGGATTAAATGAAACCAGAATTGCACTGGTTATATGTGTCAAGTGGAGCTTCAATACAGAATATTGGATGAGATAACCAAGGCAGGAAGAGGCAGGTAATACACAGGAATCAGCAAGCTGCTAGCAGAATTTTCTAAAAGACATGCAGTTGTCAGATAGTTGTGTTCGGCTCATTTTTTTTTCAAAGGTTTTATTAATTATGTCTAGATTCTTAAGATATTTCCATCTTGGTAATCCATACCCAGAAATTTTATTAGTAGCAATTAATATATTTAAGAAACAGTCAGGTTTATAATTTCTCATTTAAAATTAGTTCTCACTAATATAGTGTTAAAATAAAGATTTTTTCTTAATTGACTAGGTTGCTCAAAGAGATGTTTTTGTATAACTTTAAGAGCCAAGGAATAAAAGATAAGATATGTTTAAAACACATTCAGTGTCAGTGTACATAGGTAAGAGCATCTAAGTCGTTTGCTGATGTTTTACACGTAATTTCTGAAAAATGCTTATCACACATTTTCAGCCACTTCTGGAAATGTTACAATTTTATCAGACTTTCCAAAATAAGTGCTATTTCCCTCTAATATCTTCTATGTATGTATGGCTCTCCTGTCTTATCTAGAGAAAGAATGAGAGATTGAACAGATCTGCATTTTCAGTCATGAGTTTGGGGTAAAGATATTTTTTTGTTAGCATTGAATTCAAATTTAAACAATCGCTTAATAGGGAATAACAGTCAATACAGTTCATTTGAGTTCCTTATTTCCACAAAGTAAGAGATCATAATATCACTCCATCCAGAAAACCAAAAGTGAACAAAAATAGCCTGAGTTTGAACCCGAAAAAAGCCACAGATCCGCTGCAGAGTGCTCTGATTATCTAAACTCTGTAGCTAAACAGCATGACTGAAAAAAAAAAAAAAAAAAAAAAAAAAAAAAAAAAAAGAGGAGGATCCAGAAATGTGAAGGAATTTGAAAGAATTTAGGCTTTTAGCAAGCATTCAAAATAAAAAGAGGGCAAGAGAAACCTTTGAATAGCACATCAATAATATGGTGTCCTTTTCAGAATTTTAAGTGTCTTTCCAAAGCATAACAAAACAATCCCTGCTATGTTAGGAAATGGTTTAGATTTATTTTTAAAAAGGTAAAGTGCCTATTTGCAGAACAGCATCCCTCTTTCTTTTTTTTTAAACCCAAAGAAAAGAGAAAATACTTTATTCCATTGAAAGGTTGCCATGGCAACATGGATACCCATGGATACATGCTGAAATTCTTGCTTTCACCTTACTTTTTCTTCAACATGCTGCTGTTAGCACTTGGCTGAGCGAATTATCCATCCACATTTTCCTCATATTTGTCATTTAAGTGATACTTCTGATTCCTGCCTCTTTTTTACGAGCAAGGCTATCAGAAATCTTTACTGGTTTTGTTTGTTTGCTTAGCTCATTTTTCAGGGTGGGTGGGAAGGGTTTTCTCATGTTTTCAGTTAGTTGTTTGTGATGATTCAAGTGTTACACTCAGCATTAGGAGTGCATGAGACATACTAATGCTTTAGCAATTTTTGCAATTCTATGTCAACTTAACAGAAAACTATATGGGAATTTGAGATACTCCATAACATTTTGAGAATTTTGTTTGTTTTAGTGCTCTGTTCTACAATTACTCAAAATAATGGAATTAAAAAAAAAAAAAGTCTAGTTGCAAATGTCCTTGCCCATGGCAGGGGTGTTGGACTAGCTGACCTTTAAAGGTCACTTCCAACTAAAACTGTTCCATGATTCTAAACAGTAGGAGATTAAATTGTTCTCTGTTCTACACCAGAACTAATTTCGAGAAAGAACTGAAGTCAATGGAGTTGTAAATGCATAAAAGCCTTCTGCAAATTAAAAGCAGAATCTTTCTGCTGGCAGTTAACGTTAGAGTCTGGGAATCCCCACAGTGTGCTAGACACAGGATGAAGAAAATACAGTTGGAGAATCTAAGTGCTATTTCAGTTTGCTATTGTGGTAAGCAGGGAACACCACCAGCTTCGGCTCCCTCTATTCTGCGTCTCCTAAGACTTGAGAGAAGCAATTGCATTACACGGAGAGCTGACTGCTCTCAGTTGTGCTGGGGTAAGCCTGCTGCCAATTCTTTGTTGCAAGCATGGAAAATTTCCCTTAGCACTTCATTCCATATCACCCTGAAGAACCACTTACACAGAAGCAAAGCTACTACAAAAGAGGAACAAGTTACACAAATACAAAATGGATAAAATGCTTCTGAACTAATAATGACAGTACTTTAGATCCATTACCTGAAAACATGACTTCATAGGAAATATAAATTCAGCTATTCAGACACAGTTATTTAATTCTAAGTACATTTTATCAGGGAGTTGTATTGCTAGCTGAATTGTCTGACAGCATTATTTGGAAGATTATTTTACATCTGCCTTTAAAAAATACACAGGAAATTTTCAGAAATACAAGCACTACCAGCCAGCACTTCTTGATTCTTAAATCAGCCAAAGTCTTACATCCATCTACTTGTGGACACCCAAGGAACTCACAAACTTTATTTTTTATTGCAACTTAATAGGTTGTGGTGCCAGCTACAGGCTGGTACATTAAAAAGCAAGAGCCCAAATGGAGCAACTATTAAAAAAGAATTTATGAAGTGCATTTTCTCATGACATGCTTATATGGAGTCTAAATTTGAAACATTTCCCGTTAGGAAGAGGTACTTCTTCACATGCTACCTCATGATCACAGCAGGAAGGTATCAGGATCTGTGCACAGCAGCAGCAGCCACTTGGGTATCCTCAGCCTCTATGTTCCTGTGACTGGCTGTCTGTGGGATCACATATGGGTGAGACTGGAACTGGGTCCCTGGATGCTTGGCTGTCCACTCGTGTATAGCCATGCTTGCTCAGGAGGCACCTAAAGTAAAAGATAAAGAATACACACCTTAAGAAGTGTATAAATCAATAGCTAGATCGATTTCATAAAAACTGGGGTTTGTTAATGGTTCTCCATCAGAAGAAGCCTACCAAGTCTCTCCAGAGAGATGTGTCTGAATGATTTCAAGGTAGACGTGGAGACAGCAGCAGTGACGGTACAACTTGGAGACAGCTGGAGAGCAGGGAAGCATGGCTATCAGACCAGGAGGTACTAGTGAGTACTTTGTCAGTAACTGTTAACAGACTTTCCTGCTCCAGCCCAGCACCATTTTGAGGTGCTTAATCAGGTATAGGTTGCCCTCCAGTTCTGGGCTGCCTTCAAGCAAAAAGGTGAAACTCAGCCAGCTTTTACTGAAGGCTGAGAAAATACTTTGAGGGCCCCAGGTTTGTTTTAATGCTGTCATGTTTGATTAATCTCCTTTTAGCTTGAGTTTCACAGCTCCCCCAGTTTATGTATGTGCCATAAGGGGAATAAAGACAATTAAGGATCTCACCCTTTTAGATGTTTCTTAGAATTTCTTCAAGGCTTTGCTTTGCATTTTTTCTCCTTTTCTTTCAGTCCTCCACATGTAAAACTTTCCATTCCTGCAGTATTCAGCAGTGAAGAACCAGATATAAATATGCACAATCTCTTAAAACCTTTTTGGTCTGCAGCAGATACAGAACCTTTCAAAGTTCCACCTATAAAAACAAGGTCCCAAGGTGCAGCTTGTATCAGGGGATTTCCTTGCATTTTCCCAATTTGGTGAGTAAATGGCTTCCGGATGCCACTTAATTAGGATTAAATTATGCCAGGCCCTAATGCAGCCAAATAAGAGAAAAAATTAAATCTCTTTATAGCTGCCAAATGTTTTAAATCCAGTATGAGAGCTGTGCTTTAATGACATTCCCAAGCAAGGTTGTGGGAATAAGTGGAGAAAGACAAAGAAACACAGTGAATCAGTACAAAATCTCTTTTGGCTCCATAAAAGTACCCAAGGCTCCAACTCAGGTGTCCAGACCTCATGTAGGACAAATAGAGGTGAGGAGAGGTGTCAAGAAAGGCTATGAAGTGCCTACATCACATCTCTGTGGCTGGCAGACATCAGCAAGTCAAATGGTTGCTCAGACTGTAGTCTGAAGTGGTTCTTTTAGGCTATCTAATCGGCAACACAGCACAGTGAAAATATTCTGGTACAGCTTCTGGAGAGGGGGAGAGTGGCCTTGGAGAAGAAGCAGTGCAAGGAATCAGTTCTAAAGGACACAGAGGTGTGGATTAGCCCTTTGAGTGGCTCTGCTGCCCCAACAAACTGAGAACTTCAGATAACTTTATGAGTGAGCACCTATTTCACTACCATAGAGAATCCTCTTTTCCCAAGTGTTTAGGTATATATTACCAGTGTTGAAGGCCCTTGTGAGCACAGATTTAATGAGAAAAAAGTAACCCCAAGAAATCTGTCACAAAATTCCCCAAAGCTTTGAATTTAAAGACAGCAGGCAAAAGACTGAGCATCACTGAAATCTTCTGTAATGCAGTCCCCTTTATTTTGGCACAGGGGCTGGTCTGTGTAAGCAGTTGCAAAGGAAAAGACAAAAGGCTTTCCCATTTGCCAAAGGTGTGAGACAGTAGCTTCTACAGTCTAAGAAGCACTCTGAAGAGCTGTGTTCAAGATCTCAAGTGCAGTGCACAGAGGGATATTTTTTGCTGGGTGCTACAAGGTCCAGAAGTGATGCTGCATATTCTGGACTGCCATCTACTGGTATTTGCTCTGCTTGCTACTTACATAAGCTTCTCCTCAGAGTATCTTCCTAACAATTTCCCTGGAACTGGTGAATTCACACAAACAGATGCAGCTGGAATTTGAAGATTTGTCAAGAGTAAAATGAGAAATTTTCTCAGGACTGTTCTCAAAGGGAATAAGATATATTTTAAACCAACACATTTATATTACAAAGTATTCCTGCTGTAGGAAAAAAAGGCAATGATGTGACCCATTTTTTATGTATGCTTTATGCAAATTACATCCAGACTGAACCATTTGGCTGATCTCTGTTCTATAATCACTTACACATCACATGACTGTTAAAGCAGCACATTATAGTTTCAGAATAGACTCATAATATCACCTAAGTTATTTCTTTCTGGAAAAGTTCTGGTTAATCTTATGTTTTATTGGTATATGGTATACATATATTGGTATACATATATTATGTTGCATTGGTATATGATATTTCTTGACCATAACTTTCCTTGTAACATCTGTCTTCTGTTTAGGATGAATTTGGTTAGTCAGAGAGTTAATGAGGTTTACACTGAGACATAAATGGAAAAAAGCATTAGCACTCTAAAATTTACAAGCCTCTGACATTAACAATTACATTAAATCCCACTGAAATGGATAAACAGAACAAAGGGGGAAAATTTCTTTGTTTAGACATATGTTTAAGCTCATGCTTGAAGATTCGCTGTCTGAATATCTGAAAACTGTGTCTTAAACACAGCATGCGATTCCCTTTAAGACACAATAAGGATATATCCCCAGGGTAGTAGGAAAATGATGAAAGATAGGAGATGGCAGGATGGAGAACCCAGGAGATATGGACCTAGATAAAGCCCACAGGAGAGATAGATAGAAAATCCACATATACGTAGTTTCTGACCCAAGCGACAACTGAGAAACAGGTTGACCTTCACCAGCCAAGACACATTTGCCTTCATCATTTATGCACTTCTAGGGACACAGAATGGTGCATTTTTATAAAGAAAGAAATTAATAGAGCTTCTCCTGAATCATCCACCTATTTTCCTTCTAATGGGAATCAACTCACTCAGTAACACAAACTAATCATAAAACCAGCATAAACTATGGTTTGTGTTAATAACTGTGGACATCTCCCTGTAATTACCTCTCCTTTCTTGGTAGGGATTCTTAGAAGAGACTCCTTAGAGACACAGTCCTGACCTGAGTCCCTCTTAGAGGTACAATCCTGACTCATTTGGTGAGCTTCTGGGGGAAATGTCCTCTTGCAACTCTCTGCTGGAAAACTACCTACAGCTTCCAAGGCACTTCAGTAGTTTTAACAGACATGGACAGATTGCAGCCAACAGAGCAGTATCTAAGGATAAATTGCTCTGATAAGCTTTCTTATATACGCCAGAAAAAGATGAGAATATTTTTTTCATTATATTCATATTTATATTC
Source organism: Zosterops lateralis (assembly GCF_965231275.1). Classification (NCBI taxonomy): domain Eukaryota; kingdom Metazoa; phylum Chordata; class Aves; order Passeriformes; family Zosteropidae; genus Zosterops; species Zosterops lateralis. The sequence goes on along the minus strand of NC_139763.1, from coordinate 81,800,339 downwards.
ATAGAAAAATTATCATTTAAGAACTCCAGATTCTTAAGGACTCTGTGTTATATCACCAGCTTCATCAAACATTATCTGAATTTGTCATCAAATCGCTTACAGAAGGATTCATCTGATCTCCTTACACTCATTCAAAAGTTAGTTCAGCAGCATATCAACTTGCCTTTGGCTCTGTCTTTAGTTAGTTCTGAAGCACATCTGAGCCTTCAGGGTATGATTCATCCCACCCTAATGCAGAAATAGAGCATTAAGTTGAACATTCTTAATTTTGCTTCCCTTGCTAACTGCAGTCCAGAGACAGTTTCTGCATTGATTTTTTTACTCATTTTATTTCATTGGCTTAGTCAATGGAGAGAATCAGGCACCCCTAGAGGTAAGTACATCTCACCTACCAGACATCTGGTTTGGGAGAGCTGAATCACCCTCAGGAGATGCCTTCCTCTCCCCTGACTGCAGAGGTCATCCTAAAGTGTTGCTTTAATCTCACAGTTTCTGTGTGGCTAGTATAGGTGAAATGAATCTCCCACCCACTTCCTTCAACAGAGAATCTCATGTTCTTTCATCTCATTCAAAGCAGAGATGATTGCTTTCACTCACCTTCTTGTACATTGTTTTGGCCCATGAAATAGAAATATACCTTCAGGATAAAAGAAGTTGAGGTTTCAGTGTTAGGTGTTTTCTCCCCTATGATGTCTCACTCACTAATGAGACCTATTCTTTCTCTACCCAAATTTCTCATGAACCACATTGATTTCTTGCTAACTGCAGAGTCCTGTGTTTTAAAAGAGTCTCTGGTGGTTTGGAGTTGTACTTGTTTTGGTGTCTTTTCAGAAGGAAAGCGAAACAATAGGCAGTTGAGTTTGATTCAGAGCCTCAACTTTACTTGCTAAGGATACAAAACAACTTCTGGGAATTCTGAGCCACTGTTGTTCTGTTTCATTCTCATAAACCCACCATTCAACTATCTTGCTCTTCCAGGAGTCTCAAATTAGACTGGCAGCTTCTGCAGAACATCTGACAAATATTGGCTTTTTATGCCATTGTTGTTGGACTTCGTCTGTGAACTCAGAACATTTATATAAGTGATGCTGGATTCTGGCAGTATTTTACATCTTTATCCATCTCTCTGTTTAAGATCCTTTTGTAATATCCATCACTATGGTATTTCAGTTGGTGATATAAGTTCATCTCTACAACATTTCTAGGAAGTACAGCAGCAAATTTTCCCATTTCATACGTATAGAATCATTGAGACATAAAGTAAGTGTCCATTTGCCCTGACAAAGCACACAGAGATATTTTCATAGTAATTTTTTTCACATTTCAAGTCAACATTTCCCACTTTTACTGTGTGTGGGGTAAAAAAAAAAAATCTGTGATTATGGCTTTTTTCAGTAGCCTACTGAAGCCAAAAATCCTCCATTTAGCAAACTCAGTAGCAGATTTAACTCTGTGTCCTGCTGCATTAGTGAGTAACACTCAGTGAGTTTTCAAGAGCATGAATTATTTGATGCCTTACTCCATGTGGGTAATTTCAGATAGAGATCAGCGTATTACTTCAAAATATGAACTGTATTAGAGGGCTGTTTTCTATGAAATAACCATCTTATATTAAAATTATACACATAAAATGTAAAAAATACTACGAAATCTTGGAACAAACTTATTACATTGTACATTTTTTTGTTCTTAAAAAATCCTTCAAAGTATCTTTTTTGTTTTTATTTTTTTGTAATTGAAAGTCCTCTAATAGAAAGTTTTTTATACAGGTGATTTGCACTCGGTCTGAGGAGTACAACAGCCAAGAGGCTTTATGCAGTGCCACAAGTGAGGGACCTATAAGGAGAAATCCTGGGAACAATGATAAATCAAGGACCCCAAGGCTCCCATCCTCTGCTGATGTCGAATTTTGCCTTTCACTGACTCAGTATGAATCTGGACCCATGGATAAAATGGCCAATTACAGTTTCCGAAACACTTTGGAAGGTAATATGCTTTATTCTGTTACACCATTTCCGTCTGTAAATTGATTCTCTCTGGGGTTAGAGTCTACAAACTCTGGGCAGTTTGAATTGATTTTATGAAGAGTAACTGTAAAAGAAAGAAAAAGTTATTCCTGCTTTCACCTGGAATAGCAGCAGACAGAAAGAAGCACATAAAAAGCGTTTGATAACAAAGTAGAAACTATAGAGTAGATCTGACCCTAAGTCTGTTAGGACATACTTTCTCCTGCTACAGTCAGCATCAGGCACTGCAAAAAAAATACAGCACAGACAAAAGGAGAATACCCAATAATCTGCTTCTGCACAACAATAAGTAACCATGTAGCCACAAAGGGGACATGTTTTCCCTGGAATTCACTGTCTTCCAAGGACCAGGCTGGATAACAAGGGTGAAAGAGGATGTTGCCACTGGCCTATTATGCCTACATTATTCCACTGTGAACTCCACAGAAGGTCAAAAACTCCAAACTCTAAGGATAATGGATTAAGCTAGTCCTCAAAAAATGACACTTAGTATGATTTCCAGAATAATTTAGTTGTTAATCTTAGCTACCCATCTATTCAATCTGTGTTGAATTTTCCTAGTAAGCAAAAGTTCTTTACTAAAAGAAATTCTTAATTGTCTACTAAACTCTTTCGAATCTCGTAAAATTGCTAATAAGCAAGGATAACACATTGTACACTTATCAATAAATACACTTCTACAATATCATATATCAGCTGAATCAAACACAATCTACTTTCAATCTCCCAGAGCTTTTGGTTTGCAAGGAACTGCATAAGGGCATAACAATACAAAATAGGAGGAGGAGTGAGGATAAGAAAAGAGCCACAAAGATGGTAAGAGGGATGAAGCAACTCTTTTATGAAGACAGGCTGAGAGAGCTGGAGTTGTTCAGCCTGCAGAAGAGAAGGCTCCAGGGGAAACTTACTGGGGCCTCCCAGTACATTAAGGGGGCTTATAAAAAGAAGGGAGAAGGACTTTTTATGGGGGCATATGGTGAGAGGACAAGGGGCAATGGTTTTAAACTGAAAGAGTGAAGGTTTAGATCAGATATTAGGAAGAAGTTCTTTACTCAGAGGATGGTGAAGCACTGGCACGTTGCCTAGAGAAGCTGCCCCATCACCGGAAGTGTTCAAAGACAGGTTGGTTTGGGCCCTGAGCAACCAGGTCTATTGAGTCGTGTCCCTGCCCAAGGCAGAGGGGTTGGAACAAGATGATCTTTATGGTCCCTTCCAACCTTAACCATTCTATGATTCTAAGACAGCAAAAGTTTTAATATGTTCAGTCTTAGTCTTAATGCAGTGTGTAATGCCATAAAGCTTTTTTGGGAAAAGTTGACCATTTTCCTTTTCAAAAATAGTCAGAAATTCAGAATTTGTCTGTTGCAGCCTAGAAAGAATCCAGACAATCGTCTGCATGTCCAAACATAACTGTGCTTTCTGTCCTTGAAAATAGAAACTACATGAAATATTGGAAAGAAAAAGGTGACATAATTGAGTTGAGGTTTTGCCTACATTTTACTCCATAAAGTGTGTGAATAGGTTCAAAGGGTGGAATAGAAGGAGTAGAGAAAAAGGAATTGAAGTAAACAAGTAATGAATTACTGAAAGTCTACCATCATGCTACTGGTATTGTAAACTAAAGGAAAAGCACAGTCCGTGGGAGGTTTTTAGTTGTTTTTTTTTTTTTAACCTGAATTATTTCATCACAACTTTACACCACAGGACCACAAACATTTCTGCCAACCAACTTATTTAGCTAACAAGATATTGAACTCCAGTGTGAAGTCAAGAATTCATGGCTAATGTTGAAAAGATGGTGGAAAGTTTTGAAAGAAATTTTACTGAAAAAAATCCTTCATAATTACAATAACTCTCTTAAAAATGGCTAGCTTAGGTTTTTGTTGTGTAAAAATGCCAAGCTCAGATTGGCAACTTTCATTTACTGTGTTTGTGCCTTCTTCTTCTTGACTCTGTTCTTACAAACCTCTTAACAGTTTGTAGTTCCTAACATTTTGTTCTTTTTCGAAGCAAAACATGTTTCAACTCTGCTTTACTTACTTGCACAATTTTGTGCCAATACACCTAAGATCAAATTCTAATTCCTTTTCGACCCCAAGGAAATCCAGAGTAAGTGCATTGACCTTACTGGAGTTACTCTAGGTTCATTAAAAGTGATCAGAACTAAGTCAGTGACTGTAACTGAGCAGTTCCTGCTTTACACCAATGTGAGATTTACACCTCAGTTTCAGTTCTGTAAAGAAAAATACTTGTGATCACATACAACATCCCCTTCTGGTATGCAAAACTATGCTTTTTCACTCTTCAGTGCACTGGAACAAAGGCTAAAACTTTTATCCTTCAAACAGGCAAGTATCAGCATCATTATGAGCAGATGACAAAGCAGGCTGAAATTTCTCTTTGACTAACATAAAGTGCTGCTGCAGAGACAGAAATCATGTCACTGAAGAATTTATATCACAACAGCCATAAACAGAAAAGGTCAAAATTGTTCAATAAAACACTCCCATGAGGCTGTGCCCATGAATTGCCCTCTCACTCTGTGACACACCAGATTCTGCTACCAATGAAAAACAACAGGTTAAGAGCAGTTTACACTTTGCCCCTGGAAGCAATTATTTTAAATAGGATTTGTTGATTCTGGTCCTAACTGGGGAACACTGCTGACTTCATTGGAAACTTCATGGATACAAGAGAACAGAAAATTAGCCTAGTTTAAAAGCATCCAGAAAGATCAGAAATTGATTAGATGACTGCAAATTAAGTAATTTGGTTTCTTTGTTCAGTTCAGTTTTGGTGTGTGGCAACTTGAATGCTACTTCTTAAGAATAAGAGGTGGCTGAAAAATTTAGATTTTCTTTTTCATGATGAGCAGATTCCACAGTTGAAATTAGTTTATTCACAGGAACTTCAAATGAAAATCAGGGCCTTCTAAGTTTTGCACAAAGTCACAGAAGAACATTAAAAAATTCTAAAACCCTATATCACTTTCATTATTCATGAATTAACTCATGACAAATGGTATCAAGCCAAGCCATGTCATAGCTTTCCATTGTCTGTCACAGTTATGTATTGTTACTGCTATTCTGTCATGAAATAATGGGATAAAACATCAAACATTTCAAAATGTAATTTCATTTCAATAGGACATTTTCCTTTTCTTTTTTCTGAAATGAAAAATTTTCATCTGGAAAACTTTTCTCAGTATTTTCACAGCAATCCATAAAGCCATAGAAAATGTGTTTTCTAAAAATGAAATAAGCCAACAGAAAACTTCTAATTGAAAAAGTTTCAGGCTACAGCCAACATTCCTCACCCACCTTGAACCTCCACCTCTAGGTAAATTCATGCTGCACATTGAGAAAATGTTGTCAAGTTGCAGAGCCATTGCAAGAGAACTAGAAAGACTACTCAGCACAGATCACATTGAAACTCTACAAGACAAATTTTAAGAAAAAATAAGTAGATAGTGACATGGTCTAAATTAGATAATCACAAACTTTCATTTACTCCAGTCACATGGGTCAAATTCTATGATTCTTGCAGCTAGCTCACTCTAGAGGGATTACAGTAATAACACCACCTGAGAAAGTATGTAAGATTTAACCCTGAAAAAATTCCTGTGAATTTGCCAATGGCATAAATACTGCACAAATATAAGTTAGAAGAACATCACTAACTTCAAAGAGCTCCAAGAATATGGCCTTAAAATTCTTATATTCCTCCTGTTTTAAAGCAGACACATCTGTCTGACCTGAGCTTCTCTAAAATGTGAAAATTTTATTAAAGAAAAAATCATACTCAGGGAGAATGGGAAAGGGTTGGACTCAGAGAATCAAGTATTTAGATGGGAAAAGATATTTGAAATCATTGACTCCAACCATAAATCCAACACTCTCATGTCCATCACTAAATTATAGAATCACAGAATCATTAAGATTGGAAAAGATGTCTAAGATCTCCAAGTCCAACTATTAACCTTCCATTTTCACTATCAAACCATATTTCCAGATACCTTATCCAGATGTTTTGTAGGTGCTTCCAAGCATGGTGTTTCTACCATTTATGTAGGCAGCCTGTTCCAATGCCCAGCCATCCTTTTCGTTAAGATTTTTTTTCCTAAATTCGCCTCTAAACTTCCCCTGTTGCAACTTGAGGTAATTTCTTCTGTTCCTTTTTGCACCTGAGAAAAGACTGACCCCCATCTTGCTGCAGCCTCCTTTCAGGGAGTTATAGAGTGATAAGGTCCCCCCGAGCTTCCTTTTCTCCAGGCTAAACAATGCCAGCTCCCTCAGCAGCTCCTCACAGCACTTGTGCTCCAGACCCTTTCCCAACTCCATTGTCCTTCTCTAAACAAGCTCCAGCCCCTCAATGTCTTTCTTGCAGTGAGGGGCCCAGAACTGACCACAGGATTTGAGGTGTGGCCTCAGCAGTTCCGAGTAAGGGGGACAATCCCTGCCCTGCTCCTGCTGATTCAGGCCAGGATGTCATTGACTTTCCTGGCCACCTGGGCACACCCTGGATCATGTTCATCTTCTGTCAACCAACAGGTCTTTTTCCAATGGGCAGCTTTCCACCCACTCTACCCCAAACCTGTAGGACTCATGTTGTGAACCATCACTTCACCTGGATGAACCTTATACAATTTTCCTCAGCCCATCAATCTAGCCTGACCAGATCTCTCTGCAGAGCCTTCTTCCAGTCCAGAGGAGGGCAAGAGTAGTGAAGGGTCTGAAGCACATGTCTTATCAGGAAATGCTGAGGGACCTGAGGTTGTTTAGCCTGAGGAAAAGAAGACTCATGGGGAACCTTATCACTGTCTGAAAGGAGGTTGTAGCCACGTGAGGTTGGTCTCTTCTCCCCAGAAGCCAGCAGCAGAATGAGAGAACATAGCTCCAAGCTGTGCCGGGAGAGCTTTAGGTTGTATATCGGGAGGAATTTCTTCAGAGAAAGTGTGACTAGACATTGGAATGGGCTGCCCAGGGAGGTGATGGAGTTACCATCCCTGGAAATGTTTAAGGAAAGGCTGGACATGGCACTGAGTGCCATGATCAGGTTGACATGGGATATTTGGTCATAGGTTGGAGTGGATGATCTGAAATGTCTTTTCCAGCTTCATTGATTCTGTGATTCCTGCCCTCAAGTAGATCCATCCATTTTAGTGTTTTCTGCAAACTGACTGGGGGCGCAATCTAATCCCTCAACATGCAGCAATGCAAAGCAGAATTTGGCCTTTAAAGTACCAGCTGTCTTTACCACTGGCCTAGAAAGTCACACGAAACTAAAATTTATTTTGTGAGAAATTCTGTTTTGCAGTTCAGAAAACCACTTGCAAAACTGTTATGGATATTTAAATGATGCTAAGAATGCCAGAGATGCTTAGCAGTTTCCCAAGATAATTAAATCAGACAGGATTGTTGGAATGGATCCTCCATTACTGTAGCACTTTGCAGTGCTAATGCTCTCCAAGCTCTGCTTACCTGCTGCTAAGGGTAGTTACAGCACTTCAGTCAGTGGCAAATGAGCAGCTGAGGAAAACACTACCTGCTTTCAGTACATAACGTTCTGCACTTGACTGATCGTGTATGGATTTCTGTGGTCTCTGTTAGCAGATTGCAAAATCAACAGTTAATAAAATTAAGCACTCTATTAAAAGACATACACCTGACCTAATTGCATGCTCAATGAGAACCGCCTATATACCATTCTAAAAACTGTCAGGCAGCCTTAATTTTGAGCAGCATCATTAGTTTCTATTATAAAAAACTGGTCTGAATTCCCACCTGATTTAATTTGGCCTGGCTCAGAAAAGCTACTTCAAATCCACTGGCTCACAGTTGCTGATCAACAATGTTATGAGCAGGAGCAGAACGAGATTTATGAAGCCCTAAAACTGTGATTTTTCTCTTATCCAAATCACTAGAGAAACTTCACTTCACTGATGTATGTCCTGATGGCTATTTCTGATGCACCATGATGAACCAAGGGTTTACAAGAACATCTCAATGTTACAGCTTCCTATACTGCCCAAGGTGATTTAATAGCTCACTGCAGTCTCCCCCATCCATTTGTCAGTCCTTTTTTGGTATCATCACTCATTCTCATCATATCCTTACAGCATTTTAGTGGCCTGGAAAAAAACTCTGACATCCCACACTCTAGGGTAGTTTACTGCCAGAATAGTCAGTGAAATCTGTTCACAAAAGGACTGACAAGGTAAAGTTAGTGCAGAGGAGAGGAAAGCACAGCATGGGGCAAGGCATCTGGAGGGAGAAGAGTTCTCCTATATAGAGACGAGGAACTCTTATTTCAGCTCACTGCTTGTACCTGTAGTCTCACATCTGCTTTAGAGATGATTTTACTGCAGCTACCTCAGCAAAGTTTCCTGTACTCTGAAAAAACTGTGAAGTTTTCACATATGCTTTTTGGTCTACTCCACTCTGTCATCCTGCATAGCTGATTGTACTGAAGTCTTTTTAAAAGTCTGAGAGAAAATAATAAGACCCAAGCTAATAAAATACAGTGACATCACATCCTGGCTTTATTCCTGCTAACTTAAAAATTTATGCGAAGTTTTCATAACAGGGGATCAGATATTAGAACTTCTCACATGAAGGGTTAAATGAGACATCACCTTTGACACTGACTGCGTGCACCCCAATTATCTGGAGCCAGAGGGTGGGGTTACTAAAGCTGTTCCAGTAGAGAGATTTTGATGATTAAGATAAATTGCTTATGTGCAGATGTTCCATGAAAAGCTGTCCAGAGCCAAAATGAGTATTCTGTGTATTTTTATGAATGATTAGATCAAGTGTTTGCAATGCATTAAGAAATGTAAAAAGCATCCAATGTCTGATATCAAATATCTAGCTGTCTACCCAGACCTTGCAAATAGTTTTTCTTCCCTTAAACATACTTACGCACTTAATGAAAAGGAATATAAGTGGAAAAATTGCTTCAGAATGATATACAGATATATGATATACAGTTAATGTTCACAGAAATGTCCTAGTATTGCTAAATTGACTGATTCCAATTCTTGTGGCCAGCAGCAAGAGAGCCAAAATTGGTGCCACTGCTTCCTATGAGTTCTGGACAGACTGTCAATGTACATCATTCTTCATAAGTAATATTTCACTATTTTTCCTCTGATTTGATAGCTAGGAAACATAGCATTCACCATCATGCAGATTTCTGCGGGTCCAATTTTCACTCTGAAAACTTCTATCCTTTGCTGTTTATGTCACCAAGCAGATGCTTCCAGAATTCTGGTCTGTATCTGATGTACTTAAAATCTGCAGTTGTTAATGTGTTCTTCTTTGTTTCTTAAATCCAGACTTAATTTACCTTAAAGACATGTAATATTCGTAGTAAGCAAACTCTACTTTCTCCAAATGTCCTAATTATATTTTCAACTCTGACTTCACTTGAATTTCTCAAGAGCTTTGTCATACTATAGATTCAGAAAGATGGATGGTTACTCTTGTATTTTTGTTCTTAAGCTCTATGGTTACAATTTGATTCCTATTATAAATACCAGTGGGTTTGTGCCAGATGCTCTCCCCTTGTTTGAAGAGGTTGACTGACAACAAAAAAGCCCAATGAGGGAATTAGAGTGGCAAAGCAATGCAATCATTTCACACAGAAGATCCCAGCTGGGTATAAAACTCAGATTTCCAAGTTCAGAGTATGACCCTACTCATAAGGCAACTGCACCCATGTCTCAATTAATACCTTGTGTGACTCAGAGAGGAGCAAATCTGGAGCAAAACAGCAGAAACTGTGGACCCAAATTCCATGTTACACATTAGGGTTTTCACAGGGAAGGGATTTTTTTTTCATACTCGCTGTAGTTCAGTCCCCTGAAGTGAACACCCACTGATAGTTGGCACATTTTAGATTTTCTACAAAAGGAATCCAGCTTGCAAAGTCAGAAATTGCCCTGTGGTGTGAGTCACAGCATCAAATAGCAAGACTGTTGAGAGATTCACTTCAGAATTATATGACTGATTCTCATTCATACACTAGTTCTTGGTCTAAATAAGTAAATAGAACAAGTGTTGAAAGTCCATTAGGAATTTCCCATAGAAAAAAGCTAATATCTTTATTTTCTCCACCTTGCAGATGTAATAAACTGCAACAATATTTGGGAAACACTGAGGATCAATACAATGATCATATTGTTCATAGCTCTTTTTATTTGATAATTAAATTTGTGAAGATGTTGTAATGTGCCTCTACTATGCTTCCTCATCCTACAATTTACAGAAATTCTGAGAGGATGACATCTTCAGTAACCAAATAAAAGAGATAGATATGGGTTATGGGTTAAATATCAGAACTAGGATCAAGTTCAGAAATAGACTGGGAGGACAACACAGCTTTTTCCTCTTATTCTCTGGGAAAATCTCAGAGAAAGATCAGATGGTTGAGTTGGCTTTTACTAGGAGTCCTTGCAAATAGTTTGGAAGCGCAGCTGATGAGATGATGAGTAGGGCTGTAACATCGGAGCTAAATATAGACAGGCTGCCAAGATAAAAACTAATGCACAAACTTGTCTTCCAGAATTTCCTGCTTGGGAGTTGGTCTGTGTAAACTCTTGCTAAAGCCCATCTTTTAAGTGTCGTCCAAAATAACAGCAGTCCACAGACTTAAATCCTGCAAGTCTGACTGTTAAAGATTATTGATTACTCACCAAATCCTTCTGTAGAGATTATAGCTTGTATTGTGTTGGCTCCTATCAATAAAAGAACGTGTTCTATAGAGACAAATATTTAAAAATTACTAAGTATATGATGAGATAAAATAGCCAGTATAGCAGCCTGTAAGTGTAGAGATTAAAAATGAAAATAAAGTGAATAAGTTTTCTGAACATAAATAAATGTCCACACATAAATGTCTATAGGGATTATGTTGGGTTTTACCAGCCAGACAAAATGAACAAAGAAATTTGAAAAATATAAAGCAATTAAGCATTCCATGCTGCATTAGCGACATGGCAGGAGTTTTAATTTAGCTTATTTTAATTTCATCTTTGCTATGCCTTCGAAATATATTAGCACTCCTTTACAAGTTTGCCTAAGCTCTTGTCTAAAAAGCTGAATGTAAATGAAGGGAAAGTAAGTACTTTGATCTTCAGTGTTACTGGAAAAGGAATTATACACAATGTCATATCAGCATATGATTTTCTCTCGAGTCTACAGGCTTTGCTGATCCGCAGACTGCGATATCAAACCCGGCGCAGAGCGGTTTGCATAACGCACTTCACATCTACATGAACGGCTCCATGTCCCAAGTACAAGGCTCTGCAAATGATCCTATCTTTGTAATACACCATGCATTTGTTGACAGGTAAGTTTCATTTTCCTTAGTAAAACTAATTCACTATGTGGGGTTTTTTTACAGTGGGCTTTTCACCTGCATTTTGGAAAGTGGAAACATTTTACATGTTTTTACATGCACAACATTTTCAGACATGTAGAAAGGAGCTGTGCTGTTATTTGAAGGCACGTGTCTTTCCTAACCAGTCTGTATGTTCACTGGATTAAATATAATTTGATGAGTTGACAAATGCACTTTACTTTTATTAAAAAGGTAAAAATAGTTCTTCAGTGATGTCATAATGACTAATATATATGGATGTGTATGGCAGGAAGTTTGGATCAAAAGTGAGTGACTCATTTTAACACGACTGTAATCATTTGGAGCAATTCCTTTACATTCTAAATGTCAGGGCTGTTTTAATTTCTATTCCATAAGGAAAATCCAAGCCTGCTATTCATAAATAAAGAAGAAAAAAATCCATATTTAAGTGTGACAAACAAAATTGTGACTGCCTCTTGATGAAAGAGAAAAGTACAGCTGTGCAGAATGAGAGGAGAGCAAACAGATATCATATTTATTAATAAGAAAGGGTAGGAGAGCACAGTTTTGGCAGAAACTGGTGAAATTGCTACATTAAGGGCAGCATTCTGAGATCTCATTTCTGTGTCACTATATTACATGTGAATGGCTACAAACAATTTACTTTGGATTGCATTTGGACCAAATTGTGATGACTAAAGAGCAATTAAAAAAAAAAATAAAATAAGCCAAGCAAAGACCTGTAAAAGCCACACAAACAGCACTTTTCTGGAGCAGTTTATATTTTCTTATCCATCTTCTACTTTTTCTCCTTTGAATGTTACTTGACTAATGCCTTGCTTAGGACAAAAAACCCCAAACTATTACCCTGTACAAATTTCCATAAATTTGCATGCTCAGAAATCTACTGTTTAAGACTCAGCCTGCATGCAGTAAAGTGCCTATTGAGATGAACACCAAAATGGTTTCTTCTTTTGGGCCACTGAGGCATGCAGCATAGGAGGGATGCAGATTGCATCTTGCAAGCATCTTCTTGCAGTCTGAGGCAGTTCACACCAAAACTCTTATGTAAAACTTTATTTATTTAACCAAAAATTAGTAGATGTAAAAAGACAAAATTGAAGTTGGGCTTCTTCTCTTTGTATATATTTAAAATATAAGATGACTGAAAAAAAGTTACCGTTTATATCCAATTAATATATATATATAAAATAGATTATATATTTGGTGAGCCTACTGAATATATTCCCCATATTTTTCCTATCCAGAAATAGAGCATCATGTCTTAGCAGGTCACCCAGGCATCAGTGAAATGGTTCCTTCAATGGCTGACCTATATGTCTTCTGCTCCTCATATCGTAGGGTATAATTAGTCTTCTGGAGGTGTCAGTTTTGAAAATCTTATATGTGAAAAGCTTTTCTTGAGGAGATTTTAAAAGTTACACATTGTAGCTTAGCTGTGATTTAGCATATCCATGCATCGACTGCTTCACAGGATGGATGGATGAGGGTTTTGAGTGTGGTTACTAATCTTAAGCTGGTGCCTGAAAATTAACTTTCCAACATCTAGGCTATTAAAAAGAATGGATCAATTGGATATACAGAGGAAAGGAACACAGAAGAGAAAAAAAATATGTTGTGCCATATCAAATGAATTGTTTTCGTTAGATATTGACACTCGAAGGAGACCTATGCACCTCTTGTCTCCTATTCATTGCAGGACTTAAATAGCACCTTGGTCTTCTTTCTGACCCTTTCCACAGACAAACTGAAGTCATAGTCATTAAGAGTCCCTGGAAATAATTCTCATAACTGTAGTTGTTACCAGTTTTAAAAGGCAAAATTATTTGCAAAAGATAATTTCATTAAGCTGTACTAGTGTTGAGGAAATAAACCACTGCACAGGCTCTCTGGGGGCAATAGAGATATGCATGATCCAACCTCATCCCATCTGTGGCAGAAAGGCATCACCAGTGCTCTGCAGCTGCTGTGGATGTGGGCCTTAGTACACATAGATGTAAAATCTGAGAATAATGCTGCCTTTTGTGTAGGTGACAGAAATGCATTAGCCTGATTTAGGTTACTTAGCAGCCCTATCTGTGACAGATTAATCATGCTTTTAGTTATAATTAATAAGCAGGTGACTGATAGGTACATACAGTACATTTTAGAAAACCCTATTCCTCTCCTACGTAGACTTGGAGGGCTGCAAATAAATTCCTTTCTGAGAGGCAAGTAAGAATACAAAGGGTAAAGGAAGTGGGGCACAGTCCCCAGAGCAGCAGAAGCACATTTTTTGGTCCTTATCAACTTTCCTCATTTGGGCAGAATACTTTTGAGCTGACTGCTATCACAACATTGGGCCAAAGGGCTTTTAACTAACTTTTCAACTGTATCTTCTGATAACAACAACAACCACAGTTCTGCTGGGTTTGCAGAGGCAGGGAGCAGCTCTGTGCCAGGAAATCAAGAATGGTCCAGCACTTTGGGCATCCAAGTAGGATCCCACAGGAATTTCCTCACTCCACTGAAAATTCCTTGGGTGAAACCCAGCACGCAGCTTGGTCTCCCAAACTTTCACCCCTTGGAGATGTGTTTCCTTCCCATCGATTTCAATTAGGCTTTTGAGGAGCTGTGGATCTGAGCTTGAGAGAACCCATCTGTACAGTGGGTGATATTAGATGCCTACGCAGCAGGGATGCTGTCAGGGTAAATGCATTAATGACTGTGAAATGCTCAGCTACAACCATAATAGGAGTGATAGCAATAAGGCAATAGATCATTGGAACTGATTTTGCATGGAAACATATGGTACAGAGGAGGATAAACAAGTGTATACGGAGCCTGCTGACAGGTGTAAGCCAAATGTTAGGAGTTACTTTCTAAACAGAGCAACAGTCAGCCTACCATCTGCTGTCCCTCACCTTCCCTGCCCAGGCCTGATGCACAAAAAGAGGGAAGGATAGATGAAGCAGAGGTGCAGTTGAGACCCCTCAGGTGAAAAAAAAAACCAAAAACATTGGCTTATAAACACTTCCATTTATTTTTTTTTTTTAGGTCATTTCCTCTCAGTAGTGCAGATCCATGAAGGTACCCAGGCAACAGCTGTCTTAGCAATGATTAATCAGTCTCCTTGCCTTCTTATTTGCTACATCAAAGATGTAGAGATCAAATCTCAGTGCTTGGTAAAAGCAGGTGACCGCCCTCAAAATTATTAATTGTTAATTGTTTGGCTTTAAAAAAAATAAAAATAAAAAAGATGCAACAAAATATACATTCAGCAAAAACAAGAGCTTTTTTAGCCCTCTGAAGCATTTCTCTTAATTGCAAATCCTTTTACTATTCAGATATGCTCTACAGTCAGCACAAGGGAATAACAAGGGAGGAGTCAACCCACTCAAGCTGTAAGGAACAGCTGCACAGGCCATGAAGACATGAGCCCACAGTCCCATTTGAGATCAGTGGGGTGTTTTCTGTGCTCTGAGAAAGAAACTCTTTCCACTCTGCTGGATCTTTTAGATGTTTCATTTCTAGAGGCATGTAGCATTTTCATCTGCTCTCCCTGCACTTCTTTCCTTTGAATGTTTCAGCTTTCTTTTCATTTATTTCATACCTCTATAACTCTGGGTTTACACACCCCAACCCAACAATTTCCCTAAGAAAAGCCAAATAGCAACAGGGAATAGAAGTTGTCATTAAAGATCTCCTTACAACTTTATACCCATTCAGCAATTAATGCAATAGGGCCTCAGTCTTCATCTTGTTCCTAAGTTCTGCAGCAATGGGCAGGGTTTATTACAATAATGCGGAGGACTTCTAAAGGCCCTGGTTTTAGAACAAGCAATTTAGAAATAATTTTCTGAAGACACACAACAGATGTGTAAGATATCAGTCTCTCGCATCTCTAAAGTCTAGTATTTGTTATACTATTTGCATATCAGTCTTGACCTAGATCCAGATTGCCAGTTCTAGTGATGCCATCATTAGAAGACCTGTTTTCTCCAGCTATCATAAATAACTGCACAGCTCAGAATACTGCTGCAACCACCATCACATTGACTCAATGCTCTTCTTATGTCCAAGTGTTCTTCTCTGTCCATACCCTTCTGCTGCTTCTTTGTTCTCATCACATCCAATCAACTGGTTTCTGTTGTGGAGGCCCTTCAATGCTCAACCCCAAATCATTGTTAAGGAACTCATGTACCCCTCCAAAATGTTAATTATACCAATCTCCATTGTACACCTTTTTGGCATTCAGACAAGTCCCTCCATACTCCTCCTTAGTTGAGTGCACTATTGCAGTCCCAGTGCACAGGTGTCTGGTCTTCCTTCTATCTGTTTGCATCTCTCTGTTGTGCCTTGTCCTGTGTGCATATTTTAAGCTCTGTCATTAAGGGACTATCTCATTACACTGGTCTGTGCAGCACCTGGCATAACCTCAGCCTCTGACTGTGGCTTTCAGGTACTAAAGAAACCAGGGGTAACAATTGCTTCATTTACTGTCGCATGAAACAGCAAAGACAAGACATCCCTGATGGACATCCCTAGACATCCGTAATCTGATCAGGAGCAGCCCATTCTCTTAGCCAGCTTTATGTACACTTTCAGTCCCTGTGGATTCAATATACTCACCTCAATGACAGCACCTGCTTCCACTAAAAAAAAAAAAAAAAAAAAAAAAAAAAAAGGGGGGGGCAGCACTATGGCAAAATTGGAAAAAGTGATTTTGTTGCAAAAAATTCCTTAACATGATAAAATTTAATTTTCACTCCCAGGAGATGTCAAAATAAAAGCTCCTTAGTTTTTGCTCTGTTTTTGGAAAAGAATATTTTTGTTTTCTCTTGAATGTCATCTCAGGGTTTTTAAACCAAAAAATGGCACAAGAGAAAAACCAAGTTGTTCTCTTGTTTTGAAATGTTGACAGGAAACAAGAACTTATTTTAGAAGTTAAAAACTATTTACTTCAAGGATTTGGAACATTTGGAGGAATGCATTCAAAAAGAATCGTCATAAACTCTTGTAAGACAATCCCATATTTCCAGACTTGTTTAATACATGAAGTAAGAATGCTTCTTTACCCTGAAATGTCTCCAGTGGCAGACAACACAGATAAATCATGAGGCTGAGGAATTATTTTCTCCCTTTGGTATACAAAAACTTAAAGACATCAAAACTTTTGACTGAGGTGTAGCTGATATGGAAATTGTAGTAAAATAATATATCAGCTAATAATAAAGCAATCTAAAAATTTAAAAAATTCTTTATAAATTCTATGATTAATTTTATTCCTTGATATGGGCACAGCAAGGCTATTACTGCTTTTTGAGGTTATATTTGCAAATTACACAGCCCAGAAGTCATATTTTTCTGGAGCTGAATGAGTTACAGCTTGGAGCCACTTGACATCTATTAGACAAAGGCAGGTCAAGAGGTTGCCATAAGCAATATCCTGGGAAGAGAGCTCTGATCAGCATGCACAGCTACATCCCACCAGCAGGCTCTGTGGCATAGCAGCCAGATAGCTCACTCTCACCCTTCCCTGATATTTAAAAAAATCACCTTGTTACAGCAGCTCCTGCACATAGAAAGCAGCTCTGTTCTATCACAAGGGACTTAGAGGAAGAAAACTGCTCTCCAGCAGAAAGTCTGAGATGAGGGTGGGCCAGGAATGACTTTGGTCACAAGCTTTATTGGCACACACAAACTCCTACAACAAGTATGAGATACAGAGCAGATAAGTACAGAAGGCGGGGTGGAAACTTGAGCATGGAAGTTTTTAGGAAGGAAATTTCTACTTTTTTTTTTTTTTTTTTTTTTTTTTTTTTTTTTTTTTTTTTTTTTTTTTTTTTTTTTCCCCTTGGGAATGTCTACAAATGTGCAGGAGGACACCTGCTCCCTCTGTTACCACAAGCCTTCTCCTGGCACTCAGCAGAGCTGCTAACCTTTCCCTCCTAACCTCTCAGGCTTTGTAGCATGTTAACCAGTGCTACTCAGCTTGTTTTATGGAGCTGACTCATTCAAAGTGGGCTCACTATGTGGGCAGAGTGAGTTCACATCTACTGCGAAATACCACAAAAATATATCCATAGAAAGCAGAGTGTAAGTGGGAAGGATGGGGTGTTGCTGAGAAACAGCTCCCCAGTATCTCTGCTCTGATATCGCTGCCTCTGGGGCTGAAAAGCAAATCACAGACCAAGATACTGAGCTGGGCTCAACCATCTACTTTAGTAAGCCTAAGCAGTTGCAATTGCAAAGCACCCAAAGGGATGCAGCAACAGCTTTGGAGGGTCACACCACCTATCATCTAACACATACCATGGCTAGAGGCAAAAGTGAAGGAGTACAGATTTAGAGCCTTCCTCCCCCAGTGGACAGAGGGGGACAGAATATATGTAATACACTTGAGGGTGCACCTGCATTTAAAGTAACCTTAAATAAGTCCTCTGGATATCCACAGATAGACCATAGAGTGGCAGACGTAGAGAGCTATAAGGACAAGGATCAGGCTCTGGAGATAAATAGTCTTTTTATTGATTAAGCATACATGGAACCTATAGTGCTGCTGCTTCACCTTGCTTTAGGGGAATGGCTAGAGAAAGGTTAAAGAGTCCTCTGGATCATCTGTGAAATATAGCAGTTAGCAATCTCACCTGCCGTGTCGTTATTCAGGCTAGATGTTTGTAATGATCCATTCTGTTCATAAAAGTCAATTATATAGCAGGTTCAGTTCAAACAGTCCCATTTAAAGTGCAAGTTTCATATCAGTCTTACTGCAAGACTTTAGTTCAGCCAACACAATTACTGAATGGATCACTTCATACACCACATATTTTGCAAACAATTACTGGCTTTTAAAAGGAAAGGTTATACTGCCCTGGAAGTTCATAAGAGCTGCATGGTTAGTCTTCACCTATTCTCTTAATGCTGGAGGAGGAGGAAGCTCCCTGTGGCACAGCAATCAAAATGAGCTCTGATGCAGACAGCTAGCATTTCCTTCCTGCAGCACTTTTGCAATAACAGCTGATGTAATTGTTCAAACTGTAAAAAATCACAAGAAAACATGGTACTTTTCTCACCCACATGTAGCTACCTCCTATTCATCAAAAGAAATTATCACTTCACTTCCATAGATGTGATTTATGTATTGTATGCCCTTGTGAACCTCAATAATGACAATCTTTAGTCTCAAAAGAACTGAATTGCAGAGCATAAAAGCGGGTTTCATAGTGTCAGTCCAGCTACCTCCACAGCAGTCCATTTTAATCTGCTTATTATCTTTCTCTTCAGGGAAAAGTAGTTATTAAACTTCGGAGCAGCTGGCATTTTTACTATCTCTGACTTCAAGTGATGTTTTTGTGTTAGCAACAAACCACAGCAAAAATGAATCTGAGAAATGTTACACAGGATATACATTCCATCAAACGCTAACTTCTGTGTTCAATGCTGCACAAGGTTGCATTTGTATTTCCTTATTTGCAAAGCACACAGGATACCCCATTATGTCTTATCTATAACTTGGGGTTTGCAGTGTTGGACAGTATTGGAGACCTAAACCTGAATGGAGAACAATTATCTGTAGCCAAACATGTAGCTCTGGCTTGTCAGTAAGAGGTGAAACAGCACACGTGGTTACAGCTATTTAAGGAACAAGTATTTCTCTCCTGTACCTCAGAAAAGTCATTTGCAACTTTCATTGGTGTTAAACAAAGGCTGACTTGACTAAGAAAAACAACAGTTTAAATCAGATATCTGACAGAATCTCAGTGCAGCTAATCCTCATTTAAACTAATTTCTTTCCAGCAGAGGTACAGAATTCCCACAGGAATTAGATTAATTTGCCAACAACTGGGTTAGGCTAAGGCACTACCTAGTCCAATGCTAGAGAATACAGACATCCCTCTGCACAGATTCCATAACATTTTTTCCAACACTCAGCTCTTGTCTTTAGAGTCAAGCTTAGCTTACCCATTATCTTCCTCTTCAGTAGAAAAAAAACTCTTTACATGGTAATATAACAGCAACTGATCAAATTTGGTCTCAGCACTTTTTTCATCCTACCCAGTTTTCTGAGAAGGCAAAACCCAGTAATATTTCAGTAAATGTTCTTTACTGGGAAAGTAGGCTACAGTACAGCATGTTAAGCTTAATGGTAGGGGAGCCCAGGCTTGAATGCATTGGAATTGAAGTCTCAGGTAGCTACATGACTTTCCTGGGAAGGGTTAAGCAGTTTGTAATGTAACCAAAGGAAATTGTGATAGCAAATGGGGAATAGAACTGCAGGACTTCAGCGACCCTCTCTGAGAGAGGAACAGAGAGCAATGATGTCTGCTCAGGATCATTTTCTCTGAATTCTTTGCAGGACTCTGGTGCTTGAGCAGCTTCTTTTCACAAGAGAGGCTTGAGGAACTGGTGAATTATTTTATTCTGGGAGAGAAACACTTCAAGGACTACATGATTATTGGAGCAATGAGGGGAAACTATATAGCCTTCTGCAGCCAAATGAGCATGCAAAGCAGCAATGAGAGATGCAACTGCATCTTCCCCAAATAGCTGTGGAAGCTCAAGTTGTCTGACATAAGGAGGAAAAGTTTCAAATGGAAAGTCTGAAGACCCTTCACTTAGTTCTACAGATGTGTTGAGGGTGTTTGATAGATAAGAGGAAAAATTTCTAAATCGCATTAGTAGAGGAAATATTAAAAAATCTCATAAATTACATGGAACTGTGTCAGGGGAGACCTAGGTTCAAAAAGGAGAAGCTCAGGAAACAGTTCCCTAGTTTAGGGAAAGGTTCTTCACCCAGAGGGTTCTTGGGCACTGGAACAGACTCCCCAGGGAAGTGCTCACAGCACCAAGCATGACAGAGTTCAAGCATTTGGACAACACTCTCAGGCACATGGTGTGACTATTGGGGATGTCCTGTGCAGGGCCAAGAGCTGGACTCAGTAATTCTTGAAGGTCTCTTCCAACTCAGGATATTCTATGATTCTATGAATGCAGCGGCTGCAGTAACCTTGAAGTTTTCAAGAAAGTGGGGCATAGGCAAATTGACATCAGTTTTCTCTTAGGTGGGATTGGATGCATGGGACTACACCCTTGTCAATTCCTTCCCTCTTGTTTCTTTTATCTGACACTTTCCAAACATCTAGTTTGTGCAGTGAGAACAAAGGAGATTAAATGCTTGTAATGAGATCCATGAAGCAGAGCAGTGCCAAAATCCGCAGGTGTCACATGGCTCCCCAGCTCTGGTGGTACTTTGTAGTGGCTGGGAGGGTGTCAGCATAGTGTATGTTATTATACCTCACTCAGAGAATGGTACTTTAGGAGGCAGCCTGCAACCAATTATCAATCTTGCTGAATAAGGAAGGGGCTTTATGTCATCTGCACGTTGTGCCTCCATGTTTCAGGTGGTCTATTCCACTCAAGTTCACAAAAAAATCCCCATTATTTGTTCAGAAGATGAAGTAAAGGGAAATAATGAAGTAAGCCAGACCTTTCCTGAAAATGAATATTCATTGAGGGGCTTAGAACACGAGCCCTATGAGGAATGGCTAACAGAGCTAGGGTTGTTTAGCCTGGAGAAAAGGAGACTCAGAGGGTGACCTTATCACTCTCTACAACTCCCTGAAAGGTGGCTGTGGCCAGGTGGGGGTTGGTCTCTTTCTCATGGCAGCAACTGACAGAATAAGAGGACACGGTCTTAAGTTGCGCCAAGGGAAATATGGGTTGGATATTAGGAAAAAGTTTTTTACAAAAAGGGTGATAAAGTACTGGAATGGTTTGCCCAGGGAGGTGGTGGAGTCACTGACCCTGGATGTGTTTAAAATAGACTGGATGTGGCACTCAGTACCATGGTTTAGTTGAGGTGTTAAAGCATGGGTTGGACTTGATGATCTTGAAGGTCTCTTCCAACCTAGTGATTCTGTGATTCTGTGAATTCATATGCATATACATGGGGAATACATGCTCTGGGAAAAAAAAAAATCAGAAGCACAGCATTATGTGGGAAGTGAGCTCCTTCTGGTTGAAACATCTTTTATTTTTCTGTTTTGTGCAAGTCTATCTTTAAAGTGTTGACAAATCTAAAAGCCCAAGCCCAATGGCACCAACAGCCTCATCTTCTTTACTTGTTTGGATGATCATGATGAAAGCCTGTTATGGGAAAACATATAAACATATAGAGATATATACACTCACAGCTTGGATTCTCCAGTAACTGGCCTTAGGCACCCAGTGTAGCCACACCCCCAAGCCCCTGTTCTGAGCTGCCCCACCCACAAGCAGGCACACACATGCAAGCATGCATGCACAGGTGTCTCTGGTGGCTGGCCCAGGGACTGGCATAGGAGTAACTTCACAGAGGCACTGAGAGGGTTTGCAGAAGAGGCAAAGTTGTCCAAAGATCCTTGCTGCATGCTGCAGCTTGGAATTGATGATGGAAGCCCCTGGATGTTCTCCAGCAGCTGGGACTAGACAGAATAAGCACTGTAACCCAGGGCAATCCTCAGCAGTGAGTCATCAGTGGGGGACACAGCCTCAAAGGCTTTGGATGGTTTTTCACAGTAATTGAGGGCAGCATCTTAATTTTTAATCAGACACTTGCATTATGACGGTGTAATTTGTTTACAACCTCCCTGAGAGCCCCTGTAGTGTCCTTAGCCAACTTAAAACAAGAACAAAAAAGAATACTGCAATATAACTGCATACATTGGCAAAGAGTACAGTGCCTTGACTTTACAGTCTTAGCATCAGCACCTCTTCCAGGACTGAAGCACTGATCTTTCTCCCAAATGCTTGGGATGGGAATTACCTGAGGTGACTTTGCAATACGAGCTGACTAGTGCCAACTTTTAAAGTGATGACTACTGTGTAATCACAGTCCTTGGGCTGGCATTTCAGCTTTGTTTAATTTATTTCCTTTTTCTTTTCTTTCCAAATGCAAATATATGTTGCTTGCCAGATTTCTTCTACAGCATGTCAGATCTCATGATACTGAAATAAAGTGTAAAAGTGAGCTCTAAGCTCAATGTTCTGTATTCTTTCTGGCATAGTCAGACTGACCTCACCTCAGTCTCACAACTGGAGATGAGGAATCAAAGTCTCCATGTCAAACCTGGTACAACAAAGGACATGGCTTTGGGTTTGAACTGGACAAATTAGTGGCTTACAAGGCAGCCATCTAGCAGCTGAATGGTTAATACTCAGTGCAGGCTCAGTCGAAGCACAGGTTTATTAGGTTTATTGAAATTGTGCCCTTTGTTTCTCAATGTTGCTTCAAGTCAGTTTGACCTGGTACATAGGTTAAGAAGAAGAAAAGTCCTGCTTGGTAACTACTGCTACCCAGAGGTATTCACCTCAGTTTCTCCCTTGTGCTGGTACTGGTCATCACACAAAAGAATAATGTAGCAGAATCCACAGCTTTAACCAACCTAAACCATACCAGAACAAATGAAAATAAAGGAGAGGTTTGGTTTTAAACAAAATCAGTTCCTTAATGCTGTTTATGGAATGTTTGTGCAAATGCTTACAAGGAAAGTGAGGACAAGGAGAAAGGAGGAAATCCATACTGTGCCCCCTGCAGTGCAAAGGACTCAGAGTGACCGTGAACCTTCACCATAAGGTGACTGCAGTCCTTCCACTGGGCATGCCTGCAATGCCACTCTTGTTCCTTGTTGTGTGACAGAAATTCATATAGAGATACTGAACCCTTTCTTTCCCCCTTCACCTCTCTCCAGCTGTCCTTCATTGCAAGGTAGAACACACTAGATTAAATTTTTTTGTTAAATCTTCCTGAAGAGACAGTTAGTTTGCACCACGAGCCAGTGGCTCTGAGGTGCCTCAGTCTTAGAAATGGATATTTAAGGTCTGGTTTCTCCTCTTACACTCAGTCAGTCAAGACCACCGCTGCTCATGACTATGGTAGCACACTTGGGAAATGGCCCTTAGAAGGGATGCTTTGCAAAATGATAAAGAAAAATGCCTATCTTTATTATTTTTTTTACTCTACTTTTCCTAGATTTTAAGATTTCCTTCTTGTGAGCAGTATCTTTCCAGAGTGCACAGTACTGTCTGGAACAGTAGGAAGGAATCCAGCCTACATACAGCAGTGCTTTTATACTCTGCCTGGTATTTCCCACTGGCAGCATAAACCCAGTTATTTCATGGCTCATCCTTTCATTAGTTATATGCATATATTATTCATAAAATGATATGAATTCATATTTTTAGTAAGAAAATATATATTGGTGGCTTTTCTAAATCATCTTCAAATCAACTCTATTTTCCCACCACTTATTAAACCACAATGGGTTTGTTTGTTTGGGGTTTTTAATTAATTTTCTGCTATGGCTCATTTAATTTCATTTTGTGTAACCTGGTATGTGTAGAGCAGAACAAAAAAAAAATACTTGACTCTATTTATACACAATTAAATAGAAGTGATATATCCATGTCTTTTATAGATGGGCTTTAATTTTCACCATACCACACTGCAATATTTTGCAAAAGCAAAGTATATTTTCCCTGAATGAAAATTTAAACTGACAAAGCATCTACATAACAGGTGGGCATCATTATTACTTTTTACCACATACCAATTCTTTGGAACCTATTAGAGCTGATACACACAAGAATTAAGCTCATCAGCAGTTACAGTGACCTGTATACAGATATATAGGAAAAAATTTAAATAAAATTGAGATTCCATGCTTTGCAGTGGTATAACTTAATGCTTAGGAGTGCCACAGTTTGGTACAAACTGCCCCAGAGCTGAGGTCCCACTCCCATACAGTGTGTCTGGAATGAATTTAGGTAAGTTGTTTTTACTCTCTGCCTATTTTGTGTAGAGTAAAAAGAGGCCTGAAAGAGTCTCTAAGAATTCTTCAAAATACAGGAAAAATATTCTTTGCTGTTATGATTTTTTGGGAATCCTTCTGACATGGTTACTTTCCTTAGCTATTTCTGATCAAACATGGCTTATGACTGAATCAGACCTTAAGTGATAGTGAATTTATCATGTCCTGTGATCAATTTTTCCAAGATTTAAATATAAACCTGAGCCTTATTTTAATCTACAGTTTTCTAAATCCAGCCCATTGTACAATATTAAAATTATATTTACTCTAAATAGAAAATAATCTTTGCATAGAGTGCTGATTATCATTATCTACTAATTACTGTGATATTACACTCACCAGAAAATAATTTCTAGTTTGGAAATGTACTTTAGAGAGACTGAGCCTCTCTGACTACTAAATATGAGACAGGGCATCTTTCAAAATTCAAATTACTCTTCAACCTCTTTCAGTTCTTGGGCCTTTTATATGGGACATTCAGTTTGGGCACTTTGATTTCTTCAAGAGAAGGAAGAAGTCTTCCAGATGCAAACAGTATTTTCTCTAATCTAAACAAAATTATTTTTTAATCTGCCCAAAGCCTTTAAATAAAAAGTACTCTTTCAAGTCAATTTTGCTTGCTGCTGAAGAAATACAAAGGGCATTAGGACTATCAGGAGACTAACCTCTATTTAATTTAGTTATTTTCCAGGTTTAAAACTTCTCGTTCTTAAGCTTTGATTACCTGTGGCCCTTCTAGGTAGACCTATCATCCTCAAGGATCTATGGTTTATTCCTGCTAATCCCAGGCCGGGTTCTCTCCATATCCATTCTCTTAATAAAATTCCCTACAACTTTTGGTTAGCTCTTCTCTTCTTTCCTTTATCCTGTCTTGTCTTCCCACCAGGCTCACATCCCATCTGCTCCCTTAGCACTGCCAGCATCTCCTGAGTGATGCCAGTCCAGCTGGAATTGCAGTGCTAAAAAAGCCCCTGTCACAGGAAAATATCACTTTCAGCTATACAAATAGCTAATTATTGCTCGCTCTCTTTGTCTGGATGCTGAGGAGGAAAGTAACCAACCAGACTTCTGCAGGAGCCAGGGAGACTTCTCTATTTCTCACTAAATTTATGTCCAATACCCTTATTTTTTTGCACAGAATTATTATGGAGATTGGATATAGCAGAGCCCTGATCTGAGACTTTAAATGTTCTTTT
The DNA here is from genome assembly GCF_965231275.1 of Zosterops lateralis. Classification (NCBI taxonomy): domain Eukaryota; kingdom Metazoa; phylum Chordata; class Aves; order Passeriformes; family Zosteropidae; genus Zosterops; species Zosterops lateralis. Next base: position 81,774,902 of record NC_139763.1, on the reverse strand, counting down.
TGTCACCTTTAGTTAAATTATGTCAAGAAAGGGAAGCAATAAGGAATAAAACAGGCCTGAAGATGCCCTTCCCTCATGGTCCTGCTTTGTTAGGCTCTCAGGTCCAGGGAAGGATGCAGAGGTTTGTACACAGAGAGCATAAGAGCAGTGGTTTGCCAAGATAACCAACAACTCTAGGGCATTAAGATCTGCTGCTTTGCCACAAACCTGGCTTTTCTACCAGGATCTTTGTCCCTCCATGAAGGGACCAGCTAATTACCTCAGCATTTTGTCTCTCTGCATGTAGCGTTATTTCTGCACATCTAAGCTCTTCCAAGGTTGTAGCTCCTAAGAAAAGAACAGGAAACAACCACACATTTTCAAGATACTAAAGGGAAATAACTTACATGACTGCTTAGGGGAAGAAAAGAAAAGCTTTTGTCAGCTGTAAGCAGATCAACATCTGATGATGGAAACACTGATTTCCTTCTGTCATGGAAACCCCATGCCTGTTATCGGATTGAACAACTCTCCATAGACCAAGGCACATGGAAGAATTGCAGTGATCCATCATAGCTGTTCAGATGTGTTCCCTTTGCCTTCAGGAAAGGATAGCCCTGCATGATAGAGAAAATATTTGATGTTAACTACCTTAAATATAGCCAGGGCTGGAGAAAAAAACCTTCACCTTATTTGAAGGAAAAAGTATTCTACAATGTTTGAGTCAGTGATCACTGACTGAAGAGAGTGTGATTGCTTTCTCCAAATATACTTTTTTTTTTGGCCCAAATATTTTCAATTAAAGTCCCCAAGGACAGGAGCACTGTGCCAGTGTCACTACCTGGCTGACAGCAAAAGCCAAAGGCTACTTCAGAATTTCAGTTTTCCTTAAAAATGTATGAAGGGAGTTAACAGTCTTGGCTGGGGAGTCATAAAATGTAACTTTCTGATATGAAATGGCTTATGGTGCCCAAGGAGAACAATTTGTACTTTACCAATAGAAATACAGCTGAAGTTGTGCCCTGTCCATGGGCTTTCCTCCGGAGCTGGATGCAATTTGTAGTTTTCTTTCTTGCATTAAGTTGGGAAACTGTTTTTGAAAAGCAAGAGTAAGGTCCTTCTTCCATAACTAACAAAAATATGAGTAAGGCAGGGAAATGGCAGTGCCCCCCTTAAAAGGAGACATACAAACAAATGAAGTACATGTAAAAAATATTACTGATATACTAAACCTGTCAGTTTTCTCAGGCAAAATTAAAAAAAATCCATCAACCCTCTCTTGAAAATACAAATTACCATGCATTGTCTGGCCAAGAAAAAAATAGTGTTTTGAGTCTATCCTACTAAACAAGCTGAGAAAAAGCATTTAAATTGAAATAATAAATGCAACTTCACCCAACGATTTTATTAACAAGCAGAATATGATCCTAATCTTTCAAAGTGTCAAATAAATCCCCAAAGCAAAAAAAACCCAAAGACTACTACAAGATAAATGCACAAGACTAGCTGTTCTGAAGGGAGTTAAAGAAAATGTGACTCTTAAAGCCTTAAAAAATGTTTCTGAGATTTCTATGGTGGCATACAGATATGTTCAATGAAAGAGATTTCATTGAGAGCCAAGATGATAAGATCTTGTGCCAGCCAATGGAGAGAATTGTTCCCAAACAACTCAATGAATTGTGCAACACATCTTGTGCATCAGCAAAACACAGGATTTAGAGGCATATGATCACATCTGAATCTAAAGTTCAGCTGCAAGGGCAGACAATTCAATGCTCCTGCTACTGCTAAGCAAAGCGTGATACCTCATGTGGGAACCACACTGCAAATGAAGGAATCCAAAAGAAGGAATCCAAAAGTACATATGTTCATTTCCATGGAAATGTTTTGCATTTGCATTCTGCTTGAAAGATTACTGGCCTAAGGATTCTTATTGAAAGCTTTTATGTAACAGCAACACTTAACTCATGTAGTGAGGATGCTGCATTTCAGGGCATTTCTTGCAAAGCTATTTCAGGCAAATGACGACTCTTAGCTCTGAACCTTGTGCTCATCAGCCCTCCGTATTTTCAGATTGTGACTGCTCAGCATTTTCTAAAAATCAGGCCCCAAGAAGTACCTCAGGAAGAGCATTCCAAAGTTAGTGTATGGATCATCACCAGACATTAAAAATCTGATCCAAGCCCTACCTCTGCCTTCTTAAAATATTGCTGTGTTCCCACAGCCAGAGTCTCTCTGCACCTCTAACAACCTTGTACTGCAGAGAAGAACTATCTCAGCTCCCATCTACAACTGCTAGGAAAATAAAACTCTGATAGTCAGGCTACTTTACCCAAGGCATGAGTAAAAGTCAGGCAGGGAAAAGATTGGAGCACAACACTTCCCCACATCCCACTCCTCCTCAAACTAAATTACTCCTTTATATTCTATGTCTTTTTTAGTGACTACTGAATTTCTTCATGCTGTTCTCAAAGATTACACAGTTTCCGTTTAAACTTTCTTTAGATAACTCCAGCTGAAGTCTTTGTATTGTTTAAATTTATCCATCTGATGTATTGTTTAAATTTATCCATCTGAAAGCTTCAACTAAACATTATTATTCAGATAAGAGTTTTTTCCAGACAGGTTTGATGAAATTAACTGAAGAAGAGAGACACAAATGAAGATTTAAATCAAAATTAGTATCTGCATTGTAAAGGGTAGACAAGGTGTACGATCACAGTCATGTTTTCATTTTTTAGAGGTTTTGATGCTATAAAGAGAACCAAGATTTTGGCCCTACCTATATTTTGCTGAGCACTGAGAGGGCTTTAATTTGGTGGGCTATGCAGAATGTTTCTCAATATTTCTGCCCAAAAATAAGAGGTTGAAATCTACTGGCAGAATTTCTTGATAACCTGCAGAGATTCTGATAACCCTGAGCACTTGCATTTAAGGACTATATTTCTGAGACAACCTGAGTCCCTGAATAGCTGGGGGAGAACAGGGGAGGGAAGTCCATGTCCTCTGCTCAGTGGACAGTGTTGGGGAGGAGCAACCACTGAGCTAAGATCTCCATTAAAAAACAATTTACAAGTCTCTAGATCATTTCTATCCCTTACAACTGATAAATGAATCCCGCCCTTAGCCTGATGTTGATAATTACCTCTCACCAGTATCTTCAGATTTAATACAGAGTCCTCTTCATGCAGAAGATACCTGCATCTTCTTGCCTTGCAGCATTTTTCCACGTTCCCTATTCCAACCTGGCACACTCAGGTGAATAAACACAAAGGATCTGAGGATTGAAAGTGAAGAATTGAACAGAAAAAGCTCAAAGTGAGGAGAACTCAGAATGTTTTGAAAGGTTCTTAATTTTGCTTTCCAAACACATTTAGTAGTTAAGTTGAAAATGCCGCTTTATACTTCCCCTACTGCAGCCTTTAAGCTTTCTGCATCCAAGTTAAAGAGCAGACACACAGCCCTGTGGTGACAGACAGCTGATGGAAGAAATTTTGGAAGAGAAATATGGAATGGAGCAGATGAGGCTGGAGGTGTGGGGAACCGTTTCTATTGGGTTTACAGGGCAAGGTTTTGGGAGTTAGGGGGCTACAGGGTTGGCTTCTGTCAGAAGGCATCTGAAACTGTCCCCATGTCAGATGGAGCTTGTTCCAGATGGCTGCAAGACAGATCTGCCACTGGCCAGAGCTGAGCCCATCAGTGACACTGGCAGTGTCTCTGGGATAACATATTTAAGAAGAGGTAAAATAGAGCTGCACAGTTGCTGGGAGAGAGGAGCATATAAAACAACAGAGCAGACACGAAGGTCAATGAAGAAGCTCTGTCTCGAGAAAGACACTTTACTGACAGCTGACCTGCTTTGTCAGCTTATCCCTTCTTCCTCAGATGTTTCCATTCCTTTGGTGATGTCCAAAGGATCATGATATAACCATACTTCATTGCAGGCTTGAAAACCCGTGCTAAGAAATTAGAGGAAGAGGAAACGGACAGAGCAGCTAGAAACAACATCATTCACAATGAGCCACAAATGTTTCTGAGAGTGAGGAGGAAGGACTGAGGTCTTTAATCTATTTCTCCCTATCCCTCACAACTACATGAATTGCTGAGCAAAGAGAGTGATTTATATTTATGGAATTTAAAAGGACATTCAGACTCTTTGCAGCACCACAGGCATTTGCTTTTTGTAGGCTTACATAGGAACTCAGCACTGAAGTGGAAAACCTCAAATTTGGATATTTGGAAAGCATTACACACAAATAAACACAAGAGATTGCATGCAAATTTGTCTCCAGCATTTAAAAAAACCCCATCACGTTCTTTTAACATTCAAGAAGAAAATTTCTGCTAAGGCCCATCATTAATTAACATGCTTTTTCTTCCACAGCATTTTTGAACGATGGTTAAGAAGACACAGGCCCATGCTAGAAGTATACCCAGCAGCTAATGCACCAATTGGGCACAACCGAGAAAATTACATGGTCCCCTTCATCCCTCTTTACAGAAATGGAGAATTTTTTAAACCCTCAAGAGAGCTGGGGTATGACTATGAATATCTGCAAGAACCAGGTAACATTGTAATTTTGGGTAAAAGGTGAAATGTAAAATTTGTTGCCTATGACCTGGAATATGTCTGTCATATGAGAAGATAAAAAATCCTTCTAATACCAGATTTTTCCCTGAATATAGTCTCAAATTGTACCTGCTTGTTTTTGCATTTTTGGTTTCATATATGTCATGGGTGAGCAACTGGATCATGGGTCAGGCACAAAGGGTTATAGGGAATGGGTGACATCAGACTGAGGACCTGTCACTAGTGGGTTCTGCAGGCCTCCATCCTCAGTCCTGTGCTCTTCAACATCTTCATAAATGACTTGAATACAGGACTGGAAAGGATACTGAGCAAGTCTGGAGACTTTACAAACTGGGAGGAGCTGTTGACTCCCTCAAAAGCAAGGAGGCCCTGCAGAGAGACCTCAGCAAATTAGAGGACTAGGCAATCACTAACCATATGAGATCCAAAAAAGGGGAAGTATCAGATGCTATACCTGAGACGGGGCAATCCTGGATGTATGGATAGACTGGGGAATGAGATGCAGGAGAGACTTAATCCAGGTGCTGGAATGTAAACTCATGAAACAGCCATATCAAGACCAGAAATACGTATACATATTTTTTTAATCAAAGACATTAGTTTCCTAAACTATTACTATATTATTCTTAGAATTGTACAGCTCAGACAAAGTGGCAAATACCATGACTTTCAGGAACTCTGAATCCTGAAATTGTACTGCAAGAGGAAGGAAATGGTAAAATACTTACCATTCAACAATTCATTTCTGTTGCCTCTTGACTCTTGCCTTTTCTCAGGGAAGCACATTGTCTGGAGCTTCCTCCTTCAGTCTCATCCGTATCCATCTGGAATACTAACAGAGGGTAGTCAGGAGGCCACACCAAATCAGGCAGCTTCCTGGCTACATCCCTTACCCAGGCCCAGGGAGGTAACATCTTTTCAGAGCACAGTGCATGTAAAAGCAAACTCGTGGAAGTACCATGACCCAGGAGGACATATGGATTGTTTTTCTGGGCACCAGTGAAAATGCAAGATAACAGGAAGACATTTACAGCCTTTGTGGGGGTACAACATTCTAAATATGGTTGAGTACATCTAAATCAGTCCAGATGCATAAACAGCATTCAAAAATAAACCACCATAGGAGTTCCTAGAGAAGGTGCCCATAGAGGTGCTCTTTCTTTTCACTACTAGATAGTAATTACTGTTAATAATGGTCTTTAGAGCTAGTAATTGGGACATGTGGATTCCAAATCCCCCTTTGTGCAAGCAGACAAGTATCCCTATTTTTCAAATTCAAGCTGGCACGTTGTTGAGTACCAGGTTTCTTTCCAGCCTCTGCTGTGAAGTGAGAGCCCTGTATGGCAAGGTTTTCATAACTCATTAAGCCATAGCAATAAAAACGGACACAGACACACACATTCATATCACAAAGCAAGAAGGCAGCTGATCATCTGACAGTGAGAAGCTGCCCTGGATTCACCATAGAAAGAGGATTTCTGTGCAGAATGCCACAGAATTGTTGTCTACTGCCTCTCCCCACACAGGAACTGTCAAAGCAAGTGGAATGCAGGTTCACAATTAGTGAAAGGAAGCTTTTTACCCCACTTAATATGTAGTTAAGGCAGGGATATTTTTGCTGCTAAAAGTTGTGACAAAAGTTCAAAGAGCAACTTGAAAAGATGATGGAAGGAGAAAAAAATCCTCCAACAACTATTACACACAACAACACCACATCTGGTTCAGGAAATCCCTGACCTACAAATTTTTGGAGGCTGGTGAGTATTCTGTGAAATCATTGTAATAGACTTGACCTTTTCTTAAACTCTCCCCAGTGTTCTGCCTCACTTATTGTTGCCAGAAGATGCTGAGCTAGGCAGGACCTTTGGTCATACAGTATCAAACTTCTTAGGTTACAGTCTGAAGTTTTGACAAAACTGTGAGGAGCACTGGGGACAGTGAACTCTGTGCCAGCCTTGGACATGAAGTTTGAGAAACAGACTATCAGGGCTGAAGAGATTGGTTTAAAACTATTTGCGGCTCTCAGACAATTTCTACCACTCTTGCCTCTTTATACTCAGTCTCCCAGTATTATCTATTTTAGAGCTTCCATAAACTGACTGTACATTGCATCATGTTAAATAATCTTTCTTTTTCTGTTTGATTTTTCAAGCCGTTCAGTCTTTCGAAGACTTTTTGACACCCTATCTTCAGCAAGCCCGTCAGATCTGGGCTTGGTTGGTTGGAGCAGCTGTGTTTGGAGGCATTGTTACTGCTGTGCTCACAGGGCTCATCAGGGCCTGCCAGAAGAAAAAAGGAGGAACTTCTTCAGAGATACAACCCTTGCTCACAGAAAGTGAAGATTATAACAATATAACTTACCAGTCCAATTTCTAGAGGCATCCAGTAACTCAGTCGTGTTACTAAGGTGCTAATCAAGAATGCAATGTTTGATTGATGTTTACAAATACCTTGTTGAGGTGTGCTGCAGAGACAGGATGGGCAGTCTCAAGCCTCTTATAACCTCCAATGTTGTAGCATCTCGTCAGATCCACTCCTACAAAAATCCCCCACATCCAACATCAGCTACGACGCCACCCAAAGAATACCATGTATTTCCTAAGCTTGATTAAATAATGCTCCAATGAAACCAGATCAGCTTGTGTGGTGGATTTATTGTATAATTCTCTTTTATTTGTTTTTTCACAACTGTAGGGTCCAATTCTGCAGCCCAACTCATATGTTTGGCACATGGATATAGTGACAGGTATCTGCATAATTGGTGCTACATCCACTCTGTGTTCGAATGTAGAAGCAGAAAGAGCCCTTTAGTTCAGTAAGCAAAATATACAGTGATGAAGGAGAGTCTGTCCCACAGACACATTTTCTTCTGGGATAGAAGAATTTTCCCTCTAGCTCCTATAATGTCGGTCCTTAATTGAATGCCATCAGCAGAAGAAAGAGGAAGCTCAGAAACCACTTCTCACTTGCTTTAAATTCTCATTAGTTGCTGTCTTCTATACTGCCTTGCATTTATCTGGGGAGCTGGGTGATTTTTAGGAGAGGAAACCTGGTCTCACCATACCCACCTCTGTTCCATTTATTGATTGTTCACATTATGGCTGAGTGGTGCTCAGTATGCACAGATTCCACCAGGTGACCAACATGTAACAAAACAAAGTATTATGGGTTGACCCTGGCTGGACAGCAGCTGCCCACCAAAGATATTCTATCCTCCCTCCTCAGCTATGCATGGCACAGATAACATAAGGAAAAGTTCATGTGTCAAGATAAGAACGGGGAGAGATCATTCACCAAATACTATTATGAGCAAAACAGACTTGATTTGGGGAAATTTGTTTAATTTTGATTTCCTGCCAATCAAAAGTCAGAATAGGATAATGAGAACTACTACTACTACTTCTAACAGTAATAATAATAAAATACACCTTCCCTGACCCCTCCCTTCTTCCCAGGCTCAAATCCAGATTTCTCTACATTTTCCATGCCAGCAGCACAGGGGGGATGGGGAACGGGTGCTGTTACATCCAAGATGTAAAGACCCACTCAATCTACAAAGGGAAAATGAAAATCCTGTAAGTTCCCAGGGGCTTCCCAGGAGGACTCTCCTGTTGGAGTCTGGAGCTGGTATGCTTTCGGGGTGCCCAGTCCTGGAGTTAGAACATGGCCAGAATATGTTGGAATTGTGTACCTTAAAAGGCCCAAATGTCCAGCTTTGAGACAGCTTTGAGACAATGGCTGTGGCAGTCTGGGACAGACTGACTGAGCTGTGACCCCTGGTTGGGTGCTTGCCCTGACTAAAACGCCACTCCTGTGTTTCATTAGATGTTTGCTGAAAAAAATGCAAAATATTTCAGAGTCAGTAAAGCAGTGTCATCCTTTGAAAAGTTGTTCTGATAGAAAAATCCTAACTGTATTAAACAAGTTTATTTCAGTCTTCTCAGTATTCCATGGTGATAGCATTTCACTTTCACACTGATCAAGTTTATTTTCACCAGATGTCACCCGCTTGCAAAAGCCATGGCCAACAAGTCATTTCTGATTCAACTCTTCAGCTGTTCGTGTCTTCTCCACAGATCACCAGTGTTCCCTGGGCCTCCCTCCTTTGGCCATGACAAATCACCATGTATGAAAGGATCAAAGTGAAGCTTTGGCTCATCAGATCTTCTAAATCCTACTTTTTGGCAGCTATTGACCATCCCTTTTTCCTCAAAACCATGTAATGCATAATTTATACTTGTGACCACACTCATGACCTATTTGTGAAAGTCTGTTTATGCCCTGCTCAGATCATTTACCAATTCCCAGGTAGGCTTTTTACTTTCTCTTTTCTTCAGTGAAGGATCTAACAACCCACTTTCTTTCTCTGGAAGTTTCATCACAGAGAACTCAAACTAGCTGTAACTGCTGAAAGAGAATTTTTATCCCTTTCATATTTGCAGGCATATCCCCAAGCAATTTTCCTGCTCACCATATGACCTGGAGACCACATCTGCTTTGAGAGGGAACAAAGAACACAGGCCTGTTTCCAACAGTCAACATGGTCTGCAGCCAGGAATAGATAGCACATTGTATATTAATCTTAGTAACTAGGACAGAACTCACACCAGCAACACCTGCTGGTTCTCTCCATCATTGTAGTGTTTCTGCTCGGACCAGTGGCCTGATGCCAGCTGGGAGTCAAACCCTTTGAGGGATGTATCTGACTCTGAGCACTGGGAAGCAGCTCCAGCTGCTTCTCTTTTCCGAGCAAAGCTGTTTAGGTTCCTTCAGCATGGGAAGCAAACACTGCTGCTGTGCCAGGTGTGGACTGACAGTGCCAACCTTAAAGCAACTGTTTTGGGACAGGAGACATCGTCCTGTAGACATGCATTCCCTTCAGCATTTTGGGGACCCTGCATCTTAGCTTGGACCTGCCACCAGGTTTTGGGTGAGTCAGAAAGAAGGAGAGGCTTCATTTATCACCATGGCACTAAATGTTTTCTAGGCCACCAGCAATGCCAGGAGACATTGCGCTTTCTTCTCTGAAAGCTACAAACGCAATGGGCACATTTTTTTTTCTTCTCAGGGTCATGCTTAAGGTTGTGTTTACTCCTGTGCTCAGACATATGTTGAATTAAATGCTGAAGCTCTTCATAAATGTTTCCCTGAGATGGATGCTGGAGCTGCTTTTTTTTTTTTTAAATTGGGAATGAGGTAATACCATGAGGCTGTGCTTGCAATGTGATCTCACTGAATCAGAATGATCAGAGTTTAAATAAAATCCTGCCTTTACCTTTTCCTCTGTCTGGCCCAGGTATCTTGAAACAAGAAACTTCCCATTGCCATTAGGCAGCTGGATCAGACTTAGGGAATCTGTCCTGACAGGATCAATGACAAAAATAGGACATAATAGTACTTAGTGCTTGAAAACCTACATCCTGTGTATGTACACCAGGCAACCACATAAACCTTCACCCAGTGGGCAGGATTGTACAAAAGTACTTGTTAGATGAAGAGCCCAGTAACTAATGTCCAGGGAAGTATTTGCAGCATCAGCACCATGTTGTTTCACATAACGAAAAAAATTCAGAAACCTAGAGCATACCTGATAGCTTCATTATAAAGTACTCAGCTTTTCATGTCTCTGGCCTTTGCAAGAGACTGTTACCTCTGTCAAGTTTTTAATTTTCTAGCCTAGTCTCTTACTTCCTCATACTGTTACGAGTCACATTTAGTCAAGGCAAGACAATAAACAGCTGTCAGTTTTTTCATTCTGTTCTCCCTTCCACATTTTACCCAAATTTGTATTTTTAGCACCTGCCCTCTCCATTGAGTTAAATCTGCAATTCACCATCTGTGTATCCACATGTGTATGGATGTAAATTTTGAATCAGTCTTCATAATGAGCTGAAAATTGGCAGCAATGAGACTTTGTCATTAAAAATGGCCTCTAACTGTAATTTTTGTAATAAGCTTTGAGTTGGGTATGAAATAACTCTTATAACTACAAAATCAACTTATTTCTGCATATCCATCTTCCACCCATTAGGCCTTCTGGTATCCCATTTCATAAATGGACATTTCCCCAGAGCTCTGTCCATTACCTCCTTCTCTTGAGGGTATCAGTTATGCAGAATTCACATGATGCCAAAAAGTTCTCGTAATCTGGTCAATCAATAAAATACGTAGAAAAACAAGTACTTTCCCCACATACAGAAAAAAAAAATCCTCTTTGAAACAAGAATTTGGCAGCAAACATTAATTTTGGACCCTCACTGTGGCTTGGCACTTCACATCACATCTCTTCATGAAACTTGACTCTCCCTCGTTTCCTCCCAGGCTGCACTGTCTTATCTGAGCAGAAAAGGGATCCCTGGGAGCTCAGTGGTGGGATTGTCCCACAGTTTTGAGGCTGGTATAGTGATGGTGATGGCAGGTATGGTTGTGTATGTACAGTAGTGTGTCACACAGATTTTAAAGGAACTTGGGTGTATAAAAGCACCTCCCTGCTTTTCTTCACTGTTTTCAAGTCAAAGAAACATTCTCAGGCAATAATAAGCAAATAAGGCATTTTCAGGTCAATTACATACTGTTGACAAATTTTCACACATTTTCCTGAAACCAAAACAATGTTAAAGTGCTTCTGGTGTCTTGGAAAACTTAAACACAACCATTTCAATGTGCTACATTTTCAAACTGGTGTACATCTTCCCAAGCACTTTTGACAACAATGCCATAAATATAAATAGAGTAGTCTGCAGAGCCTCTTAACTCTTAGGGCAGAGCCATAAACAAGGCTTTCCTTGGCCTTGCATACCAATACACCCCTCCTTTTAATCAGGTTCTGTTTTTCCCCACCAGTGACTAGTGACAAGAAATTTTCTACCACATTAATATCTTTACTCACCTTCATTCCTTTGTGCAACCTATTACAAATAAATAGTCTATAAATACCACAGAAGAAAATATATTTCTGGAAGAAGTGCTAAAAGCTTAAGTTCTTTGCATATGACCCCTTCATGCAAAGGCAATAACATTTAAAAAAATGCTGGCTATTTGGTTACAGAGCTGAATTCATCAAGAAGGTGTATTAAAAACTTGAAGGCCTGGACCATTTTCTCATAAATGTATGGGAGATTGGCAAGGTGGGGCTCTGCTAAATTTACTATGGATTGATTACATTGTCAGATGACCTGTATGAAATATACACATGGTTAAATAGCTTGAAAAATACCAAATTATCAAAATGACAGTATTTGTATACAGAAATACTTAATGGTGCAATTATGAGAAAATGCCTTTTTTTTTTTAATTGAAGCACCACACACAACCCGGAGTAACAGAGCTACTACAGTCATTAGCTGATAGCAAAATACATATACTCATAGCAAAAATACAAATACTTCAAATACAAATAGTACATTTACTGTAATAGTAAAAGCAGTGCAAAATGTGTGCCTATGTTTGTAGACAGGCACTATAAGGAGTTTTTCCAGCTCCCCTTTCACCTGGATGATGTTACAGTCATTTATAACAAAAGCAAGTGAATGTAAGGTTTCTCAAGTCAGAACAGCAGCAATTTGTTTTAAATTTCATCTTGCCAGTTAACACCAGTGACCACTGAAGATACAGACCACTAGAGAATTTAGGCTCCAAGTCCTCTTTTACACCATCATGGACTTGGGATGTACTTTAAAATTAATTTTAGTCTTTTAATTTTATAGTTTGTGGTCTCAATTATTTAATTCAGAGGGCTGACTTTCAAAGCATCAACCTCCTATTAATATTCAGGGAGAATCAGACTCTAAACAACTCTTGTTTGAGAGCAGAAATGAAAACCAGGCTTTGCGATCTTCCTCACAGCTACTTCAGAAAATCAGCTCACATCTAGTCAGAAAGACTCTTTCCTTTAAGTGAAAAATATATGCTTTAATCAAAAAGTCTAGACACCAGGTCTTAAAAGTGGTGGCCTTTTGTCTCATCCTAGGAGCCATGGCACTCTAGAGCACCCAACAGGGATGTCTGCAGGGAGACTGTCACTTCAGAAATTGTGTTTAGCAGTCTGGGCACAGATGACAGATTGGGAAATCTCTGCAGTCATCCTAATTAAGGTGACATTCCCCTACAAGAAGAAATACTAGTGGAAAAAGTTACAGGAAGCCTTGTTTGCAAAATTAATCTGTAGAGATCAGAAACTGTGGCCTAACAAAATTAAGTTAGAGGTAAACTAGAAAATAGTTCTAGGGAGGAAGACAAGCTGCTGGTTATTCAGAACATCAGTCATCAATCCACAGTGCACAATTTCAGATTAGAAAGCACAGTGTTATTAAGGTCAGTCTAATGCTTATGCATATCCTAACAAGAAACCAGAAAGAGAAATGATAAATTATAGAGCCATTAAATTTATAGAATTTGAATTTGGGAGGAGTCGGAAAACAGATGAGAAATGCAAGTTATTTTGAGTCATAAAAATGATGTTGGTTTTCAGGAGAAACAATCCAGGTTGCTGCATTGATTACAAATTATTCTCATGTGCCACTCCAGCCCTCCTGTAACATCCCCATGCCTGCAATGCGCTTTAGGGCGCATTTAAGGCTCTAATTTAAGGAACCTATCAGGTTCCCTGCTGTGAACAAGGCTGTGACTGCATTGAACAGCTGCCCCCCAGCTTTCAGAGGCTGGTGGAACCAGCAAGGGGGTACTTATTCCTTTTGCTCGAGTATTAGAATCAGGAACAGGTGAGGAATCACCTGTGTGTACTCCTCAGATGGTTTAAATTTTTCAAATGTTCCAATAGTTTTTTCAAAAGTTTTATCTGCTGAGAAAATTTAGGTGTTCAAATAGGTTTTTCAAAAGTTTTATCTGCTGAGAAAATTTAGGATGGGGACCCAGCTGTATCTAACCATCACAGATACTTACAGCCCATATAATGCTATTTCTCCAAATAAATGAGTATGTTCACTGTAAGAACATTGGAGGGGGAAAAAAAAATCACATTTTAAAAGATTTTGTATCCCGGAAAGCAAAAACCCAAGTCAGGTGTATCAGAGCTCCCTGGAGTGTCTTCACCGGTTTTCACATCTGCCCCTTGACAATATGAGAAGGGTGTTCATTTATTTTAGGAGATTTGGTCCATTAAACAATTTAGATTCATGTGAGATTGGTGCCCAGGTCAGGCAGACAGCTGCTGCTGAGCCCACAGCTGCTATTACTGCCTGCTATTGCCCATCCTTCTGCTCACCTTGTTATCAAGAATTTTTCATGGTCCATGATGACCACAGAGTGTTGAAGTTGGGAGAAAGAAGCAGTTTTTTTGTTCCATCAGGAAAAAAGCAGACTGCAATACTTTCTTTGTTGTCCACTGTAAGGAGAGTTTATTATCCACATCAGCATTTTCAGCCAGGTTTTGTAAAAAAAAAAAATAAATAACTGTGTTCCCCTTTCCATAATCTTCTTCATGAACATTGAGATTTCTCTCTTGATCAAATGTATTTGTGAAATATAGTTTCCCATAAAAACTCTCCAAATATCAGACAGAAAATCAAAGCTCAAGAGCCAAAACACATTTGCCAAACCTCATTACTTGGCATGGGGAAGGTGAGCGGGAAAGGACATTCCTCTTAATGAAAAACACCATCATAATTTTTGAAAATACAATTTTTTCCTCCGATAACTCTGCCCTGCCTGCCACTGACCCTGCATATAGTATAACTAAACACCTTTTGCAGTTGCACAGATCAGGAACTTCTCCAAACTGCAGCTGTTAGCTTTCCCTATATTAATTTAACAACTAAAAAAAAATGAGAAGGAGTCTGTTGTTTTTTCTTTTATCTTGCTGCTCTTAAACTCCTTATTCTGGAGGGATGGTATCTTTTCCAATTATTGTATCAACACCACTCTGTAATGAGAAAGTAAAAAAATACAACTCTGAGATCAATATATATGCAGTTTAACTATGTACCCCTACTTCTCAGAAATAAATGACCCCGAACTTTTAACAATTCTGAAAAATCTCAGAGAAGTCTGCATACTTGCATTAATCTATGTCTGATGTGCAGTTTTACTATAAAAACCCACAACCCTGCCAAATGCAGAAATGATTAGGTAGGTGGACAGCCTCCAGAACATTCAACATCTTGCAGGAAGTGGGTGCCTTAGTCTGCAGTGCACCCAACATACCCCATAACACACCACCAGGAAGTGAATTATGAGTTTTAAACCAGTTGTTGCAGATTTGCTGTAGAATCAGCAGCGTCTTGAAGATCGTAATAAAATAGCAGCTCTCAGATTAATATCTATCAAAAGCAGCATGATCTGAGCATGCTGTGAAATACTTCACCAGAGCAAGCAGACTAAAATAAATGCCCAGAGCACGTTTCAATGTCAGGCACTTAAGTGTTTGGCACAGGCAGGGAGGATTTCTACTCGTTTCTGATATGGGAAGGAACTTTGCTCACCACCGTTTTGATGGGTCAGAATCAGGCAGATGCTCCTTTCTCCTCCCACTGTGCTCTAAACAAAGACAGAGTGTAGTGGAGTGATATTCTTCTAAATTCCAGTGGGTGTGATGAGGAGGATGAGATAATGTATTCTGCTTCTAAGGTGGTCTCTCAGCCACAGATACATAATGGAGTAAGCATGTGCCTCATGTTCTAAGGCAGAAAATTCCTGCTGTCATGCCAGAGGATCCTGGGTCTCCTGCAGCCTATCTGTGGACCCTGTGGGGATGTTTCAGCAAGTTTAGGGCATCACAAAGAGCATCAGAGCCTCTGCTAAGGAGTAAAATCCCAGCCTCCCCTACCAGCAGTAGTACACACGCACACATGCACACACACAGTGCTTCCATGATTAAGGCAGCATGTCATTAATTGATATCAGGTCACAAACAGCAACTCAAACATGTTTTGCTCAGTCTTGGAATAGTTGTTTATTCCAAAGTCATCAAGCTTCCTGTAAAGTAAATATCTTTAGAGTACAGTGCCATAATTACATGGTGTATAAACATATGGTGCTTTGTCAAATACAATAAGAGACATAAAATCACATCGAGATGATCTGCTAATATAACAGAATGTAAAAGTAACATCTGAACAGCAAAAGAACTCAGCAGCCAAATACTTTAGTTGTCAGGACTGCCATTAAGATAAAATGGCTAATTCAGACAAGTATTTTGGGCAAGAAGCCTCCTTTCCATACTGCAACCAGGATTTTGTATTTTAACTAAACAAATTTAAGATGAAGGACTATTTGCCAGGCAAATCAAAACTCTTTTCCAGTGTGGCTGTCCCCATTTTATTGGTAGGCAAAAAAAAGGCTGGATTTTAGAAAGAGACCTAATGCAGCTGGGTATAAAAATCTCAGTGGATTTGAATTCTTCATGTTACTCTGAAAATCCTAGGCAGAGTGACTGGGTTGCAAGGGAACTCTGTAAGAACATGGGATAAAGCTCAAGAGCCCTGTTTAAATCCTATTTTTCACCAATGGATTTCATCTACCCTCACAACACCATGTAAGAAAGGAACTCTACAGGAAAAAAGTTCTGCACATAACTAATAAAAAAGAGAAGAATAAATCAACCTCGAAAAATAGGAAGATAAAAACCCAGAGCTTTTTTAATGATCAGTTTTCTAGTTCTGTCTTATTATACAGACAACTGGTAAAATTTTTCCTTCATTTTACTGGAACTAACAGACTCAGAAAGCTTATTGCTTACTCTTAGAAGGTTTATGAGGCATGCAGGTACAATAGTGTCCTTCCAGTCAGTGAAACCCAGTTCCTCTGTTGTGTTGGGGGGCAGCAAGGTGAGGCTACAAAATGGGCTGTCTCATGCAACAAGAGTGTGACTTGTTATAGACATGAAGACTCTAAGTACTATCCTTTTTCTTAAAGTCAAGCTTGGGTGAAAAACTTACAAATGAAAGTTCAGGGCCAAATTTTGCTTTCTGTTCCACTTGGAAACTAAGCAGACATTTATCTTCAAAGAATTGTACCACATCCTGATCTATAAAAACATAAGAACAGATTGAAATTACATTAATATAAACAGGCACCTCTGAAAAGAACATTGAGTACTCAAAATTGTGGACATTTATGTGAATACTTTCCAAAATGGTTATCTTGCACATTGTACAAAGATATAAAAAGTAAATGTCGCCTTCCTTTTTAATAAATTATTCTTATTTCACCTCTAGTGGAAAAGATATATAATTGCAGAACTTGAAATTCAGAAAGAATTTTCTGGTGTCTTCCTTTTGGGACAGGGAATAGTGAAAGAAGAAAGTGATCAGAAGTGAAAAAGTTAAGACCCACAGCTACAGAGAAGATACTAATTTTTCAACCACATTATATATGTTAACTGTAAATAACTACTTCTGGGGCTCATTTCTTAAAAGAAAAGCTGGAAAGCTGATCTTAGTTTATTGACTTTTCCAATTTTTAAGGATTTCTATAATTTCCTTTGTGGCCTATATCTTCCTTCCTGAGACTGGATTTTAATTAATTTGACTAGTGGGATAACAGGCTAAGGTCTTTTCAGCATACTCACACTTGTACCACTGGATCCAGTTTCCTGTTTGTTTACCACATGAAACCCTCACATGGCTAATTACCCAAAGTAAGACAAAAATGGATCATGCCTTCTTCCTCACAGCAACCCAAGTCTAGACCTGTTACAGACATTGCCTGGAAAGTTCAGATGACAGTGTAGACATTAAAGAGACGCCTTGCTTTTAAAGGGAGATATTGAATTGCTGAAGCTCAGACTGTGGTACTATTGCTTAGTTTGAACTGTACTTTTTCATGCAGGTCGGAAAGAAAAAAAAAAAAAAAAAAAAAAAAAAAAAAAAAAAAGCCAAATAATGTTTTGCTATTAGAAAATACGTGGTGTTTTTGTTTTTTTTGAGCTAGTTTCAACTCTTCTAAGCATTTTGGAAGAATTATTTTTAAACAGATGTGTTTTGGACATATGAGAATTTTCAACATAAAAAAGATGTTTCAGATTTTTTTTTTGTTGGTTGGTTCTGAAAATGAAATCAGATTTACATAAAAAATGTAAAATCATAGATCTTTAAAGAAACTGCCCATATACTCATTATGGAACTAATACAGCTGGGCCATTCAAAATACTTTTTTGGACATTGGTTTGAGGGAAGATACCTCAATTATGAGTTTTCATCTCAACAACCACTAACCAAGAGAACCATTTCTTACTCAAATTTATGTTTCATCAAATTTGCTCCTGCAAATGATCAGAAGGAATACCAGAAAGACAAAAGCTCAGTGGGAGTAAGGGTTTCACAACCTGGCACATTTGGACTAAGGGTACCTGTCTCAGAAAAAGCTAATTAATAAGCCCAGAGCTTCATCAATATATAAAGCCTGGAAGAGGCTCCTGGTCACATCTGAATCTCAGTGAAAGCTCTGCTCTTCTCACAGCAGCATCAGGGCCTCCCTCTCAATGATGCAGAGCTGAATATATGTGTTGGGAACTGACTGCTTAACAGCACAATACTTCTTCTTTCCCTTTATAAACAATGAGCTTTCGAGCTCCCAGAAGCAAACAAACCAGGTGAGGAAATATTTAATCAGTGAAAGAAGGAAATTATATGCAGCTGATAAAGTAGGGGCTGTATGGAAATAGCAAATGTAATTGAAAAAAGAAACCCTTTTCATCACTACCCAGGGTCCTGAAATGCCTACATGTGAAAGCAGAAGCATGGCTTAATTTCAATGGTAGCCAAGAGATCTGACCCTCACAAAAACAAATCCCCAATTTTTTTTCAGGAGATGATGTAATCTTTGCTCTTACGAGTTTTCCCATTTTCTACACAGCTGCCCTTGTAGCACTGACCCTCCTCTGATTGCCAGAAGCATCTCCAGCATTGGGATGCTACCCCCCTCATTTCCCTGAAGCTAATCAAAAAGACTACACGAGCCCCATTGGATTGCACACACCAGGAGCATTATTGTACAGGCTGTATTGTATTGAGACCCTCTGCATTTCCCAAAATGGCATTTTCCTGAGTTACGGGAAACAAAGAGTGGAAAAAGCCTCCTAATACAATTTGTGCTATGGAGGGAAGAAGAGCACAAAAGGAGAACTATGTGATACATGGGTGATGATGTATCCAGTGATCCAAAGGTTCAAACACACCTCTAGATGAATGCTGCAGTTATATGCAGAGAGGCAGAGTGTATCTGAAAGCTCAGCTCCCTCTAATCTTCCACAGTGATGGAGCAGACCAACGTGAACGAAGCACAAATGAATCCAGCTCCAACAGATATTTCACTATTAGGTGGAGATCCCTTGCCAAGTTCCATCTCAGCCTCATTTTTAAGCTTTGGGGCATTATGTTTTTGTCAAAAAGTGAGTATCAAACTGTTAAACAGTCAAAAAGAATAATGTCATAAGTGAATCTTCACATTCATAGCAAATATTTTTTAATAGTTAATTATGTTGCTCTGATACAATAAAAGAAAAATGCAGCCCTTGTGTCTTCTCTGCAGAGATTTTGACATTAATTTTTCAGTAACACTACTGGAAAAATGGGCAGGGTATATTCAGTTGTGGGTGGAAGCTGGCATTCACCATCCTCACCTGTTCTAAACAGTACATGCCTTCAAGCATCTAACACCCAATGAGGTACAATAACATAACCTGCTTCCCTGTCCCTGAACAACAGCTTCTCTGAAGCTAGAGAAATAGAGTATGTCCATACCTTCAGCTAACCATAGAACTGTGACTGTAGCCAAAGGCCAGACCAGCTCATTGCCTATACAATTCACCCTCAGGTATGACAGCTCTGAGCTCCAGGCTTGAAAGTGCATGCAGGAGGCTCACCCAGCTCTGTCTAAAACACCTTTCATCTCACCCTGCAGACTCAGTCCAAGAGCCCCTGACTCTTCCTTTGCCAAAGCATAGCTAGGCCTGGCTTGGACTCACGGTTGTTCAGAGATGTGACAGCTAGTGTGGTGACCTGGCCTGCTTCTGATCATGCATCATGTATCACTGACGTGTTCTCCCTAAAACAGTTACCCAGAATCACAGGATAGTCTGAGTTAGAAAGGACCCACAAGGATTTAAGTGAATTGTCCATCCGGGGATCAAACACACAATCTCAGCCTTGCTTCTTCCCAGCAGCTTGCAGAGCTGCTGTGCAGCATTCCTAACCAGGCTGTGCTGAGTGCAGCTTGGGACATGGTCCACTCTACATGCTCTCTGGTATTTTGCATTTCTCTCAGACTATTCAAGGGAAAAGCAAAAGCTCAGAGGCGTTATTTATTCAATTCGGAAGCAACCCGCTATCACTGTGTTACACTTCCAACACACAAACACCATGACACAGCACAGGAGGGAACCCGTTATCCCTGAAAAGGAAATAGCATGCTCTTTGGAAATCAAAACATGTGCCCTGCTGTCGATGAATATATTCTTGGTTACAGCACAAGGAGGAAGTTTTCGCTTTTCCTCCCCCACCTCCCATCCAAATTTCTTCCCCAGGGTTGCAGAGTATGAGATGAGCAACATGACCTTGCAATGACAGAATTTTAATGAGTGACTGGTGCACCAAAAGTGATGCAGCAGCGTCTCCCTGCTCAGTGTTGCTATGTACTCTAGACATTTATGTAACACTGCTTCACATCCTCAAGGCTGTTCTTTCCTAGGGTCAGCAGCAACAAACACAAAATTTATTTATCAAACTGTCAAAGCTACTTACAGCTGACACAGAGAACTCTACACTCCAGTATTTAGGTGAAAAGGAGTTAACGGGCAAAGCTATTTCCCAATTCCACAGCTGCAGAATAGTAGATGTTTTTTAGAAGTAGGTTAACTTGAAAGAGTAAAGGTTTTATTTCAAAGGAATTGCTTATTTCCAGGGTGTTTGCTAAAATATACTAGTTTTCTTCTGGGCTTTAGCACTGAGTTGTGCATGGAAATGCAATGTATTTGCATACATTAGCTCTCAACCCCCAGGGAGAGTCTGTATCCACATCTAGAAAATGGGGTTTCCTTTTAATTTCTAACATTGAGAAGCTAAGAAGAATGTTTCCTCCCTCCCCTTGGCTCCCAGGTAGAAAATACCCTGTTTATTGTTGGCATTCATCATCCTCTCCTGCCCTCCTTGGGTTGCTGCTCTGTTGACACCAGTTTACCCGAAGCTTCAGGACCAGCCTTCCCTTTTATCCAAAGGTTCTGTTAAGAAGCAATCTACAGCTGGGACACGAGGCTTTTTCCAGTTTTCTCTCTGTGCCCATGTACTAATGGGACAGATCCACTGCTCTGAGTACAGATCCACCACCTGTCTCTTACAAATAGGATCCCTCTAGAGAGTATCACACTTCAGGCATAGCAAACCTTGAGGGTCCACTGCCCTTTAAGGAGAAGCATTTGTTGCTCAAAACCTTTGTGTCAGAGCATTCATTATACATGTCACTCCAGCAGAGGACTCAAGGTTTTTAACTTTAGAAGATGCTAATTAATCTACTGTGCCTACAAAGGAAATTTCAGTTTCTAGGATTTACTATGCTTAGTACAGGCACTAAAATACTAGGCTCTTTATGGAAATTAAGAGTCTCATTTCAGCTCTGTACATTTTGCCAGTGCATCACCATAGTGGCCTTAATGAAATACACCAGCAGCAGAAACAATGCAAATCCCAAATCAGTTTGCAGTTGAGTCATCAGCTATATTATATATATATATATATATATATATATATATATATATATCTCCCTGAAAAATGTACATTCATAGCTGAAAACCTCAGCTCAGCACAGGCACCAGTGGCATTTTGATTAAATCTTCTTGTTAAATCCTCTTGGCTAAAACAATAAAAACTGGTTGAAATCGTGAGGGATGGAAAATCGGCAGAAAAATTGGATGCATAATCCAGAGAAGAACAGATACACCTTGCCTTATATCAAACTGGTGTGTTTATGAAATGATTGCCAGGCTGAAGTGAAAATTAATCCCCCTAGAAATCCTTTTATTTTTCAAAAGAGTAAACACTGCATTTTAATAACTATGCCTCTTCTCTGACTAATGGTCCTTGAACCACTATAGGTATTGACTCTTTAGCTTCACATCTGCTTCTCCTAAGCCACATCTTGTGGTTTGAAACTATGACCTGGGGTGCATTAAATGTTGAGTAGAGGTTTTCCTCTTAGGCTGCTGTTCTCCACGTCCTACTAAACCATTACTTCTCTGCTCTGTTAGGCTGTTACAGCTGTAACTGTTCCCAACACAGCTGGTCTGCTACTTAATGTATTATCTGCCCTCTCTCAGCCAGCTCCAAATCTCTTTGCCCCCTATGTGCTAGAGGCTAGAAGAGGAGAAAAAAAGACAAGGAAAAACCCACATGGTAGTAGTAGTACCACATACTGAAACAGAAAACTGTTGCTCCAAACACAGGGCTGGAATAATCGCTGTGGAGGAACAGACTGTTCTGCAGACTCCAGTAGTGAAGGTCAGTCCCCACCAGGCCTTCCCATGCAACATCAGGGCTCATCTCTGCTGTTCTTTGTTGTGGCAGTGGACATTTACTCAGACAAGTAATCTCAGTGATATGGGAGTAGGTCTTGGGTATGTCTGACTAATCCTGCTGTTACCTGTGTAAAGCCCTGAGTTCCACACTGCTGCACACAAAGGCTGGACTCCTGTTGCAGAGAAAGGACTTGGTTTTCATCATGGTCTTAAAAAAAAAAAAAAAAAAAAAGAGTCCTGAAACAATTCTGATGAATAAGAACACAAAGATCCTGCTGAACAAACACTGAGAGGTCTGCAGCTTTGTGAAAGACTGAGCGAAAACTGGGATACAGGTGGGATCCCTCCCCTGCCAGCAGGACAGTTTAAAGTGCAAAGTGATGCTCAATTACATAAATCCAGTTGGTCTGCAAATGTGGAATTGAGTGCTGTCAGCCTCCACTTACTTTTCTGGCACTGAGTTATATTTTTACATACACTTGGCATTAGATATAAAAGCAATGGAATTTAAAAGAGGGCTTGACACTGTTTTGCAAGCTGGAGACACACTCAGAAAGAGCAATGACAACATAGCCTGTAGAAAGATTGTGTTTGTCATAATATCTGCCACTCCTGAAGCCAAGTCACAGTCACAGTCACTCAACAGCCCTTAAACCTTTTGCCTCTCTGAAGCAAATGAAGGTTTTAGATTTTCCCCAAACTTCCTCACCTTGTCTAGAAATTACTCAAATCAGCAACAGAAAGGTTTACCCAAAATAAAACACAAGCACATTTGCATGGCTATTAGACAGATCTTTCCACTGCTTGTGCACTAAAGCGATCCCAAAACATTAATTAAGACTCAAAACACTCCAGAAAGGCAGACAGTCCAGAGCTTGTTTTACAAGTGGGTCAGCTGAGTCAGATGCAGCACAAAGAGAGAAAGAGGACAGCCTGAATCTGCTTTGATCTTGCTGTGACAGCACTGCTTAATGTAACAACATGCGTTGAACATGCCTACAAACAGCATCAGTTCCTGCAACAATGCAGAGTAAGAGCACAGTACTAATATTACTGTTTTAATTATAAAGTGTTACCCGTACAGAAGCTGAGCTAGAAAGCATAATCTGCTTTAGCACAGAGCTAACTGCAAAATTAGCTGCTCATTATATGGTAATGGAGCTGATATCTGTCAGAGGAGATGTAAAACCACAAACAACATAGTGATTAGATGACTCTAAACTGTATTTTAAAAGCATGAGATATTAGATCCCAAAACTAGAGGAGAAGATCACTTTCTAGTTGTGGGTAACAGATGCAGGCATGATTTCAATCATCCTTTAAACAGCCAGAAAACAAATTATGCAGGACCTACAATATCCAGTATCTATACATTTTGCCAACACTTTTGTGTTTATTATAAAATCTATGCAGGCAGTATTAGAAATAAATCTTACTGATTAAAAAGAATCTAATCCTTTGCTGCACACCTCCACTTTAACAGTGATGGATGAATGAGATCCAGCAGGAAAATAATGGTCCTTTCAGCCTCAAAAAGAAAAAAATTAAAATCAGTAGCTGTAATGTAGGCTTCCATCTCACACTGCATTTCTATTTTGGCTTCCCTCATCTGGACTACTTCGAGAATTTTCGTCAGTAGGAATTCATCTATCTCTGGTTCTTCCCTTCCTCCTGGATTTCAAATTAGGCCGAGCCAGAGGTAAAGACTTCAGTGTCAGGTTTGGACACTGAAGAACACATTCCCATGGGGCTGCACTGATGCACCCTCACCCTGCCGCTCACCGAGTGCAACTCCTGAGCAGAAGCTGCCAAGGCAAAGACCAAACTTATTCCACTAGTTATACATACAGTATGCCTATACACCACCTACTAGAAAAATGTTTCCCTCTGAACACTCACATTGATACTTGCAGGCTTCTGTGCAGAGACTGTGTCCCAAGCAGAAATTTAGTGCCTTTCCCACTAAAATAAAAAAGATATTCATTGGAAAGATGTAAATGAAATCAAATGCACCTCCTTAAATACAGGTGAACCAGAGGCAGAAGAATTCTCAAGCCAGCCTCTGCCTGTGTATGCTGCAAAAACTACATTGTACAGCTCCCAGGCTTCTGCTAGAGATCAAGGGGAAGGTTTTCACCATGATAAAGTGATGCTGCTCTATTAAGAGACACTAGTGGTGCCTATTTATGCCAGCTAAGTGTATGATTCCTGTTTAAATTCCCTCATCTCAGCAAAATAAGAAAAAGGGAGAAAAGAAGAAATAAAGGAAGTTGGATTGGCTATTTGGATGGTGAAAAAAAGGTGCTCCTCAGAACCAAAAACTTATGAAGTGCTAGTTTCAACCCTTAGCTCTCCCATGGCAATTACAGGCAGAAAACAGCTGAGGGGAGGAGAAGGAAGGAGAGCTTAAAATTGGGATGTTTTGAGATCTTCCTCTATGGAACAAACTGAAAGCATACTGCAGCTCCTGCACAGTTTCTATCTGCACACATCATCCAAGGAGCCACAGAGTGAGGGATTTGTTCTCACTCAGCTGTAGATCTGGCCTCATCCTGCTTTCAGTGGCACCAGGGCAAGCAAGGGTGGCTCCAGGGAACACACTCAAAGGATCACAGTCTACCAAACATACTCTGGGACCTCTAAAACTGGATTTCAACCTGCTGTGTTGTAAAATAATCAGCCAGAGCATCAGAAAGCTTGAAGTATTTGATATTCAGGTCATGTGAGTGCAGAGTGAGTGCATCTTCTATGTTGACTGTGTGGTATAATAAAACTTCAGGTTCTATCTGCTCCTGTTCATTGTTTTTCTAGCTCCATCTTTATAGCTGCATAAATGATAATTATTTTGCAAACTCACTGAATACTGAATTGATGCAAGATACAGAGTTCTCCACGTACAGATGTGTGCTTGCCAAAAGGCTGTGACTAACATCATAGCAGAGGCTGCCCACTGGTGCTACACAATTGTGCCCACTTTTCCTTAGGTTAACTTCATTACAGAAGTAGACTAGCAAGAGTAACACTCTATATTTTAAATACAGAATCCCAGTTCTGCAATGTATAATAAGATCTTTAATATGGAGTATTTTCACCCCAAAGCCATAAGATTCGTATACCAACAAAAGCAAGAGTCTTTGTAATACGCTATGATTCGCCACTTGGATTAACCTGGGGTTTCATTTACTGATCCAGCTTCAGAGAATTGAAGTGGAAGAAGTTCAAACATTCTACAGATTCTTCTTCCATCAGTTTTTAAAGCAATTGTGTCTCTCCCCAGCTTCTGTACATTTTAATTAACAGAAACAAATCCAAAGAATCACTCCCACCACAAATATTGTGTGAGCACATTTGAGTAAAAGCATGATTATTTGTTGGTATACTGCTGCATCCATCAGACTTAAATAATCATAAATAAAAATATTTGTGCTATTCTTTGGTACATTTCTGTCTGTTTAAACCACAGCTGAACTTTTACATTGTACAAACAAAAAATTGCACTTTTATCTTCTAGAGAATCTTGCTCCAACAGACTTTCAGCTGAAGGATTCTTTATTGTACTCAAACCTTGTCCCATAAGAATTGCTGCTGTTGCTCAGTTTATGAAGTATCTTAGAGATTTTGTTTGGTCCACAGCAGAAAACTCCAACGGTCTTCCTGTGGGGGGGAAAAAAAAAAAAAAAGAGGGGAAGGGAAGTTATGACATTGTGAATAAACAGTAATTTCCAATAATAGGAAGAAGTGGATCCTGGCCTCATGGTATTATGCATAAGCCACCTACATATAGATTTGAAGGTGAGAACAGTTCACTAGATGATGCAGTTAATTTTACTGAAGCCACCATACCTTTCCCAAATATCCCTACAACAAACCGTATTATTTATCTGACTAAGACAACTCTAAGGAAGAAGTGCTTCATCTTAGTCTAAAGATACCAAATGATGAAATATTATTATTTTCCATTCTCTTTTTTTCCATGATTAATCACTTTTTTGTTAAAAATATGTCTCACTATAAAGATTTCCTTAGTGTAACTCATGAATTACACAAGCATATCCAGTCACTAACAGTGATTCGTTACACTGATAAAAACAGAGCACTACTAACCCATGATTATTTCTGGCAGCAACAGAATAATTTTACTGCTTTACTTTCACATTAGCATGTAGTTTTTCCTTCAACATCTATATTGGGAAATCTTACAAAAAGTCAAACACAGAGTATGATCCTTGTTCATCACCCATAGATCTTAGCCCAGGTTTTTTAGTAAACCTGACTTTTTCACACCACTCTACTGACAATATCTCTTTGCTCTCTGATCACCTTAAAAATAGACTGTAACTCAGACTCACATTCATACAACATTTGAGGGCTCAGAACTGTAGCTAACATAAGAACATAGGACATCC
Source organism: Zosterops lateralis (assembly GCF_965231275.1). Classification (NCBI taxonomy): domain Eukaryota; kingdom Metazoa; phylum Chordata; class Aves; order Passeriformes; family Zosteropidae; genus Zosterops; species Zosterops lateralis. The sequence continues at coordinate 81,748,462 of NC_139763.1, read as the reverse complement.
ACGACAGCAGGACTAAGCCATTCACAATATTCACTATCTCCTTTTTTTTAAAAAAAAGATGAGGAATAAGAAAAGAAGCAGGGAAAGACAATGAAGTGCTGCCTTTCCTGTATCATGAAAAAAAAAAATTAATCTTCTTCCTGCTGAAATTGCGCCACTACAGAAAAAGATCTTAAAGATTTACAAGGATGAAGAAAAATGCTTTCAAGAGGGAACATGGCTCTAATTCTTATGATCTACAGCACTCACCAAGAGGCTGGAGATTTGGGTTCTGGGCTCAGCTTCCAGAACTGTTTTGGCATTTTATCCAGTAACTATTTAATATACAATATTTTAACACATGCAAAGATACTCCAACTCAGTTTAAAGCTCCCTGTGCATGTGTTTGATGAGAGGAGGGAACTAATATAAGAAGAAATCTCTGGTGTATACATGTACATGTCAGGTGTCAGGCAGCTGCTGGATTAGCAGGGCAGTGCATGCTGTACCAGTGCACAGCAACACTGGCAAGGTACAACTGAGCACTCAAACATCAAAAATCATCACAAAGTTATGCAGGTAACTGCAGCAATGTTCTCATGCAGGCACCTTACAATGTGTATTTTAATTGCCTTCAATGACATCATCTCTCATGTCCATTCATGGCAAAGTCATATGTCATACTTTTCTCATCCTTAAGTTTAATAGATAAACTTTCTTGTTCTGGCAGTCTCCTTTAATGGCAATAAGTGTTGTGCTGGTGGCTGAATTTGCTGCAATAATGAGAGAGCTGTTTCTTGTTGCTCTTAAATAAGATTTCTCAGCACTTGCAGACTCTGAACTCCCTCTAATCTATGCACATTGGAGAAAAAGGATTCGTGAGCTGCCAGCAGGACTCTGTCTTCTACTGTATATTTAATTGAAAGAATTAATGTTGTTGTTGGGTTTGGGGATTTTTTTGTTTTTCTTTTTCTTTAGTCTAATTAGTACAGTGAACTGACAAAATAGACCCCAAAGAGTTTGGCTGCCCCTCTCCCTTTCATTACATATAAACAGCCAACGAATTAAATACATGTCTAAGCAGCACATACTGCCAATGTATTCCCATCCCAGCAACATCCTTCCATGGTATACAGAATTTTTAGCTAGTAATCAGAATCACAGGAAGGTTAAATGATTTGTTTGAAGTCACACAAGAGACCCACGGTTATAGTCTCCTGAAACCAGCTGAGCCACTGTTCTGTGCAGTGAGCTACAGCGCTCAGACTGCCATCCTGGGATAGCTACCATCAGCATCCAGTCTGGACACACCATCTTTCTTCCTCCCCTGTGTCCCTGCCTGCAGATGTCTCCCCCCTGCCTTGCCCAACTCCTGCCTGGCTGCTGGAACACAAGCAGAAAGCTGGCTGACGAAAGCTACTACATTGAGCAGCATACTACTGCCTTGAGCTGATGGGCTTTAACTGTTTATCTATCACTTGTTTAGGAAAAAGGCTCACTTTGTGGCTTAGATGAAAACAGGCAGGTGTGTAGTCTTGTCTGAAAATCTTCATTAATACCATTAACATGTTTACTGTGAAGAAAACTATGTTACAGGACATTCTTTGTAATAATTATAAACTTCAATATAGAATTTACCCATTCAGAGCACTATGCAAATAATTCCTCAGTGTTCCTACAGGATGAGTAGGTCATGACATATTCTTACATCCATTTTATGAACAGCAGGAGTTGAGAGAGAGATTAAATACTTTGCTACATTGAGAGGACAGAGTCAGGACTTGAAATGTTCCTGTCTTAAATCTCACACTTGTTCCTAGAGAGAGGTTTCTCCTTTAGAGCACATGAGAAATGTATCATGGTGTTCCATGCTTTTTTCTCCTACAGGTATTCATGTCTTTTTCTAGGCCATTCTCTACCTGGAAAAAGCACATGTCCATTTGACCTAAGCAAACCAAGCATGGTGCAAGCTTTTCATCTAGGACACAACTGGACAGGAACAAGGCTGTGACTCCATTCCCCCACAAAAAGCATGAAAGAAAAAGACCAGTAATTTATTATGTAACTGTTCCAATTCAGATTGCTGGGTCTGCAGGTGAAATATGAACTATGAACAGTAGATGGCATACAGCTGCTCCTCTTTTCCCAAAAGAAAAAAAAAGGGATCAGGAACCCGATGCTGGGTTGTCCCATGTCATGCTCTGAAGGTCTGGCAAAGCTCAGACACTTACAAATGCCCTTTGCTTATTTGGGACCCAAACAGCAACAACAGCAACAATTCACAAAGCACACAGCAATCAGACTGCTACACAGTGAGAGCTTTGCCAGCTGCCTGTTTATTTATATGCAGCTTTTCCTAAAATCATGAGATAAAAACTGGAAAATATCTTGGCTGCCCATAAACAAGTCCAAGGGGATGATTGCAAATGTGAAAGTCTGAATACTGGCACCAGATGTTGGAAACAACTTGACCGACCTGTTTTGCTTTAATTTGGTTTTTTTGGTCTCCGTATAGCAGCAGGGACACTTAGGTGGAAAGTTACAGAGAAATAAGAACTGAGATAAAGCTAGTAGCAGACCTGGAAATTAGGCTAGAGGGAATAAATGAAGTTTCCATCTCACCCATGGAAATATGGAGAATAATTACCTACAACAGGTAAATTTCTGCAGGACAGCTGAGGTTGTCAAAGGATTCATTACTGTGCATCATTACAAGTAACTACATCTATAGGTACGGACCTATATAAACTTTGACAAAGAGTGACAAAGCCTACATCTTAACAAGGTAATCAAAAGAGTCAGAACATTATTTAGGTATTAAAGACATCCTGCTTGAAAATGGTGGCCCAATGTAAAGACCTGATGTGAAAATGCAGAGGAAATGGTACTTGAAGTCTAACTAGGAGTAATGTAATGGAAAGCAAAAAATAAAAATCAAGTATGACTACTGCTATATTATGTGCTCTTACATCCTAGGAAGGAAGTGGCAGGAACCTCAACATTTTAATCTTTTAAAACTGCACTCACATAGTTAAACAAAGACATTAGAATGGAGCATAAAAGATCAATGGTCCACTATGCAGAGATCTTTGAGGCCAGAGAGTCATCTTGGTTCTCTGAACTCTCTATTTCCCTTTCTTTCTCATTGTTCTTTGCTCTAAACCCCTTCTCTAAGTGTGAAAATTCTACTAGAGATGTAGCAGCCTTTGGAGCATCCTGCTCACAACATCCTCTATGACCTGAATCCAAGACAAGTATTGTCAGCAGCTCACACTACCCACAGTGATACACTTGGCATGGCACTCAGTATTTCTCAAGAGCCAGTGCTTCAGTGGCCTTTAGTTATACCTACCCTTAAAAGAGAAGAATCAACAACCCACGGGCAGATTTCAGTTTGCAAGTGCAAAAGAGGGCAAAAAGTTCTTGAGGAAAACTTCTGCTGAGCACCTCTCAATCTGATGCACCCAGATTGTTGTCAACAGCTACTCAGGGGGCTTTGCTCACACACCACTGACTTTGCCAAGAGTGGATTAGGGAAGATTCACACAGTCCCTTCTTCCAGATTGGCTTCTGAGGCAATAAACTGCCAGTGGCGGGTAAAATACTCAACAAAGTTGGATCTGGACAAAGACATTCCATATGCATGTCTTCTCTGGTTCACACTTGTCTTGTTTCAGATCATAATATGCTTTCCCAGCACAGTGTAAAAGCATTTCCAGGTTTTAACAGAGAATTAAAAATAGCTAGAAATACCCAAAGATGACAAATCTTCTGAATGAAAACAATACAGGTAATTCAAATTCTCCCTTGTGAATACTGTTTGTAAACTAGCATTAAAAATCATGAATCAACAATTTTAAGAAATGTAACTTCATATAAAAAACCAGCATATGTTGAAAGCAAGACATTGCCATGGACAAGAACATATGTAATCTCTGTGCAGTGAGATGGAAATCTGCTACTTTTATTTTCTGAGCCACTGAACATCTCACCTGCATGAAAAGCTGAACTGATCTGAGTGTAAAAAAAAAAAAGAAGTGTTTCAGTTTGTATAGGCTATCTCTCAGCAAGATAAATCCCAAAAATATTTTCATACAAACATAGCTATAAACAGATATGCCCAGCCATGGAGCTGTGGCATCCTTTGAGTGGACGAGTACTTACCTCCTATTGCACTTTGCTATGTCATCAAACAGGAGCTTCCACCGGGGTCGTCCAATCAAAAGCCTGGAGTTTAAAGCTTGATATTTTTCACCAATTATTTTCTGCAAGAAACAAAAAACTCTATTCTTCCTGATCTGCAAATTGCCTCTTATCACCCAGGGCTCCCATTTCTGCTATTGGCTGACTTGCCAGAGTGCTGAGGTGTAAAACCTGAGCACAAGTACCAAACAGTTGTGATGAGAATTGCAGACATTTTATGCACCAATACCTCTGCTCAGGACCTTTTCAATGGCTCTCCTTGGTGTTCATTATACATTGTCCCTCATGCAGCTGCTCATTAATTTCCACATTACTTTTAAACCAATTTACTTAAGGCACAAAACAATAACCATCCTCCTATTACTCATTCCCACACTGGCATTTAATGCTAAGCTGGAAGAAATGCTGCTAGAGCAAAAATCGTATTTCTGACTGAAGTATTTTTTTTTAATCTTTGTACAAGTAACTATTAAGACGACTAGGTCTGAAAAAGTAACAAGGGAAATCTTACTTTTCTCCCTGAGAGTAGTTTGCCAGCTGTTTTGAGCTGCTGTAACAGCAGAAACAGCCAAAACTACTCCCTAGATGGAACCCACTCCATTCCAGAGCACTAACTCAGCAGCATTTTGATAAGGTGAAATGCCCTCCCATTGCAAGACACAACTCTGGGTTTGCTGTCCTAACTCAACAGCAAGAGGCAGAGAGTTACACATTATCTAGGGTCCTACATTCCCTCCCTTGCTGAACAACCTGAAACATTGCTCACATCAATGCAAACACAGCCCTGGCCAACTCAACCTCCTTTGGGCTTTTATAGACAAGAGGCATTTGCTGGAGGGCGGGCTCTTACTACACAGGCAAAAGGGCTTCTCACAAAGGGAGCATGAAGTGCAACTGCCTGAATTTTGGCAGCAGTCAGCACTTTGGGCTAACATTAGTGAACACACCACCTGTATGGCCATGGAGACTTTACTCCTCCTTGAGCAACCGTGAGCAGCATTTTGCTTCATGGCGGTTTTGTTCAACAGGCACAAAAAAGTGACTTTAAAGATGCAGTGGTCACAGTGTCTCAGGACCCTTGTCTCGCTTTCTCTGGCCAGTCCTGACACTGGCTACAATGAGAGGTCAGGGCCAGTGTCCAGGGATACCTTCCCCATTCTGTGGGGTGTTTGCTGTGACTGCAGCATGAACAATGATGTGGAATGAAGGAAGGACTCTGATGGGTGAACAGCAGCTGGGGTTTATTGAGGTCCACGGGGAACCACCTCACCACCACAGAGACTGCCCAACAGAGCACAGATCATCTCTGTACAGCATCTTAAATGCAGGGGAGGGGCAAGGGCACAGTGTGGGACCAACCAGGGGAATGGAAGGAGTGACTCTGTACATAAAGGACAGACAGTAGAACAAATCAAGAAGGCAAAGGAGGGAATAACAGGGATCCTGCCCAATCACTCAATGCTCTCCCTGGAACTTTCCAGACACAGGGAGAGGCCCCAAAGTGACTGACAGGACCTGGGGGTTACATAACAGGTGAGTGACAGATAACAGCAACTGGGGTAAATCACAAAGGGGTAAAAATGGGGGTACAAGGAACAAACCACTACAAACAACTTACATACAACAGCGTGAAAGCACGGAACAAATGCATATATGGAACTAATAAAACTAAAAACACACCACTACATCAAGAAGGACTTCAACCAAAAAGCTGGCTTAAATAAATTAAGCAGCTGCCTAATTAGTATCATATGCAGTATTGGTATACTATATAGTATCAGAAAACTCCCTTTGAATTGACTATTATTTCACTTTCCCTATCTCATTGCATTGTAGTCCTGCTTCAGGTTTTAATTTTAACCTAACAATTACATACCAGGTTCATCAATTAGGCATTTTCAAGCACTCCATTTCCATCAACATATGTTATCCAGGCATTAAATTTGTCATAGTCGTAACTACTCTAGCTATCACATCATTTAAACTAGAGGATTGTGCTCCTACCAGAGCTGTGAATGTTATGCTATCTCTACCTGATAACAGATAGATCAAAATCCTGCATTTCATGTTTTGCAGTAATTGTTAGGCTTGGCTCTGTGCCCCTTGTAGTCAATGGAAAACTTCCTGACATGGCACAGCAAAGACTTGTACCTAGGCTTATGTGCTAAATAATGTAAAATGAAGATTGCAAGCATAAATAGTTACAGGAGATGCCAAGAACTGGGGAATTAGCCCAGCCTCAGTGTTGGCAATACACGTCAATTGACAGTTCAGTATAATTTCCAGTCTTACGCATCAAGAAATTTCTACCTTTCTACAATATATGTGAGCAAATGAAATAAAAAGCTTTTAAAAATAGTTAGATTCTTTCAAAATATATATGGGAAAAGAAGATTTCAGCTTGCAAGTTCCTAGAACTATTCTGGTTTGGTTCTTAGCCCAGAAACAATGCAGATTTCCCATCGAACACGGCCAACTGTCTGGTCTGTGGCCTGGCCTGGAAGGACCTTTTTCCTAGAAAAGGAAGATATGGATTTCTGCCCACACCTAATCAAGTTAAAGGTACTGCACTTGACTCTCTGTGGGGATGAACTGGCTCTCTTGCTCTATTAATGAATCAGCCACCGGAGTTTATGGCCTCAGCTCCTGTTTTTACCATCTGCAGTAATCCCCTTCTGCCTTTGACTGACAGTTTGCATTGCCTATTACTCCAAGATCTAGTTTAGTTTACAAACAACATTTGGCCACATACCTGTATTCCATCTGTTTGACTGAGGTACAGCTGGATATTTATATAGTCTGGCCGATTCTCCTGCCAAAGCTGGGAGGATGATAAAAAAAGCTAGTGAAATAATATTCTTTTTCTTAATATAAGTGTGAAGTCACTTGTGCCTACTATGCTGAGGGACATGGGTTTCAGCATCAATGAAGTAAGCTTTTTAATGAAGTAGATGTGCTTGCATAGCACATCATGCTGCATAAAAAATATTTTAGGAAGCTCCATGGCTTTTAAAATACACTTGAATTTGTAAATCCCACTCCCATCTCAATCTGCCTACTAGCCAAATTACTAAAGGCCACTTAAGTTCCCAGACTGCATGTGCTGATTCTTCCATCTCATAAAGTAGTCTGGACACAGCTAAGTGTCCAGGCTACAGGAACATGGCAACAATTCAATGAAACATTGGTGAGAGATACTCAAACTGGTTTGTGCACCCCCAAGAATAAATGAAGCCTGGATCAGCAGAAGCCCAAGCTAATGCTGCAGCTCACTCCTTTTGAGCAAGGCTGTCACTCTCTATAGAATGCCAGGTGTGTGGTGTGGGCACACCCTGCATTTAAATTGTCAGGATCCCTCCAAAAAACACCCATTACCTTGTTATGCAACATACAGAGCAGATCTGCAAACCAGCAGAAAGACTCAATGTCCCTGCACACCCAAATGAAGTAGAGTCTTCTGAGCTTGTAGCATTTCCAGCCATCCCTTGAAAATAAAACGTGTGTGTAGTAAAAAATTGTAATTTAAAAAGGAAACATTAATTAGGATGCTTTATATTTATTAATGGAAACATGGATTTCCTTTAGAAGCTAACTATTAAGTTGTTCTTCAAGCTGTGCTACATCAGACACTGAATTGACCAACACGTTCTATTCAGATTACCCTGAGAATATTAAACATCTAGCACAGAGCTAACAGCCATCATAGACAATACTTTCACACTAGGAAATTGTCAGCTATACAGATGATTTTGGCAGCAAATATGGATTCATGTATCATCATCAAACTTTTATTCCAAAGCAAAGGAGGCATTCTAAGTTCAAGTGTATTATGTCAATGCTTTATTAGGTTTATAAAGAGGCCCATAAGTGGAAAATATTGACAAATGCAATAATGTCAAGAGTTAATTCTGCCTTTCTATGTGAAAGGCTCTGCTTGATTGTAATTAATACTGTAGCAAAATCACAAAGACCAAATCAAATCAGAGCTCCATTATGTTAGAAAGCTGTGTGATATATTACAGACCTCGGAAAATGCTGGTGGATTAAGTGCAGCCATGGGCAGATTTTGGCATTGCATTTAGAAAAACAGGACTCTCGTGTCAGATTTCTAATTCAATTAAAACACAAATAAGTACAAAAGAAGGATTTGAATGAACTGGGAAAGAAAATAGAAATAAAAATATCCTGATGAATAATGAGTTCAAATAAAGCACAAGTATTCGGGAAGCATTTTCTTAGTTAGCCAACACTGTTTTTTGTTGTTCTGATCATTGAAATGATCAGTGCACAGTTTCCTCCCTTTCCTCCTAGAATGATTTTCAGATAGAGAAGCCCATAGCCTGTTCACTTAAAATGCCAATCCTAGGAGCCAGGCCTGGTCAAAAAGTTTCATGATACATATCACCATACCCACTGTACCTTATTCCAAGCTCTAGAATTGCTGGCATATCCAGTGTCTTGCTCCCCATATCTCTCCCCTGAGAAGCAAGGGTGGAGACATCAGCAGCACCTCAGCAGCATGTAGAACTGAGAACTCACCTTTCATGTAAACTCCCCGGAGAGAGTAAAAAATGCTTTCAGACTGGGGAGTACAGTGTCTTTCAAGCCCTGATTTCCAATATTTTATTTCTTAATTGCTGACTTTCCAAACATTATTTTCTCCATCTTTTTCTGACTGCCTAGACTGCCTAGACTAAGACAAGCACTTAGGAAGGGTCACAGTCTGGTCAGATATGACAAGAGAACTATAAACAGTAGCAAGGAAAATAAGTGCCTTTCACCATAAAAAGGGATAAAAGAAGAGAAAAAATGGAAGGCATTTTGTATTGAAATGCCTCAGTTCAGTAACAAAACACCACTCTGAGTGAAGAAACACTGCAGACGGACAAAGAGGCTGGACTGCAAGACTTCATCAAACAAGTCTAGCATAGATTTTAAAATAGCACCCCAGACACATATGCCTGGGTCTACCTCCAGCAGGATATACTGTGCAGGAGAGGTGCAATCTCCCATCACAACCATGTGTATGTAATATTTCTTGTGTATTTCTGTGTTACACTGCCCATAACAGCCATTATTTACAGACTCTTCTGCATAAAAGCCTTTAGCTTTCTCTAAAGTACATTATAATTTCTTAAAACAGGGCACAGGGTTCAACAGCTAAATGGAGGGAAGGGCAGGAGCATGAATCAAATAATGTACTTACAACAGGAAAACAACAGAGCAGGAAACAAGATTTCAAGGACAGGCTTTGGATCTCTCCTAGACCTGTGTGTCCTTGACACAACAGGACTGGCTTGGCTGCTCTGCAGTGCTGGCACCATCAGAGAGTTTGCATGCTCACACCTGCCAAAATCTGCTTCCAAGCCAGGGCAAAGACACAAGCAGATCAGCCACTAAACCAGTGCCTTGTTGATGTTTAAATACTGAGGAGGGAAGCAGACTAAGACTCTTACTTTTCCCCAGAATGATTCCTTTGTATATTGTACAGATGCACAAAGGTGCACAAGAGTTGCTACAAAGAGGTTATAGAATTAGCTCCCTGGAAGTCAATTTACGGCTTTATGTAGGTAAATGGACATTGCGAAATCCTTCGGACACTACCATTTTCTTGCACTGTCTGTGCAAATTCCTACAGCCTTGGATAACACACTGGGAGAGGAAAACATCTAATTACCTGCTGCTGGCCCGTCTTTGTGTTCCATGACATTTTTTGCTAAACACTGTCAGGGATAATCCATCACAAGGAAAACAGTCATTTTATCCACCTGAGCCCCAGGCTTTCAGCAAAAAATGTACCCTGGTTTTGAGAGGGTGATCCATATGCTCCCAAGAACAGAAAATGAGAGAGCCCAAGATGGTATTCAGGGGCTGCAGCACTATGAGAGACACAAGGCTAATAACTTTCAGTAGCATTTGGCACTGTCAGGTCCAGCCCAGGCAATAGACAAAAGAACATGTACAGCATCTAAATTCCACACCTCAACTTCACTTTGGAGTTACAGCTGACCACTGGCATGTTCATCTTGCAAGAAATACTTTAATTGTGCATTGTAAAGCCCTCCCAAAGCCAGTTAGCCTCTCAGCCTCTCAGGGAAGGTTTGCTGCTTTGGCTGGCTGTTTATACTGGCCCTTTGAAGCAGGGGTGCTCAACCTGCGACTGTAGACCTTAAGCAATAACCAACCCTAGCAAATAAAAAATAAAATCAATAGCAATCATAAAAGGAAGCCCATTTCACACAGCATAGGATTTAGTGGGAACCATGCTGTCAATGTGACAGAAGAACAAGAGGTGAAATGTTTAATCTGCATAGAATACCAAAGGCTTTACATTAAAATGAAACTTAAAAATAGAGAAACAGAAAGGGAAAAATAGAAAAATACATATCTAAAATTTGAACTTTTCAAATGGGGTTAAACATCTGCATGCTACCCAAATTCAGGCTGAACCCCTTCAATTAAAACCTCAAGCTTAGACATTTAAAAGTCAAAGCAGGAGAGCTGGTCCTGCATTTCCAGCAGAAGGATTTTCACAACTGTCTGAATCCCAAAAACTGTTACAGTACACAGCCTCATCTAAGCTGGGACTAGGGGAACAAGCCTTACTGAAAGGCTGTGACCAGATTAATCACAGGCTTGGTTGGTGGCAGAAAACAAAGGCTGGTGACATTGTCCCAGTTCAGGGGCATCTCTGGCACATCCCTGCCACAACTCTTTGGTTTACAGCTGGCATGAGAGGATTTATGCCCTTTAGGGACATCCCAGTCCTCTACATTTTTTCAAGCAATAATTCACCTATGCCAGTGGAAGTTTCCTAAGACCCTCAAAGCCTTTCTGACATGCACTGTTGCTGTAAACTGGGACAAAATGGCTTTAAAGGCTTAAGCTCACTTACAGCAGTGTGTTGAGCACAGATGCAAATGGTGTAACCCCAATACCTCCAGCCACGCAGAGGCTGACCTCGTAGTTCAGGGATTCCTCAAAGGGACTTCCAAAAGGTCCATCCACATACAGTCTGCATAAAGAGCAAAAAGCACACTTTTAGAGGAAGCTGTTAAGATCAGACAAAGGTAAAGAAAAACAAGGTGGAATTAAAACCCTACAAAGGATTCGTTTGAAATTTTTATTGGTCTTGGGATGCAGAATGTGAAAATCTTTTTCCTGGAAAACTTTATGTAGACAGAAATGAATGTACAGGTGGTAAGAAAAACTGTTATCTAAAATCTCTTGGCATGTTCCATGATTAGACAAGCTATTTTTTTAATTGAACAAGTGGAGTTGACTAAATTATGGGTTCCTATTTTGTCTGGTATTAGAGGGCAAAGAAAGGGCTGTACTAGAAACAATCACTTAGTGGGTCATATGCAGGAAAGAATTTTAGCTAGGCCTGCCTAGGAGATTCATCTTATACACATTTTCTGAAGAGGGAGAAAATAACTGAGTTTTTCCCCTTTGACTCATGCCTATCATTATTAAAACAATTTTGTCCACTGATTTTAAAGATTATTTAGGAGATTGTTTCCATTTCCAATCCATTTTTAACACTTCAGATACTACTGGATAGAACATTGACTATAATCTAAAAGTTGGCTTTAGGTATTTTCAAGAGTCTGACCTCCTACAAGATCTTTCCTACACTGCTGACAATTTGAACAAGGTCACCCATAGACAGCTCAAAATTTATGGGCTTTAAGATTTCATACCTCTCTTCTACGTATGGAAAACTAACTGCATATCTTACCTCAGTAACAGATTCATCTTTAGAAACTGCTACAAAGAGAATTTGAACAGGACATTTACCCAGTGCCTGTTCTGTGTATGAGTGGCTCACTGATCAGCATGTTTTAGGTAACTTCTGAATACAGCCCACTGTGGTGGGACGAGCACTGTGTGCAGCAGCTCAGTGAACAGTATTTGCCCACAGGTCTGCTGACCAAGAGCAAGCTTTGGCCTGAGTCCATTAGAAAGCTTCAACACACATCAATTTCATGCACACACACACACTGGTACTTATTGCACAACTAACCTGCACATACTCCATATCTAAAGAAAGGGCCTAAGCTTCTTCTTTACAACAACAGCCAGAGAAATAAAGGCAGAGAAGACTTCTCTTTTCCCAGACAAAGCCTTCCAAACCTCATCTGATTAATTCCTTTGGAGGGCTGGATTTTAGCCATAACTTAAGTCCTCAGTCTGATCTCACTTCTTTTAGGTTTGTGGTCTGACCCTTGGCATCATCTTACCAGTCAAGACAACATCTTGTCTGTATGTCTTTGGCCAACATAGTCCTTTTCAGGAATTTTTTTCTGGACCTCTGCTATTGTTGCTTGATGCCTTAGATGTTAGCCTCCTTCTTTTGTGGTGACTCAATTGAACACAGATAATTACCAACTTTCTGATGGATCTGAAGGCTGATCCTTAACTATGTCCTGTCTTACAAACTCCTTACTTGGTGTGCTACATGGAGAGAAAGGGAGAAGACACTGGCCAGCCAATGACATCATCAGAAGGCATTGGAAATGTTTTTCAGCAACCAAAATTTTTAACTAAGCCATCTTCAATCTAAATATGCTTACTCTTATTTCTGCATTTATAGTCTCTACAATATTCTACAAACATTTTCTTGGAGAATCTCAAAGCTTTGCAATGTCAGGTATGTTAGTTCCAGCATGATAGGAATATTAGAAAAACAAATTCACTCCTTACTTAGGACAGACATATTGTTTTACACAATGGGGCCAAGAAAAACTTAACTGGCCATGTGCATACAATATATACAGAACTTTAGGTATCTGCTCATTAAATGTTTCCTCTTGTGTAACACTTTATACCACATTTACTTTACAAGGGTTTATTTTCTACTAATGACACCACTGCCGATGCAAAGTGCAGCAACAGCTGCTTTAAGAGTTCTAAAAGTTGCACTGTTTGACAGAGGAGGTAAAGGAGCATTTCTTATTTGAATAAGCAATAGATGAAATGTTGAGAAGCAGGTTGTAATAATGAAATAATCAGGTCCAAGGGATATTCTGAAAGAAGTCCACAAATGTTAAGAGTCTCAGATGTATATGTAATGGATGTACACAGAAATCTAATTTTGGGATATCAGAGTATGTCAAACCAAAAAAACCCCAGAATAATTGGATAACAAAGATCAGTGACCTGTCATTCCTGATAGACCTCATATACCCTAATCAGCCCCCACCTAGCTGGTGAAATCTAAAGAATTGCTCCTAAAGGTATGAAGGCAAAAGCAAGGCCTGAGGGAAATTCCTTACATTCTGGACAAGCAGCATTAACCTTCCTTTGGATACACAATCTTAAAGACAACATTTTGAGTGAAAAACACAACCTAATGAAACAAAAACAATCAAAGCACATTTTTCCAGAAATTACCACAGTGGATGTGATATTATATATACATATACTGAAGAGTACCACTTAACACAACTGCATTACTTGAGGAGTACCTGAATGTACGCATATATGTCTGATCTCAGAGAGATTAAGCAATTCCTGGAAAGTCTGAGTGCCTCTGAATAATACTAACGTGATCAGAAGTGGAAAAATGCAAAACTAGATCTGGTCACCAGAAACCAGTCAAGCACGGTGCATGCCAGAAATTCAAGAAACAACCTGCAATTAAATATGCATTTTGGTCAGAATGCTCCAGTTTGTGGTCCATTAGCCCCATCTGGCCTGCAAAGTATTTCTATTTGCCCACTGCGTCTTCCTCTGAGGGAGTGAGGAATAGTTGCTTGGAGAGCAGATGCAGCCAGAGAAGCCAAGAGCCTCCTGCTGTGTCTGCATGTGGTCCAGCAGAAAGCAGCCAGAAGTCACTGCTTCCAAGTGTGCAAAAGAGAAATGGGGGAAAACCTGGAGAAATATTGCTACTGCATTAACCCACTCCACCAGCTCCAGCCTGAAAAGACGGATTCCAGGCATAACATGATCTCCCTGGAAGATTTTGTTGTAAGTCATAAACATGCACTATTTAATCCCATTTTACTATGGGGATAATTTATAACTGAGACAAATGTGGCCCTGATGCCTTAATGGCAGTGGTCATTTATCCTTTTCTTATTCAAGTCAGTGGAAGTAAGAAACCTCCTGATGCCATATCAAATGGCACAGGGTTGAACAGAGCAGTGATTCAGACACAGACTTCTGCAGAGATTATGCAATTTTTGTTTCCTGTCAACATGTTCCTTCTTTCATTTGGTAGGACTGAAAACTTTTGCACAAAAGTAGTTCATTTCTGAAAATGAAATATTACAGCACTCAATAAAAAGCTAAGGGGGGTAAGATGCTTCTTGAGCTGTAGCCCAGATATATCACACTACCATGCTATGCTCTCCTATCCCCCAGCTTTCATTTAATTAACATGAAGGAAGGGAACGGAATTTTACTAAAAGTTTAGAAATTGCCCCTTCAGGCAAACTTATTCAAATAACGAGTCATTCTTTTCACATGTATTCACTTCCAGTCTTAGGAGTGCTCTTGCTTATTATTGTGGCACAATTTTTAGCTCAGAAAGAGGAAAAAAAACCTCTTCAAAATAGAATACATCACAAAAAATAGCAGAGTATATTATTAAAAAGAATCTTATAGATATTTTCTATTTAAAGCACACTCCCATTGTACAGTGCAGTGGTACCAAAATAGCCCAGGAAGCACCAAACCAGCTTGTTCCAATGCTGGGCAAGGCCAGTGCACTAACATAGAGCTGCCCCTAAACCGAGGGACACTGTCTCAGGACACAGGCAGCTGTACTGCTTTTGAGATCCAGATCATTATTTTCCATAAGGAACTGCATAGCGATGTGTGGAGATACTTGCTTACACCTCTTGGACTTGGCTCTCAGTTCCATGCTTTACTTCAGGGTGTAACAGCCCTTAGAAAAGATAATGCTTTGATTGTTCTTCACAACCCATCAGTAAATGATGTTATCACTTTTTTCCCTAGGCTCTCTGGGAGCTACTGTAAGACATTATCTGGGATATTAGTGGAATAACAGATGGATAGGGGAGTTAAATCAAGAGCTCATAGGAAATTTTAATTAAAGCAATATCATCATCTGCAGGATGAACAAAATGCTTGGATACAAAGTACTGCATAGAGCACAAAAAGTGAAATCCTAGTCTGACTGAAGTTTCAGGCAAAGCTCTTACCAGCATCAGCTGAAGAAGGATTTAAACCAGCAGCATGAGATTTTATATCCTTGGTATTCAGTTCTTACTAAGATCCACGTGTAGGTATCTTTGTGTGAGCACACTAAGTTCTGGATACAGTCATGAGACACAGTCAATAAAGCTAATGGAGCTGAATCCCTCCCCTGATTCCTTATAAAAACATCATTGACATTCTCCAAAATCATAATAAAATCAACTAAACAACCCTTCTCCCATGCTTGTTCTTCTCTTCCTACCAAAACCACTTCTCAGTCAGTACTGATGGACTCAGCCTTAGAACTCCAAGGAACTGACCAACTGTCTTAGGGCTGAAGCAGTTTCCTTCCTTATGTTCTTCTGCTGCTCTAACTAACTCTGCTGCACCCAGGAGATGCAATCATCTTTCTCTGATAACCCACAATATCAGCTTCCACCCCCACGTGACAAATATTCAAACAAATGCCTCCATGTTCCTCCCACATTTTTCTTCGTGCCTGGGAGGGAATCTCAGTAAACATCTGCAGAGCTATTTCATTATCTCCCTTCAAATTCCTTCTTAAGACTTCTCTTTCCTCTGATATCTAAAACAACAGCCTCTTGATGTGCTCACTGTAGCTCAGTCATATTCTGGATCAGTACTGTCTCACTGTTTCTCTGAATTTTGCTGTCTGATCGTATCCATCTGTTGTCTGCTGTTTCTCCAGTTTAAGTTGGTTTGTCTCTCCGCTGTGTGGCTCTGTCTATCAGAATGGCTTTCCTGATGCCTGACTCCTACTTCAGGGCACCAGCATAACAGAGATCAGAGAAGGATCGCTGGAAGCCATCCAAATCTGAAACTTGTATCAGAGACAATCTTTCACAGCCTGCAGAAAGCAAAACAGACTACTGCACTGTTCTAGAACATTTCAGAGTCCAAGGCTTAATTCACACTTTTCAGTAAAAGCCTGGCTACAACAAATTATGTGATTTTTCAAAGAAGCTGCATTTACTACTATCAAAGATTTTAAAATATTTTCTGCAGCAAAAATCAAGACAGGCACTTAATTTTATGACGGAAATATACAATACTTCACATCACTATTTAAGCCTCAATTTATACATGTACACTCCAATACTATGTTACCACAGGAGTTGTGATTATTGACAGCATTTCAATACCAATAGCCTTTTACAAAAGAACTACCAGTGAACAAAGCATGCCATCCTTGGTTTTTATGGATTTCCAAAACTACAACAGCTTTTCAAGGTTTAAAAGTGTCACAAAATGTGACATCTGGCATGTGTGATCAGAGATTCCCATGTGTTCTCCTGACACTGTGAAGGATGATGTTTCCATTAAAGAAATCAGCAGTCCCTTAGACAAGTAAGCCTGCAAAACCCAGTTGGGTCCAATTAAATTTATATACTATTTTACGCAAGATTGCAAAGGGTTATGATTCTAATTCAGGTTTCATTAGCCATCCTTATCTGATTTTTTTAAACTGCTTAAGTTTAATTTCTGATTGATTATTCACTTTTTTTTTTCTTACAACTTCAAACATATTCTTACAGTATGTACTACGGCTTGCAGAAGTTTCCTTCTGTTTTTTAGCAAAGCTGATTCCTTAATCAGCTAGTGAAATATCTGATTATAACAACATGGATGGCTCAAAAAACTACAGAATCAATTAGAACCAAATTTTCTTCAAATAGAAACCTGCTAAATCATTATTAATTTTAGAATCCTGTAAGAGCCATCAGTTTTAGTACATCTCAGTTCCATTTATTTCTCTCTGACTGAGCAAAAAAACCCAAAATCACCTTTTCTCAGCTTTTTATACTCTCAAGAGTATAAAAGGTAACTAAAGTAGAGTAAAGAGGTAACTAAAGAAGAATTTCCAGTTCTGCAACATCCTTAGCAAGAGGAAGTATGTTGAAGGCATGATGATAAGGATAAGAAAGTGGAATAGCTGGGCAGGCACACATATTTTCATGGATAATGCCCCTCCTGTAAATCCCGAACTGAAATTCAGTTTTCTATGGCACACAGTGCAGGTTTGAGAAGATTCAGCTGGAGTGGGCTGGAACAATACAGCAGCAAAAGTTGTGTAACTATCTTTTGCGAGCTGGACTTGTAAGAGAGGAGTGAGGAGGAGGGAAGAAGAAGAAAAGAACCTCCTAACTATGAATGAGAAGTTCAAAAATGCATGGAGATCAAACTACTCCTGAGGGCAACAGAGAACAGACTTGCACCTCTGATGGATACCCTTATAAACACAGCTCTTGTTCATGATTCCCACAGCAATCTGAAAGCAACCTCTCAGACCAAGAGATTGAGAGGTTTCTCTCAGAACTGAATAAAATTATCTAAACATTGCCTAAGTATTTATAGATAACCCATACTTCTGACTACTCATTGCTGACTCTTACAGGAGAGAAGCAATGGTTTACACCATTCACTTACTCCCTACTCCTTCACTTACTCCATTAAAAAGGTCTGTAAAATCACTATGAGAACTACAATCAAATACAATTATAAATTGAGGCAACTTTGTTCTCTGGAAGTACCTGTACTCCCTGTACCAAATTTTGGGTCAATATTCTTAATTAATGTTGCATTAGTTCTTCTCCATGGCAACCTTTTTAAGGTCATTTTTACAAAATGTTCTCAAAATGTATTCCTTTGATTAAAGAACACACAATATCATTTTATTATAACAAGAAATCCCATTGTACACCTTTTTCCTTACCAATTTTAATTTCTATTTTGAGAAGTGCCTTTCCTCTCTATAAACTTGCATCCTACCAATTTTGCCTGAGGTAAAGAAGAAAAATTAAAAGAAGAGCACATGTAATGACTGCACCACCTATTGTATCTTGTTTTTTTGAAAATTTATTTGTTGCATCATAAAGTGATAAAATGCTGCAGACCACAATGAGGTAGAATGTGCTTGCCATATTTCTCCACAACCCATCCACTGACACAGTAGCTATCTGCTTATCTCACTGCAAACTGTATATCTGCTTTAGAGAAATCCACTTCCATATCTGATCTTTGGTCAGTATCTACAGGAATTTATTTCTACTGCCTACACCACTGCCTTTGGTGGTCATCTCAGAGAGGTGATGCCATCCAGCAGATGGCATGGAAGTAGTGTCAATATTAGACCTCTTCCTCAACTTGGTAAATGATATCCACTGAGACAGGATATCTTGTATCTCCACACCAGTGGAAGCACCTGCAGCATCAGTTTCTGTAGAAGCCGGGAAGGCAAGGTGGCTAATGTTCATGTCACAAACAGAACAGCTGGATGGATAGTTGTGTAGCCAAACAAGGATTGTTGGTGGCAACAGCCAAGCACTGTTTGCATTAACACACTGTGAGAAAGAACAGGATGTGTCTGGAGAAGGGGCCATACAGATGTAGGGCAGCACTTTCCTGGGACTAACATCCTTGTTCTGGCTTCTGGAGAAGAGCACAACACAGTACAGCACAAGTGCAGGAGTGAGGTCAAAAAGTGGGAATGGAACGTAGGGGGGAGATCAAGACCACCAAAGACCTCTGGCCCCTTTCCATACTGATGCAACCACATTGTAGATTTCAGATGCTGTTTCAAGTTTTTTGCATCTCTAATGATTACATATTAACCAGCACTGGAACAAGACTTATGCAATTCTCTCAAGCTAGGATTTGAGTATTCTCAGTTGAAGTAAGAATGGGAGAACTACATGGGAGTTTAGGACTCAGGAAAGTCTGATGGTACATACATGAGTTTCCCACCCCTGGCAGCTCCTTTCCAGTTACAAATATACTCAGGAGACATATTATTATACCAAAGGGCAAAATACTTCTTTGGATAGAGTAGGGTGGGGAGAAAGAAGACCACTCTAGTTAAACATCCACACTGCCATAGGCTTTCCAGTCAAGCTCCAGTACACTTTAGGGATGGGGAAAGAAAATTTGGCTTCTGCTGACAAATCACAGGGATGACAAAGTACAGGATTAAAAATTCTAGCTAGGTATCTGCAGAAACAAAAGGGGAGGAGAGAAGCAGCTGACTGAAGTGCTGGCAGATACAGCTGGCAGCAGATCAACCTGAAGACAAGGACAGGTGTATCACAGCTCTCTCCGAAGTCAGCCTGCTCAGGGTCTTTGGACAGGATTAAGTAGAGATGACAAATTCAGAATTAAGAGAATATAAAGAAAAAACACAGAAAGGCAAATCTCACAACAAATTCTGCAGTTGGAATGAAGCAGTTACTCCTGCAATAAAATGGGATCCTCAATACCTGTTAAAACCTAAACACCAATATGCTATCTAAAATGTAATTAACCCCCTAGAAAAATTTGCCACGTCCCACTGCTGACTCTTTTCTGTCTTAGGGCTTACATTGGGTAAACAACGTGACTTTGTCCAGCCACAAGCCCGTATTTTATCTGGAGAACTCTCTTTTTTTAAAAAAAAAAGTCTCTCTCAGCTACACTTCCTTTAAGGAAAGATGCTCTTCATGAGCTTCACAGCCTATATAGGCCAGTGATTGTGCCTATAGGACTATGTTTCCTTTGGGGCAGCCTCATGAAGCAAGTCATTGGCTTGGGGTCTGTAAAGTAGCTTTGCTTATATTTAGCTGCCAGAAAGCATAGAAAAAAACTCTCTAAATATTCCTCTGACAGTTGAAGACAGAGGTCTGCAAGATAATGAGAATGCAACTTCAGATGGCTTCCAGATGTGTAGTGATGGTCAGACAAGCTCATTTCCTTAAGCAGAGAGTCTCTTATCTGGAAGGGGTACAGAAAACGGGCAAGGCCAAAATGTAAAGAAAGAACACCTGTCCAGCAGCAGAGTGAACCATTCACAGTTGGAATAAAACGGCAGACTAAGGATGAGATCACCCAACTTGGATAAAGAATTTTTGAAGTCAACAGAAGACTACAGATGAGTCTGCACATAGATTCATTGGCAGAAGCTTATCATCTACCAGAAAATATACTGCATTACATCATAGATGAGCTCAATGCAGTCCTGACTATCTTGACCTCTTCGTTTTTCTCTGACTATGCTCCAACTTCTTATTTCCAGTTCTGTTTTTCAGAGTGAATGGCCTATTATAGTCTGCAGTGTTCCAGTTTCAGTCCTGCCAAGGCCCTGTATAATGACATTATTATTCATAGGTGGCAGTGTCATTGCTATTACCTTTCTAGCCATACAAAGATGCCTCTATGCATCTGTCTTGGGTTGTTCAAAATAAAGAAATTTTTATCCCTTGAATTTTTAAATTCCTTCAAGCTCTTAATATTAACAGAGTCTTACTCTGTAGCATTTTTCTATGAGTTACATTTAAGAAGCTTACATAGAACATGTGATCCCAAACAAAACAGGTGAGTGACTTGGTGAGAGACAGAGAGATATGGGACTAGTGTTTAATTGCTGTTAGTACATAATTCTTTTCCTAACCCTTTCCACCCTCATTTTTCATAAATATCCTGAGGTCTACAACCCATTGGTGTGAGACACTGCTGCGGGACAAGGTGACTGAACAGAACAGAGGCTGGGCATCACAGCAGAATGAATACCTCTGGCACAGTGTCAGGGTCTAAGCCAGAGGAGCCTCTCCTGTAGGTTCAATATCAGTTCCTATTGACCAGGACCCCTGAAGTTGCTCTGCATATATACAGAGAACACCATTGGGTGTGACTGGTCTTGTCATTATACACGACAACTCACGACATGTGAGACTTCTTGCACAAAATCAGTGTCCTGCATCTCCACACTGATCCCCATCATATTCGTCATCATTGTGAGATGTAGATCTCACAGGACTCTGTGTCAGGTCTAACCTAAAATGACAGTTTTTACCAATCAAAAAGGAGGAGAAGTCTACAGTTTTAATCCTATCTCTCTCATGATTATCCACTGTCATTTCCAGAATGTCACTTACATCCTCATTTAATGCTCTTTGTTTTGGTGAAATCAGAGAGCAAGCAACACATTCTCAGAACTCTCCTTCATGAGACTGGGTTTAGTTTAAGTTTAATTAGCTTAATGCTTAAGTTTACTTGAGGCTGTACCTGAAATTCTGTGTTCAGTTTTAGGTCCCTCATTTCAAAAAAGACATTGAGCTGCTGGAATGGGTCAAGACAGACAAGGGCAACGAAGCTGATGAAGGGTCTGGAGTAAGTCCTATGATGTGTGGTTGAGGGAGCTGGGGTTGTTTAGCCTGGAGAAAAGGAAGCACAGAAGGGACCTTATCACTCTCTAAAACTACCTGAAAGGAGGCTGTAGCCAGAGCCTCCTCGCAGGCAACCAGTAACAGAAAAAAAGGATGTAGACTCATGCTGTACCAGGGGAAGTTCAGATTGGACATGAGGAAGGATTTTTTAACTGAAAGAGTGGTTAAACATTGGAACAGGCTACCCAGAGAAGTGGTGGAGTCACCATCCTTGGAAGTGTTCAAAAAATGACAGTACAAGCCATTTAGTGGAATGGTTTAGTTGACTTAGTGATTGGTCACAGGTTGGACTCAATAATCTTGGAGGTTTTGTTCCAACCTTAATGATTCCATGATTCTAACAGGTTTCACACTTTAATACACACAGACTGTTATAAAGTATGAGCCTAACAACTTCCCCACCCCATGCCAGTCTTTCTTATTCAGCAATTTCTCTTTTGATGAACTGTCTGACATTTCTGCCTATTCCAACTCATCTTCCTTTTCTTCCATCCATCTCCTAAAATTTGCCAGATGATTCAGAAATTTCATTCCATCTGCTCTGATATACACTATCCTCCCTGGTCCAATATCATCCAAGGATTTAATTAATTTGGTGTTTACATCTCCCTCCTTATCATTCATTATTTGATATATTGAAAGAACACATCCCAAGATGAATTGCTCTCTATTTGATACCTTATTCATTTTAAAACTTTCTGCTTAAAAACTATTTGCTGTTTCCCACCTGTCAACATTGACTTTTTCTTCATTTTTCTTCACTGGGCTATATTCTTATCTAGATAATACTTTGCTAAATTCTCTATAGAAAAGAATCTGATTCTGGTACAAAACGAATGACAAAAATGTCACTGAATTACATGATATCAGAATTTAGTTCTGCAGGCGTAAAAGGTGTTTTATCAGGCAGAAATACACTATAAAAGTAGGATAGCTTTAGTGGAGCAGCTTTTTGCCATTTATCCTGCTATGGTGGCTATGCCTGCAAGTAAAGACAATAGGACACGGGCAGTACAGAGCAGATGAAATTCCAGCCCTCTAGGTTCTGTGTATCTACTAAACCTCACTCTTTTTAAGACCTCACTCTTTATCCATCAGCTGTGATCAGTGATTTGGGTGTTCCACATACCACTTACTTTGCTTCTGTTTAAGGATTCTCTTAATAGCTGTAATTTAAACAAATTGTAAAGGTAAAATTGGACAGACAGGTGAATACTTTCTGGTTGTTCCTCTCTGACATTCTGAAAACCACATTAATGTTTTTTCCTAATGGCTGCATATATCAACCATTCGCTAAATCACCACTGAACGTTTCTGACATTACTTCAACTACTGTGAAAGCACCTAAAGATCCCTGATCACAAGGTACTTCCCCCTTGGTGTAGTGTAGGAATTTTACCAAGAGCAAAAGGAGAAAGCAAGAATGCAGCAGCTTAGGTGTTGCGCTGGGTTCAACCCAGTCTCTGTCATACCTTTCTTAGGAGAACCTGGGCAAGTCAGCTTGACACTGTATGACAGTGTCTACCTGTTAGACAGAAATAGTTGTATTTCTCAGACAGAGATGAGCATTGCAAAAATTACTTCATTAACAGTTTGTGAGGCCCATAAATACCCTGTAATGGTGGCCATGAATCTCATCAATAAATGGCTCATAATCTTTAATGAGCAAGTAAAAGGAAAGGAGTACAGCATCACACAAAGGAGTGTTTCTAGGTATTTGTTGTTTTATGTTTTCCATCTGTCCAACTGACGGTTTTCATTGGCAGAACTGACCTGACGGTTTAAAATAGGGTAACTAATAGCTTCATATCTCATTAGAGAAGCCTTGCCAAGACAAACAAATTAAAGAAAGGGTAAAGATGACTGTGGATAAAGCTACCATCCTTGTTATTTCCTTGTTAATCCTATTCCATCAGTTTAGTTAACCTTAGATGACAGTGTTCAAGTACCTGAGTGCCCAGGGGGGGTTTAACACAAGTGGCCCAATGACAATAAAATCATACAGGATTTAGAATTCCTTTTGATATATATTTTTCTGTGAAGAAGTTTTAATGATCATTTCCCTTGAAATTTCACTCTTCAAGGAATCTTCAGCACAGAGATAAACAGACCACAGACTCTGCAAAATTGAGACATTTTTGTTTTTTTAATGGATGCTAAATATTTCAGTCATGAGTCTTCTTGCTGGATATCATAAGAAGGATCGAACAAGGGAACAAGCCAAACTTAATTGGCTCATAATTACCAAAACATTTCTATGTGGTGCAGATGCTATTCACTGGTGCCAGAAGCTGAGTGTGGGGCCAAATAACTAAAAACAAAGTTAATTCTGTGAGGGGAGTGCCTCCAACCACGAACAGCTGGCATAGCCAATGCAGACATAAATAGATTTCTTAAGTTCCAGTGGTGCTCTTAAGAGCTGCCTACAGCCAACCTACTCTATTTTGCTTTCAAATTACTTGAGAGAGAGACAGATCAAATTTTGATAGCTCCTGTTTGCATGGCTTCTTTAAAGTGTATTCCTTAACTGTAGGGCAAATACGCACCAACAAAATGTTAACCATCAACCATTACATTTCCAGTTAGTGCCATCTAATAACAGAAAGGCAAAATATATATAGATACACACTAACTATGCTCTTAGACAGCAAGGCATGGCTACACACGGAGCAGTGAAATATAGGAAAGTTCCCCATTTCAGCTTGTGCTGACTCTGAAAAGAGGGAAGCAGGGGCTGAGCTCCAGGGACAATTCTTCTGCTGCACTTAGAGCTTGGAATTAAGATGTTCAAGTGCTAATGGAACCATGTGTGAAAAAAAGACTTGCAGATGCTGAACTCAGCCTGTTTTCTCATCAGGACACAGCAAATCACAAATAAATTAACAAGACATTCCTTCAACCCTCCTTCCTAGCACAAAACACAGGGAGATGAGGTTGTCCATCAATACCAATATTGCTTGCCTGTCACAGAAGAGCAGTGCCCAGAGGTTCTCATTACAGCCTGCATCACTGAACAAGCTCATTACATTTTGCTCTCTAATTCCAGAAGGTAAAGCTGCTCTTTTGAATTAAGGAATCTTTTTCCATGTAATGTATGTACTGTGCATAAAGCAGAAATTTACATCTGCCCTTCCCTTCCCTTCCCTTCCCTTCCCTTCCCTTCCCTTCCCTTCCCTTCCCTTCCCTTCCCTTCCCTTCCCTTCCCTCTATTCAAACAGCAAACTGTATTAGAGCTTTTTTCCTTTTGCTTCAGTTCAGCAGCCATGTCTGACATATGTGAGTTGAAGCAGAATTTCATGTTGTCTCCTTGAAACAAAACAGGGCTGACAGAGAGGCTGGCATGTAACAACTGCCCTTCACAGAAAGTCTGCCCTTTCTGGATGGAAAGCAGCACAGCATTTCACTCTGGCATAACTTAAATGTGTAACCAATGATTATCACACTGGTTACAGACCAGCAGTGATCCTTCACGACAGGAGCACTCGGAGACACTGAATTACTCACTGCATCACCCTAATAAATAGATTTTGGTACTTTCTAGCCTTTCTTTATACTAAAAAATTATGGAAAGCCTGGGTTCAGTTCACAACTCCAGAGTTTACCTTATACCAGCTTGAATGAAGTTCCGTTTTCCTAGATTTGAGCAAAGTGAGTGGGATCTCTCCAACGCACTTCAAACTCTTAGTCATGAAGTGACATGCTGAAATCCTAGAGATGTTCTCTTGAAAATTGCAGTGGCAGGAGATACTCTTGGTGTATATAATTAAGATCACATTTCATCTTCACAATGCCCAAACAACCAGAACATCAGTTTTGTGAGTTCTTCACAAGATAATATTACATCTACATGATTTGTCTTATCCAAATTGAAGCACAAGGAAATGGATGGTTCAGTCCTGCCACCATTTCTTTGCTTGTTCTGGTAAAGGAGTACCACGTGATGGAGAAACTGTCAACAGCCATTTCCATTGCTGTATTTTCCCTAACAACACTAGGAAGTAAGGCACGGGAAAAACAAAGTACAAATAGCTTTCGAAAGTCTTTTGTGAAGGGATGCAAATACCTTAATTTTGAAGAAATCACTGTAAATGTATGTCTGCATTTCAAATATTGTTTAGGAAACTTCAGCTATCCACGTAAATAAAAGAATAATTTAAACTATTGTAAGACTTTCAGAATTGGTTCAATATAATAAAAATATTCAATCTGTTCAGGTGATTTGTCTAACAGAGGAACTAATTAAACCTTAAGAATATCAGAAATCACTAACACTAATGTATCTAGAAAACCTATTTTAATCTTGAAGACACAGTATACAGTGAATGGAAATACAAAGCTATAACATCCTTACATAATATCATGATGCACTACACAGAGATAAAACAAGACCTTGGAAACTCTCAGTCATTTTGCTTTCATAAGCCATTTTTGAGTATTTTTTAAAACCAAAAAGGATATGGAAAACACTTGTAATATAGATTATCATTTCCATACTAGTCAAGTGGACATGGGGTAAGAGGACTGACCCTGATGCTGCGAGGGTTTTTGGAATAGGCAGAAATTTTGCTTTATACAAGCTCCCAGGGGAATGACAAAGTTTTAAATGTTTCATTTTAAATAAGTGTTTCATTCTACATAATTTTCAACCCCACACAAATTTAATTTAAACCTTGTTTTATAAAGATAACTTGACAGCAAAAGATAATTAAGACATAAAGCAAAGTGTTATATGAAAGCTACTAGGCTCTAAAGCAAATGATTTTCATATCTTTTCTTTGTGGTGGGTGCCTATAACACACCTTCTCTCATCGCTTTAAGGGAACAAAAAATGTTACCACATTCCTGATACAACAGAAATGCATTGCTAATCAACTCAATAGACACACGTGACGCCTCATGTTAGGTGCAGATTCTTAGATTAATTATTTTCTGCAAACCTGTAACCCACAAAATTCTTCTATTAAAAAAAAACCAACCTGAATATCACCAAATTTATCTTCACTATCCAACAAATCAGTATATATCTTCTATTCAAACAGCTTTCGTGTTTGGACTTATGTACTTTAGTGTCCAATTCTGTTTGTGAACAACCTCAGCCAGCTGATTAGGCAACAATCAGAAAGGATTTGGCAGCTAATATCTGCAACTGGGCTGTTGCAGTCCTGCAGCTGGTAACAATGTTTTCCAGCTGCTAGCTGTCTGGCCATTCAAAAGTACTTGTGACTCTTTCAAACCACTTGACAAGTTCGTAGAGGAAGTTTCCTTGGGGCTAAGCTTGGCCCACTGGGCATTATCAACCAGCAGCCAACTCCTGTCCTCATGACTGAGGATAATTAACATCTACAATTACATACTATAGGATGAGACAGCTTGTCCACCACTGCCAATTTTTACGACTTCATAGATCTGAGCTAAGCTCTAGTCCATATGCTCAGAACAGCTTCCTCCATGAAATGGGGCTGATGTGTTTATTTGGGGATGCTCAATTCAGGGTGGTCCCCCTGGCATGCCACAGCCCAGGTCTCCTATATATTTCTCTGAAGAGGCAGGGAATGGCTCTTAGATCAACATGGGCCTGTTGCTGCCTATGATTATCACCAAGAGTTTAAAGGCCAACATACTTCATGAAAAAGAAATGTGAAGCATCTCCCTTACATAAACATTAAAGAGCCTGGCACTCAGAACTGAACCACTCCACCACTGCCATGCACCAAAAGGCTGCTACAACTGAAACCCAGGCTCATGTCCGGAAAAGAACAAACCACCCTTGCCCATTCTGTGCAAAACTAGAACACTGTAACAGTCTCCTTTGCCTTGAATGTTTGTGCTTTCCTCTCCTCTGCAGTATTAAAGCATAAAGAGACACTTGTGGTACGCATGAAATGTTTATCTGACAGTTTACCTGCATCTTCAAACCTATTTGGCAAATGGCCAGAGCTGCAATGAGTGTTGATAAACTTCTACCATTGTCAAAGACCAGGAAGTACATTTATGTTTTATATCTTGCATGAAACACACAGGATGACATAGCAGGTATCTTTTTTTTTTTTTTTTCCCTCCAAATATTTAGGGGCATAACATTGCCCTTTATTATAGCTGGAATCTTTCTTTTCTCCCTTTTCCACCAAGACTTACTAACAAAACATCAATCAAGGATACTGCCTCCTTTAACAGTTTCTCTGAAAGAAAACAGCCTTGGGGTCCCTCACTAAAAGAATGGGGCCAAAAATAAAAATGCTAATGTGCAGGTAGGTGTATGGGACTGAATGAATGATGCTGCTCCCTTTTATCCAGAGTCACATGGAACCACAGAACCACAGAATGGTTGGAGTTGGAAGGCACCTCTGGAGGTCATCTAGTCCAACCCCCACCTGAAATAGGTTGCACAGGACTGCTGCATCCAGGAGGAAATTACTACTGTCAACAAGCAAGACTCCTTAGCACTTGTTTCTCTTTTCCAGAGCCTGGAGCTTGGATTTCCGTAACTATGGTAATTGTGAAACTACTTTTTAAAACTAATATGAGACATTATTTTTAAAACTATGATAAAATTGGATATAAGGGCGGAAGGGATCATTTTAAGTCTCTTACATAATGAATTGAAGAACCTCACAAATAATTTCAGCATCAAACTACTATAACTTCTGTTTGAATTGTGTAAAAAAAACATCCCTCAAGATATCTGGTGGCCAATAATTCCCCAGTGTCTCATGATGCTGTTCAGTAGTAGACATGTATGTATTAATTAATTGGCAAGCTTAATCAAGAACCATGCTGATACTCAAATGAAAACTAGCTCTAATGATTTGTGTTACTCAATTCACTTTGAACAAAGCAATGATTTCATCTCCCAAAAGTTGTGAAGGGTTTAATCATCTTTTATTCTTAGTCAGCCATTTCCCACTCTCAAATGGGATTATCACAATGTTTTGCATAAAACAATTCATGTCTGCTATATCCAGACCTATGCTATGATAAACAGGTAAATTCAAGTAGCACTCTAGAATGCTTGGTACTTAAAAGAGAGTATGCACACAGAGCTTCATCCTGCATACAGTACACACACAGAGCTTCAATTCTGCATGTATATTGATGCACAAATATCTTTCTTTTTTTATCTCCCCACATCTTTCTACCTAGAAAGATTTGTGCTTGTGCCTTAGATTTCAGGTCTGAGCCCTATTGAAGTTAGCAGCAAAATTCCCCTTGACTTTAAGGGGGCTGGTTCACTCTGTGCTGTTCTTACATGAACTCCAGGCTTTTAAAAACAGAACAAATGTCTTTATTTTGCAAGTTATTGCAGTACTGTACTGGTATTCTGAACAAATATAGCTGATGTCTTGAGGAATTTATGACCCATACCTTAATGTGTGGTCCTAATATTTCAAGATACTGATTTGGTCCCATTTGATATTATCTGGATAGGTCCACACGAGTTCTTTGTAGAATCTGAGCTCAAAGATGTAATGCACAGTATAAATTACTGTCCTCTTTCTTTTTTTTTTAATTTCAGTTTCAAAAAAATTTAGA
Organism: Zosterops lateralis; assembly: GCF_965231275.1. Lineage (NCBI taxonomy): Eukaryota > Metazoa > Chordata > Aves > Passeriformes > Zosteropidae > Zosterops > Zosterops lateralis. The sequence continues at coordinate 81,719,369 of NC_139763.1, read as the reverse complement.
TCCAATACTTGCATTTTTAGTCCTATAACATGATTACTCTTTTTAATGAACAGCTAGCAGCTACCCCATTGCTACTGTTCTTTCCATTTCATAAAAACCCCTAATGACAAGAAAATGCACTTAGAATGGAGCTTTATTGTTATGGACCTCAGCCTTGCACTCATTTGTAAACTCTAAAGAATAAGGTGTTATCACTGCAAAAATCACATTTAAAAAAAATAAAAAAAAAATAAATAAATAAATTAAAAAAAAAAAAAAAAAAAAAAAAAAAAAAAAAAAAAAAAAAGGACAAAATCAAAACCCCCTAAAAATATTTTTCTCTATAAACAGCTTGAATTTCTTTTAAAGGTCATTCCAGATTCCTTAAGCAGGTCTCTTTTTTAATCAAGTAATGAAAGCCTCTTTTTGAATCAAGTCATCAAAAATTCTCTCAAACTCAGATTTCTGAGGACTCAGACTGATGATGAGATAGTTTGCTTCTAGCCTGCATTTTGAAATAAATCTTGGAGCATTTCAAAACCAGCAATTTTCATGCTTCATGTACAATGCTACACAAAGCATCTAAAGTGCTTGTGTGGGCACTTCTGAAAGGCTCCTTCATTTGGCACCTTCCCATCTGATTTCAGCAATATGGGCAAGACATGTGTTTTTGCAGCGGAAAACAGGATAGATGTTATTTCAGATGAGAGAGCCAACTGTACGCAACTGAAAGGACTGTGGAAGACCTGATTTCTATTTCTGGTCTCCAAGGAGAATTGTTCCTGGATGATGCTGGTAACTCACATCAGAGCCTCATGCCTCAGTTTTTCCTCCTATAACAGGAGGACATCTTTTGTAAAGCACTTCACAGGAAGCCTTTTATAGAAAACCACTCCTTAAAAGTTTTCCATCTTTTTTTTTTTCAATTAAGAATCTCTTTGCCTTTGCAATGAAAACTTGGTGATGAACACATAGGTCATGATTTTTCCCCCTGAAGAACACCAGGGAAGATGCTGCCTTTGTTTTTAATGCAAACTGAACTGGGTTTCTAGGCCATGATCCTGCTAGCTGCTCTCCTGCATGTTTCAATCTGTAATTCAAGGGAATCTCAGTGGATGCACTGACTGAGCAGGATCACTTCCAACAGCCACAACTCACTACTTTCTTCAATTAGACACAAATTATTTTCCTCTAAAAAGAAAAATGTTCTCAAGACAGCTGCAAATAAGACACAAGTTTTATTCCTGTGGTATTATTTATGAAACTTTATCTGTTTCTTGGCTCAGATCTCAAGCTGTAGGAAATTGCCACAGATCCATTACAGATTCATTATCATTAAATGAACAGTAATTGGGAAGCAGAAGACACAATTGTTTAGGGAGGGCACTAATTTTCTGCCGTCTATTTGTCTAGACTTCTCCATGATGAGAATTGAATAACAGTATTTAGCTTTGCTTGAGCTGAAACTTCTCAGCAGCTTTTCAAAGCTGACCTTCACAAATATGTATCTGAAGATACATACACATGCATCTATATGTATAGATACATATACATATATATCAAGATCCTGTATTTTCTGAGACTTTTTGGGACATGAAAATTACCATCATTTTTGTGCATAAAGAAGACTACTTTAATTTACTATGAGTAAATATGCCAAAGAATGGTTTGTAACTTTATGACTAATTGAAAGTAAATGTATTTGGAATATTATTTCATAATATCTGCTAGGTTCTAAGTTCACTTTTTTTTTCAAAAATTCAAAACTTTGCCATTCCATTTAAATGATAAGATTTATTTCTTATACAGTCAAATTTATGAGTTTAGATCATCTCCCTATGTGACTAAAAGAAGTGCTGTCATTTCTCTACGTGCACATTATGGAATCAGTCACATCAAAATTTTGTTTTTCTTCAATCCCGCCTTTTGTTATTGTTGTTTTTGTTTTGGTTTTGTTTTGTTTATTTTGCTTTATTTTAAGAATAAATGGGAAAACTTTTGAAAGGTTTTAAAATTTTGGGAGAGAGACCTTTTTAGCATGCCTTACCCTGCAAGAAATTATTAGTTATTTTGTTCAAGAAAAGGACAAGTTTGAAACTGACCTCCATCCTTTTCTATGGAGGTGTCATTTCGGACAGTACAGGATTTTCTTGTTCAGCAGAAAATGGTGCAGTGAGATGGCAGAAACTAGAAACTGAAGTTAAAAAAATTATCACAGATAAAGTAACTGACAACTGAAACAAGCTAATCTAAAGGCTTGTGAGTTTCTCAGTTTTTAAAATCTCAATTTGATCCTAAATTCCTGCCCTGTCTGAATGAGAAACTTGCTGCAGGGATTATCAGTAATGCTCTATGGCTTATGTTAAGCAGGGACTCAAATTAGCTGGAATGTAACTGCTCCTTCTGTTCTTAAAATCGTTGAATCATCCGAAAACATTTTTATCAAGCCAACAGAAGATAAGAGTGAAGACTGCAAATATTTCCGAATGGGGAAAAAAAAAAAAAAAAAAGAAGTAAATAATCCCTGTAAAAAAACCCCACATATTTATGTGAGGATTTCAGCAATAACTGAAAATAGAAAGTACGGCTGAACTGTCAAGTCATTTCTAGACAGAAAAAAACCTGCTAAAAACCTGTAAGGCCAGTAGCATTTCTGGCACCTCCCTCTTTAAGTGCTGTTTTGTGCCACACCAGCCTCTCTTCTGCCTTATTCACCCATCAATCTAGTTTTTCACTCTCGCACTTCTTTTATCACTTCCCTTATCATTCTATTCTTTTGGGTTTGCTTTTTTCCTTTGACATTATCAGGGCCAGCTGCAAGTGGCACTTCTCCCTGGCACTTCAGGGCAATTGCACATCCTTCCCTTGTGCACACAGCACAGGCAGTGAGGAGCAGAGTGGAGTCAGCAGGGAAAGACTCCGGACCTTGAAGGGATGGAGCAGCCTAAGCCTCTGGTACCACCAACTACCCTATCACATGCTTGATCCTGCAGCCAAATTAATGAACATAGTGCTTTCTTCAGGAGCAATCCAGTGTAGCCTTTGCTGCACTCTAGCAGTTCTTGCATTTTATGAGTGAAACTGTGAAAAAAACGTGTAGGAATGTCATTGGCAAAGTTGGCAGGCAAGGAAAGCATGAACTGGATACCAACCTGAGAAAAGCTCCTGCAGAAATGTGCTAAATGTGAAACGCTTAAAGTTTTGGGGTTTTTTTTAATGAGATACAGGGGCCATAACGCTCAGTTGAAAAGTAAGGAGTCAAGATAAAATTTGTTGCAAAAGTTTGGTTTGCTGACAGAACTGATTGTGTTAGTGTAACTCCCTTCAGTGACTTCAGCAGGGCTGTGGAGTGAGGAGAGCAGGACCAAGCTGCAGATGTGTCTGCCATTTGTTTTGCATGCAGAGGGTTTTCCCAGGCAGCTATACTCAGCAGCAGTTATGCACCCCAACCCATTTGGTTGCTCACAGCTGCAGGTTTATTCTTAGTTTCAGGAATGCAAATCCTTGTGGACATAGTAATGGCTTCATGTCAGCAAGAAGACAGGTTTCCCCCTCAAAATATTTCCCTTTGTGGACAGGTCAGTTTCCAGATGAGGGGGAAGAGGGGGGTTTAGTCACATCTGATTCCTAAACCACATTAGTCACTTGAGGTATCAAAAAGACTTGCCTGGATTAGACTGCTCTTGCTAGTTCTGTGACATGTAATTACACGCAGTGCAGTGTGTTTCATTAAAACCTCTACTCTAGGCATGAGAAGAAGCTTAAGATAGAGCCAAGCTCCTTCTGCAACCCCATGAAGAGAAGTGAGAGGACAAACACTACAGGCTGGGCTGGCTGGGTGGTGTCCCCTTGTGCTGGCAGAGCACTGTGTGCCACAGGCCACAGTGACAACTGGTGCTCATGATGCCATGCAAGTTGTGGGCACACAGTGGTACGTCCAGAAGCCAAGGTGATGTGCTGTGTGGCTTTGTAAGATTTGGTCTTTGTAAGATCAGGCCTCTCTGTATTCTTCTCTTCCTGCCAGAGCAGGTATTGGTTCCTTGGCCAAGCCAAGGCTATCCAAATAAACACAGGCAAACACAAGGACAATAAAAAGATCCCGTATTTCTCCATCAGCTAGGAGGCCAAAGCATGTTTCTTTGACACATTTATCCCAGAAAATCCAGGAAAATGCCCATGCATATTCCCAAAAATTTTTTCCAGCCATTCCAGTGCATGGATATATCTGAGAACAACATGCACACAAAATTATCCTGCTGTTACCTGGGAAAGAGTTCAGGTCTTAATGTAATAAATGAACAAGAACATAAATCAGAGAAGAACACCAAGGTTTCTATTTCTTCCAAAAGTTGATGGATTATAGTTTGTCCACTTAGCCTTTAATATTTATTGCAATGATTTTGAATATCCTGAGTGGTGCTGAACATTCTCCTATCCAATCTCCTTCCTTTGGACATTTGTCTCTTAAATATGTGAAAACTTTTATCCTTTCTACCTACTAAGCCCTGCTTAGTCAAGCTGTTCGGCCAAGGCATTACTAAGACTTCTATTTTTAACCTTCAATATTCTTAGGATTTCTTTAATCATTACAAGCTCCAGTTTGTGCCCTATGACAAGATCTCCTTAAAATGATCTTCCTGCTCAGATCCTAATGTAGGACAACCAGCTACTGCTCAGCTGAAGTCAATGAAGAGACACTTATAAGATCTGTCTCTTCATTACCTTAATTTCTGTTAACTGACCCTTCAGTGAAAACGGGAATAGGAAAGGTGAAAAAATTATATGGGAATAAGACAAAACATATTATGAAGATAAACAGGTTTTCTATTTTGCTGAACACAAGTACCTTGCTCAAAAGACAACCCCTGGAGAAATTTGAATATGTCAATAGTGTTCAACCAGTTTCTAAATGAGCTGTAATATACGATAAATTTCTGTAACAAGCAAGTAAATTTGCACCAATTAATGATGCTATAAAAACAAGAATCTATTGCTTTTAAGAACATACACAAACTTCTTTTTGGTTAGGTGCTAAAATTTGGCTGACTTCTGTATGTTAGAGGAATCAATCTTCCCAAGTAATGTAGCTGAAAACGTATCCTTTTTGTGATGCAAGGCCACTATAACTTCAAACAGCAGCAGAGCTCCATACAAGCTATTTGCTCTGTGATCTTTGAAGAGTTGAACGCATCCTCTGTCAGAAGACAACAGAAAACTCATTCGCCCATGAATCTGACATTGTGTAATATTGTTGGTAGACTTTTTGCCAAGAATGCTAGCAATAAATTGAATGTAATGAAATGGAAAGTCAAACATCTTAAGAATGATTTATATAGAGATAAGTCTGTTCTTTGAAGAAGGACAATGAAATGGTTTCTCAGACTAGTCTGACAGTGTCCATATCAAAAATGAAATAATCTAAGCCAAGAAAAGCATAGTACTGCCAGGGTTCCAAAGGATGAGGAGAAAAGTAATAACTCATGGAAGTCCTAATGAAACAAGCAGATCAATCCATACACATAAGGTGCCTTCCACTATTTTATATATTGTACCTCCACAGTAGTCCAGTAATATAATGACGATGGACAATGCAAACAAGAATTTTAGGGTGATAAAACTGTGTCTCCCTTGAAGTCAAAGCAAAACTTCATCATTTTCAGAATCAGGATTTCATCCTTGAGTGCTTTTATTTTCAAGTATTCACAGTGAGGAGGTGACTGGCTTCCAGAACTCAGCCTCTCTAACTGTCTGCTCTTAAAAAAAAAATATTATCAGATTTAAAACCTAGCTTCACTGACTTCTTATTTATTTCAGAAACCTCCTAACAATAATAACTAAAATAAATAACTTTGCTTATTTCCATCATCACTGTGGGACTGTTTTCATACATTCTTTATTCCATCTCCTCCTTCTGTCCACCCTGCACACTCTTTCATTGATCATTCTGGTCAGGGTTAATGTGAGGACTATTTCTTCTTTCCCCTTCACTGCCTCTTGTTCAAGCTGAAAGTGACCATTTCTTCTAGTCAATATAACAGCAAAGAGCTTTTATTGTTTCATTCAGGTATCTCACTTGGAAAAAGAAGAGGTATTGTCCAGGATACAAAATACATTCAAGACCTCCTTAACACTCAACACTATTCTTTCAACCCCTTTAGGGATATAGGCAAACATATACCCCTAAAAAAGGCAGGAAAAAATGCCTCCTAGTGTTTGCAGGTTTTCAGAGGAAAGCCTTGTAAAATTCAAGGGAATCTGTCACCATAAATGATGGAACCCCAGAAGACAAGAGTGGGGATTAGCCTGACAAAACCTGTGTCAACAGAGAAACAAAGCTCCATCAGACACTGATCCAGGCAACTCAACATCTGTGCTCCACCACTTCCCCCACTGACAGCTGAGCCTGCTTGCAATGCGTGTCTGCTTCTCCTGACACCACTCAAAAGACTGCAGAGATGAGTGCTAGCGTGGCTCCCTGACAGCTCTGCCTAAGGACTTTGCACCAAAAGCATGTACAGTGCTATAAATGCTTTACTCTCCCTTGCTGCAAATAGATAAAGATTTTATTTCTCCCAAGAAGACAATCTTACTTACTTGGGATAGCGTCTCTGCTGAAAGATGGGCAGAATCTCTGTATCTTGATTTGAATGTAGAAGCAGTAAATCCCGAAATCTTTCTGTCAGGACAAAGAAAAAAAAAAAAAAGAAAAAAAAAAAAAAAAAAAAAAAAAAAAAAAAAAAAAAAAGAAAAAAAAAAACCCAGACTGTGACTCTGCATTATACGTTCAGGCCACAAGTAAGCAAAAGCAGGAATATCAGTGAATTCTCTTCTCCAGCAATATTTAGCAAAGGACAAAACTAAGCACAGAGGGACTAAAAATCACTGTTTCCTGTAAAACCTTTTAATATTTTAATTTATTTTTTTTTATTCAATACTGAATTTCTAGTAGTGCCTATAAGTTTCTGATGTCTGCACAGAGGTCTCCTGGGTATCATACACAGACAGCCACAAACAATCCCTGCCTTGAAGAGCCTAGTCTAAACAGAAAGGAGGAGCCCCTAAGAAATCACCAGCCACTCAAGGATCACAGTAATCGAAACAAACATAGATTAATTAATTCATATAAATTAAACTGCAGTATGCATCCTTTGGTAACTGACTCGATGGTTTTAAGGATGGTTGAAAGACTGGATTGTATTTTTGTCATTGTTATGACAAAATTGTTATATGTTACTTCAAAAACTGCATGATAGGATTACCTGCAGAAGGTTAAGTTTTTGTAACTTAATTTCACTGGTGGTTGTAATTTGCATGGCTGCCCTTTCTCTTATGCTTGCCTTAGGAGTGGTTAGACACAGTAAGTCAAGTGGGATCTGTAGGACCTTCTATCAGTCCAGATTTCTCAGTTCTGAAAGATGGAAACCTCCACAAAATTCACATGATACCCAGATTCAGGGATAGAATAGGATTTCCCACCCAGATGAAATTCCTCTAGTACATCCCATAGTTCTCAATAGCATGGGACATGCTGTTTCCTTCTTTCCTTCCATCACCTGCAACTTTAATCTGTCCTACAGTGGCACAGAACCAAAGCCCTTTCCATCTCCTACCCGTCCTTCAAGACTTTATAACTGTGCCTGAATAGCTTCAGATATAGGTATTTTCCTTCTTTTGCTAAACCACAGTTTGTAACCTGTAACCTCTGCTTCAGTGATCTCCACACATAACCCAAGCTACCACTGAATTTCCAGGCATCCTTACAAAAACCTTCATTCAAACAACAGCCTTTGTGTGTGCCTGGTGGAGGAATGGGAGGAAGTTTACAAACACTGAGTGACAGCACTTCTTTCCATGACTTGAGGATTTTGATCTCTAGAACATGGTGTGAGACACCATGATTAAGGATCTGTTTTTGCAGTGGCATGGCTGATTTACTTTTGAGGGCCTGTAACCAGGCGTGACAGTGATGTAAAACATGGAGAGACACATTCTTACTCAGCTTAATGCTGCACAGCACCACATTACAGGTAGGTGAGTGAAGCTGCTTTCTCAGATCTTGGTAAGGATCTGTGACTCTCTGGGAGAGACAAAACACACCTCAGTGAGTGTGCAGATATGTCCTGCCCCATTGTTCTGTCTGAGATTGATATCACCCAGGCAGAGAGCCATATTCCATCTCTATCTGTGACTACTCTGTGACTTTTTCTTGTGCTGCTGCCCTTTCACATTGATCAAGGCTACCTGGCTGTACTCCAGGACTCAATTCAGCAAGCGGTGATCTTGAAAGTATTTTGAATAGTAATGTGACAGGGTTGGCCAGTACTGGAGCAAAAGCGGCCAAGTTATGGCATCTGAAATTGGCCTGAACAGTTTTTCTACTAGATCGTGTTTTAGTTAAAGTCAACTTTTTTTTTTCCCCCACGCTATGGCAAATTTCCCAGGCAGATGTATTTTCTTTTCACCATATGACTTTACTCATTTTTCCATGTGGCGTGGTTTAAGCTCAGACAGCAACCAAGCCCCACACAGCTGCTCGCTCACTCCCCCCATGGTGGGATGGCAGACAGAATCAGAGGAGTAAAAGCAAGAAAACTCATGGGCTGAGACAAAGACAGTTTATTAGGACAGACAAGGGAAGAAATGATAATCAGGGCGGTAATAATAAAAATAATTAGAATATACAAAACAAGTGATGCACAATGCAATCAGCTCACATTTGCCAACCAGTGCCCAGCCAGTTCCTGAGCAGTGGCTCCTGGCCAGCTCTCCTCACAGTTTATGCACTGAACATGATGCCATTTGGTATAGAATATCCCTACGACCAACTGGAGTCAGCTGATCTGGCTGTGCCTCTCCCAGCCCCTTATGCCTTCCAGCCTTCTCACTGGCAGGGCATGTAAAGATGAAAAGTCTTTGTCTTAGCATAAAGACTACTTGGCAACAACTAAAACATCAGTGTGTTATTAACATTATTCTCATCCTAAATCTGAAACACAGCACTGTACCAACTATTACAAAGAAAACTGACTCTGTTCTGTCTGAAACCAGGACACCACAGAAACATACTACATGGTAGTGTTGCACCTCATCTCAAATCTATTCTACAGCTTCTCTACAGCTTCTTTTACCCAGCACATTAACCTCCATGTCCTGTAAATCCTCTTAAGAGAAATGGCTTGCAAAAATCTTTAGAGCTGATTTGTCCCATGGAACCACTGTGTACACATCACTTTTCAGCTCTATGGCATCCTCCTACTACACATGTGTGCATAGTCCCAAAGACACTCTAGTACAAATGACTCTATTGCCTTTAAGGACCATCCATCAAGGTAACGAGGGAGGTAACAGAAGCCTTGGTAACTACTGACAGCCCAGGTACTTTTGGAGCTCCTACAAAAGTAAATATAAGAAGACTAATGCTTTACAAGAGAAGACTTTTCAATCACAAGAAAAGACTTATTTTCAATTCACAAGAGAAGACTTTTCAATTCACAAAAATTCACAATGATAGCTTCCCAAAGGAGGAAGAATTTTTTCAGAAACCTAAGACCTTGTTATAATTCATGCTACAACAACAAATGAAAGACTTGAGAACTAATGAAACCAATAATCAGAACATTTTTACATTATTTTGATTTGCAATCAGTAGTTGATCAATAGAACTAAAACAAGTCACAATCTTTTCATTACTTGGATAATTATAGAGAGAGGTGTCTTCCAGAATTGAGTCCTTTTTCCTGTGATGCTTTTATCTAGGTGTTGGACTGATTTGTTAAAATAAAAAAGAATAACACTTACTTAGCCAAGGTTGCTTGCTTTTGAAAACTGACAATTACTTTCTCTGTTCCTCATTCTAGTCATACAATTTGCATGAGTTTAAGTCTGTACTAGCTACAGGATTGTTCACATAGTTCTGAGATCAGCTATCCCTATCAGCTATGATTGTTTTGTTGCTCTGCTGAGTGTGACCCTGCAGCCTGTCTCACTGATGTTCTTGTAAGTCTGTCCACAGGACAAAGTCCTCAGGGACATCAAGAAGGATTGATTGCACAGTCACATCTTATGTTCAGACTTATGTTTTCAGTATGATGGGTGCCTAAACTTCCTCCTGGCTTTCATTTTGAGTGTACAACTCCTTCCAAATCCTTTATCAGTGAGACGCCCACAGTTAAATTTAGGCAGTCTCATTGAGACCATTCTCATTTAGCTAAACATGTAGAGGTAACATTGGTTACCTCCGACTGGAGACTGGTTGCAATAACACAGTGCCCTGTCCTCCTAAATCAGGAAGGCTGCAGACTATAAAGAAGAGAAAGTTTGCCATTGAAATCTTTATGGATTTAACCTGTCCTATACATTTATACACCTTTCTTCCCTGTCTTTTATCTAATTTTTCTTCTCTCTATTCTACCTTTCGGTCCTCCACCTCCTCCCAGCATAACATATTCACATGTCAGCTACAGGAATCTCAGTTATAAATGCCCTTACCATCTTTATGGTAATACATGTTATGCCAAGCCAGTTAATCTACAAGGACAGAAGGATGCATTTCAAGAGAAATTTTCCCTTTAAAATATTTAGATTAATGCTGTATTTGTTCTCAAACAGAATGGGGTTGTGCTCAGTATGGTGAGTTGACAGTAATGTCAGAAAAATGAGAGCAAGAATGGGTATATGGTCTGAAGGTCACTCAAACTGGTTATGTAGTCAAACTTCCTTCTTCCAGGATAGACAATTACACAAGTGGAAAGAGAGACAAAGGAAATTTTTGCAATATTTTAATATCTGGGGCTTCTTAAAGCAAAGGAAAATAATTTGAATAGAAGATCCCAGTGAGTTAAAACACATTATTATTCACATTCTGTAGACAGAAACACACTGTGGCACAATGAGCACTGGCCTTGTTTTTTAAAGCTGTCACGTCCCTGAAGCTCTTATTGCTTTAGCACTTCAAAAATTAGGCCAAAAGTCACACACTGCAGTTGTGTAAGTTTTGACTTTAAAAGTCAGGTCTTGTGGTTGTCTCCTCTTGCTTCTTCTTGTTACAAAATACCTTACAGAAAATAACAATAAAAGTCACTCCACTTTCACTGTGATTTCTCTCTGCTGAATTCCAAGCATCTTGAAATATCAACCCCCTGCTTCTTCAGAGTTAGATAGGTATGAAGCTATGAGGTCACTACACTCTATAACTGAAGTCTGAGACATTACCGGTTTTTTCATCCCAACCATCTTTTACCCAACACCTTTGGACCATTTTCTGAACCTCTAATTAAAAAAGGGTTGAATTGTATACAAGCAGCTCAATTAGGAACACTGTAAAACTGATGACAACTAGCTTACAGGATAAGGATTTTTTAAATACTGGTTTTACTCTTTGGGGTTTGTTTGTTTGTTTGTTTGTTTGTTAATTAAGTTAATAAGAATAAATAGAAATGTGATGAGAAACCAACCAGAGAGTGGGAGAATAGAATAGCTTCATCAGTTATAAAGCACAGAAATTGCAGGTCAACAGCCAGCCAAGCTGTCTACCAAATGATCTATCTATAGGGACACTCTTCTACATTTGGATATTTTGTAGTCATGTTTTTGTAATTACCTCTTCTGCATTCACTGAGAAACAAGTATCAGTTCCACCTTTCACCACAAGGATACTTCTAAGTCCTGCAATTTCAAACGAAAAAATCTGCCTGGTTTTATGCAAAATGCACAGTGGTCTGAACACCCTTCATGTCATGAATAACAACTTGCAATAAATAAAATAAAAATTTAAAAAGAAAATTAGCTTTCTTAAACTGATGATGGTATTCAATAGGATTTGAGATGCACTAATCTGACTTGTTTTCGCGTTCTGTAAATTTGGAAATGCTGTCATAAGTACTTCTGCAGTGCCCTGTAAAAATAAAAGGCACTTAGGAAGAAGTCTTTGCCAGTTCAGGGCTATAAAACGATCATGAGCAACAAGATGGCATAAAAATGAAATATATGATATTTTAATTTGACCCATGGCTTATTAATGGCTGAAGTTCCTGAAGTTAAGGAGCTATCACTTCCCTCCTCTTGAAGAGTTAGTGCTACAAATACTCTCCATCAGATTAAATGGGGAGGAAAAAAAATGATGAGTTAATGCTGATGATCAAAAGGTTCCAAAATTATTACATCATCAGCCTTGGAATTCCCTTGAAACATACGTATTTTGCTGATAGAGACAGGCTTTTTGACCAGATTGAACTTCCATGATTCTCAGTGCATTAAGCTTCACGGAGTTTAATTCTATTTTTCACCACCATTTCCTTCCCTCCTGATCAGTCATTTGAAAGACTAATTAGGGTCATTATCTACAGACCTTCTGAAAAACCCTGAAAACTGGTGAAAACCCAGAAAGTTGAAAACTATATATAAACCCTTTGCTGTTTATATTTACAGAAAGGCAAGTGGACTCAATCATTCTCTCTCCCTGAATCCAGTATCAGCAAATCCTTTTCCTGATGGAATTCTAGGTGCTTCCTTGTGTCCTTAAATTGCCCCAACTGCTACCTCAAAATTAGCTTGGACAGATTTATTTCTAACTAGATGTCCCTCATTTACACTATAATCACATCTTGTATGATTTAGGTATATAAAGCCATATATCAGTCAATGAAGAAACTGAGCAAAAGGCAGTTCTTTTCTCAGTAACGTTAAAATGGAAGATGAATGAGGGGAAGGAAAAAGCATCACTTGTTTTGTTTCTAAACAGGCAGGAGAGGATCACATTTAGACTGCATTTTGTACGACTGACCTGACGACATCACTGAGTGACCCAGATTGCTAGCTACACTGCCAGACCTGGGTTTCCCAGACAGCCAGGGAAGAAAAGTGGACAGAACACCAAAGTCAAGCAGTCTTGATGCTCACTACTGAGTTAGAAATCCTTCTGAAAGTTACACAGCAACTCCCTAGTGGAGCTGGGAATTAGGTGACTTCTGGAGTTCAAAATAATCAAGGAACCTTAGTCAAGGAACAAATTTTTGGCTTAGAGATAAATACTTACTATACTTGAAGACTATTTCTGTCATGACAGTAGAGCTCATTTCACAACTCAGCTCTTAAAAAATACAGCAGCAAAACATGGTTTCTAAACAACACAGAATTTCAACTTTAAAAAAATACCTTTATAAATACATGCTCTTAAGGAAATAAAAAGGAAAATCTGAAAAGATTTTGTTATAGCACTGCACTCTACAGTAGCTGCCTTTGGCCATGAAGGGCTGTGCTTTGCTTTTTGAATTCCCCACAAGCAAATGCAGGGAGGCTCAAATACCATTTCCTTCACTAGTGCTGTACTTTCCTCTTTCAAAACAAGCCAGAAGAAATTATTAGGCACCAGTATATCCGTTTAGGCTTTAAGATAATGTAGTGACACTTGTTCTAAAAAGTCCTTATTTCAAAGAAAAAGAAAAAAAAGTATTCAAACTATGCAAAGCAGGGGAGATTCAACTGCTTCTCTCTTTGTAACTTGCAATCTGATACAGAAACTGGAGAAACCCCAACCTTTCAGAAGCTACTTTTAACACTGAAGTGGAGCTACTATCCAGCTGTGCAATTACTGCAACAGTATCCAGCTCTGCACATCTCCAGAGAGTTTGCCTCTAAAAGGCTGAGCAAAGGTACAATTCATCAGGCTCTACTGATTCACACCAAGGTCCCCCTACTCCAAAATCTGGATTTATTTGCAGACACATCTATGGAAGAATGATCAGAGATTAAGACCCTTCTGCTTTCAAGTTTTTCTATGTCAGTGCATCTCCTGAGCCTAAGGTAGTTTGTCTATTAAGAAATTCTTAGACTTCTTTTTAAAGTCCTTGCCCAGTTCCCATGTAAGCCTAACCTATTTCACACTCTTTGACAGGGAGGTCCGTGTGTTTCTCACCTACTACATGAAGACTCATCACCTTATGTTTGATCTGAAATCTCATTTGCTGTATTTGATGGCCAAAATCTCTGTATTGGCAGAAACTGTGTGAACAGTCAGGCTCCACCCACCCACTCTTTCAGCATTATGCATGATTTTGCGGACTGTGGCTATATTCCCCTGAATTATATCTTTTTCAGGCTAAAGAATCCCTGCATAGTCAGTTATCCCATGTTTGGAAGCCTCTCCACGCTTTTGATCACCTTTGCTGTTCCTTCCTGAACCCTGGCCAATGTGATGTCTTAGTGATGAAGACCAGACCTGCACACAGAATTGAAGTCCTGGTAGCACCACAGAAACATCCACCAGTTGCACAATCATGTCCTTGGCTTTATTCTCTACTCCACTCCTAATAATTTTTCTCTTTATTGCTGCTGAGCTGATGTCTTCATGGAAATAGTTATCATGACTCCAAAGTGTTATTCTTGGGCTGCCACAGCCTCATCACTGCCAACCATGTGTATTAGCTTGTCACCAAATATATTAAACTCCAGCACATACCCACATGGATACATCCACTGGTATATTTAGTCAGATCTAAAAATAGGTTTGCAAGTGTTATATACTTTATACATTTGAACAAGCTGGAAGAACTTTTCTTTAAACAGATTAATACGGCAGTCACAAAATAGTGGAATTAATCCTATCCGAAACTGAAATTTTGTACCATAACAAAACCACTACCAGTCTCTGTGAACTCATTCTTGGGTTTTTGCCTATTCATATTTGGTGACAATCTAAACTGTAAGCACGGGATCATTTCACCTCTTACTAATACAGACACAACTGCATCATTACTCTCAAATATGCAAATGAATTACTGTATAATAACTATAGAGAATCATTGAGGGCAGAAGTAATCTTAAGAAATAATCTAGTCCTGCTCTAAGCATGGTTAGAAAGAGCAGGTATCTTATGGCCTTATGGCCATGTTCAGTTGGGTTTTATGTGTCTTCATGGCTGGAACGAGATGATCTTTAAGCTATATCCCTGCCAGCCCAAACCATTCCATGATTCTAGGATATAATCAGCAGGTCTGCTTGTGAAAACAATATGAATAGCAGTATTTTGTGCTTCTCCCATTAATTGACACCTTTGGGTAAAACTGCAAACCCTTGTCTGTCTGACAAGAGGGACACAGCTGGTTAGGGGACAACTGTCTGCACAGCTGATAGCTGTGCGGGGCAAGACACTGCCCTGAAATAAGCTTCAGAGATTAAATACAGGCTTCTCTTAGCTGGGGCAGGGATGGGAGAAGAAGCGGAATGCCAAAGAATAAAGGAGTTTGTGAAAGAGAATGGGAGTTTCCTTGTTAATTCACCCTCACTCACAGCCTTGGAATATAAAGTGGAGATTGCCCAACCCTCATCCCTCCACCAGCAGCCTTGAGCCGAGCTGCTGATCACCCACGCTGCCAATCACCAAGGCTTAGCTGACCTTACAGGGATCATTAGGCATAACTTGGCCTTGCTCACAGGCAGGTTGTGTGAATACTTGGACAGAAGGTGCTCAGTTGTTTCCAGAGGGGAAGCTGCACTGTGTGGATAGTGCACTGGGAGTGAAGGGAGCTGACAGACACCCTGAACAGGAAATGCCTGTCCAGCCAAACACTTGGCTGAACTGAACTGCTGGAGGTAACAAGGGGGCTGCAAGTAAGAAACAAAAGCAAAAACAGAGTACTAAGGGACTTCATTGGTATCTAAAAATCATTTCCTCTGTGTTTACAGCTGCCTGTCTCTTTCAGAGAACACACACAAATTCTTCTCTAAAAGCAACTAGTTACACTGAAGCATTACACAGGATAATATGATCAGAGCTCAGCTGGATCTTATTTCCTATATAAATTTTGCTAGTCCGCTGGGGATGATCCACTGGGAAGAAATGTACATTTTTTTCCAAAGATCTAATCACATCTGAGGCTCCATTTCTTATAACATTTCTCAAATGGCAATATCAAAACCTTAGCAGGAAATCATTTGAATGACTGACAAATGAAATGAGCCTTTAGATACTGTTTTCTCCCCCTTTTATTTTTTTTTTTTTTTTTTTTTTTTTTTTTTTTTTGATAGGTGATAAAATGTAATGTACACAAGTGTATCAGAAAATGTATTCAAAGCATGGTTTAATTTCATCCTGATATGAGCAATTCTGTTATTTATTCTTACATTTGAATTAGACAAGTCATTCTTGAGAACTTAAGCCAGACAACTGCCTGAATATAAACTACTACATACAACCTAGTCTGGGTAGTTTTCATTTATTCTTACGTCATAGTTTCTTACAAATACTTATATTTGTTGACTTAGCACTAGCTCTTGTGTAGACTTTTGTTAAAATATGCTGTGGGATTTTCTATGAGGTTGTCATCTCCATCTTTCAACTATGAATGTTATGAACATAATGAAACATTAAACAGACATGTTTTACATGACAGAAAGTCTGTTATTACACAAGTCAACAGAAAAACTATTCCCAGCCTTGAACAGGAGAGAAAAGCTGAAAAATTTTGCTATGTAATACTAAACTGATAACTATTCTCTAGAATAAAGAACAAGTAGTTTAACATGGTTTGGATCAAACAGTTCCTTATATCACTTTAAGGAAATGACTTGGCACATCTTTATCTGAAAAAGTCATTTTGCCCATTCCTATAAGTATAAATTATCAATAGACACCAGTTACCAGTCACGACCTGGCACATACCAATACATCAATGCACCATCACAAACTCGGCACAGAAATTATAAAACCCTCTTCATGCAGACATGGCACATTCTGGTGCATATGTGCTGGGAAGTATGGGACACTCTTAAAGAAATATTCTTTCTTAACAAATTTTTGGATTAAGGAATTGCTGCTTTTTTTGGAAATTGCAATGAGAAAATTTCATTTGCCATGCTTGCTAATAACGGGGCACAAATAGCATAATTCCCTCAATTCATTAAAAAATGAAAACATCAAACAACAGAAATTATAAAAATGTCTTCCATTAAAAATTTTGCTTTTTTCAAACCAGTCACTGCTAAACTCAAGAGACACTCAGCTGACACAGTGTAAGTGAAATCCTTGAGGGAAAGCCCTGTGCCGTCAGGCTGGCACCAGTCACTTGGCAAAGCACAGCAAAGCACCACAGCTTTGACTCTGAAATGTGCGTGGGTGTCTGTGGCATTTTCCTTGAGGAAATGGCACTTACAGTGTGTTTAATGAAAAAGGGAATATGTTATATTTGTGACAGGAGATAGTTCTTAAAGCTGCTTGTTGCAATGAAGAGCACAAACTGCCCACTGATTTATTTTAATTTCATATAACATGAGGAGGCTTTTTGGAGGCTGTAGGTGTACTTGCTATCACTGACAGTACAGTAAAATCCTCACAGCAGACACTTAAGCAATACCCAAAATAGCCAATAAGCTCTGAAACTCCTCCTCTCCCCAAAATCCCCCTTCAACACTGAAAGAAGTTGCTGTCACCACCACTGAGTGTCCTTTTCTCCAATGCAAATCAGAACACTAATACATTTATTTGGATGCACAGACTTTCCTGGCTCTCTCCCCAGCAGAGAAGCATTCTCTCTTATTATGATCATAGTGTTCACTACAGAATTTTAAGTTTTACTAACTTTTTGTCCTAAATTTTTTCTGATTCCAAGTAAGTCAAAAAGCTAAGCAGTCATCCACTCATTATCACCTTCTATATGCAGAATAGGTTCCCTTCAAATTACTAAGAACACAGTGATGCTTTCTGTAAACCATTGTCCAAATTTTATTATCTGTAGATGGTCAAAGATTTCAAACCATTGTTTATTAAGGATAAGAGAAAAAGGTATTAAAATTTAAAAACCACACCCAAATGCTGCAAGTTTAGGGATATGTGTGGGTATGTATGTATAATAAAATGCAGGACTTCATGCAAGTCATAGTTAAGCTTTCTCACATGTCCAACTCTTTTCCCAGTTTCCCTGCCAGAAACTGCACTCTGCCAAGATGTGAGTGTCTCTCTCCAGGAGAGAGTGAGACCATGGCATATTACAGCAAATATACCCTAAGCTGGGAACCCAGCCAAGAGAAGATAAAGAAAGCTGGAGACATACAAATCCTAAGAGGCAGTTGGGAGAGTATTTACAAGTAATATTTTTGGCTCTCAGACAGTATTCTTGACCATACAAATTGTTTGAGAAACAATAATTTTTTTTTTACTAAAAAGTTAAATGAACTTTTTTTTTTTAAAAAAAAGAGGTGTTATATTTTACATTTTGTTCATTTACTAGGCAATTTTATTGTTCATATTTCTCAAGGAAAAATTGCTTTAAAAAGTAGCCAGGAATGTTATTTAATTCCCTTCTCTTTGCCTTGACTTCACTGCTTCTTTGTCAAACCTGCTGAAGGTAACTGCATGCTTGGGAAGACAACCTGTTTTTTTCCAGCTGTTTCAGCTATCTAATGAAAGATACTACTGCTTCCTACAAAATTTCCCTCTCATGAAACATTATGCCATTATAATGTACTTTGGTTTTATCTGCTACAAATGTTACAAACTATATTAACAAGTTATTATATCCTTTTTGAAACAAGCTCTGACGCTTTGTCCCCATCTCGAGGAAAAAAAGCTTTAAAGAAAGAGAAAGAGGAAGAATAGGAACATGCAAGAGCTGCAGAAATGTGGGTTACAATATCAGTGAAACAAAATACAGATACCAGTGAAACACTGCACCCTGCCCATCAGCTGCTGCGCTACATACCAAAGGGCTACTTACTGCTGTCACAGCACAGTCTACTCCATGTACCACAATGCAATCTCCTTTGCATTTTAGAAAGTGATTTCCAGACTACGAATTCCTCTCCTCACAGCACTTTAGTTAATACTGAGATAACTGAGTCCTTTGTCTCAAAGAAATGCCAGGTTCAGCATGTAGCAGCCACCAGTTCAAGCCTCCCTCAAAATCAGGATCCACTAGTAATTCATTTACTTTGCTGTATCTTAAACTTTATAGTATATTATATTTAAAGCATTTCTGCCTCACTGCCTTTTGTAATTTAAGGATCTGATGAAAGGAAAAAAAATGTGTTTTAATTAATCTAGTGGACTGACAGTCACAAAAGGATGCCTTTATATTAAAACAAGGGTTGCACTGGCAGTCTGCCTCCATTCCCACTAGGAACTTACCTCCATCCCTGTGTTCTGCACTGGGGTATCCAAACTTTGGGGCACAAGACTACACAGTTCAAAGTTGAGTACAGAGCTGCGATTAGCATGTTTTGTGTGTGGTTCATATAAAATGCGTAGCCATAAATATTTTAAACCAAACTCTTCTGTTCATAGCAGATAATCAAAATATCTGTTTGGAGAAGCTGTGGAAACTTGCTGTTGTCCAGTTCTCATGACATGACGCTTTCAGTTCTAAGGTTTGGTTTCATTTGCTTCTTTAAAGGAAGAAGTCAACACTTTGAAACTACCACATACACCTGAATCCTATTTTTGCACTTGATAACTATACAAGTGATTGGAGGCAAATTTTTATTAATATTTATGATTTAAAGGGATCCTTCTCGAGGGGAAGACTGGGGCAAAAGAGAGATGTGTTGCAAGATGCCCCTTAAAAGTTCTTGGTTCACAAACAATTTCCTTACGGTGAAACTCAATTTTTCCAGCTTGTACTTGATGCATCTGAGAAACAATATATATACAAAAGGACAGGACTGAGCAACAGAAGGCGGGGGGGGCATATGAACACAAAGCTGAGTTGCAAGGGACTGTAGGGAACTGATGATAAAATTTGGAGTGTAGGATTTACCTCCTACAAACAAGACCAGCACTGTTTTTAATGCACTTTGGAATGGAAAGCCATTTTGGAACAGCTAACTGCTGTTTCAAGGATGACTGAAATTCAGGGTAAGGACATGCTGCTGGCAAAAAGGTGGAGTAAATATACTTAGAGAAAGAATGAGAAAAAATACTGCACTAAAGGAGATGGGATATCCTAACTAGAACTTTAAAGGTAATATTATGCCAACAAGCAGTTATACAATGCTTGTTGTGAAAATAGAAAACCTCATTTGACCACGTTATTGGATCACAATGACATTTGCAATGCTGTGGGAGTTTTAACCAACCCTTACAGAATTAACTGCTGAATGGAGCACAAATTCTGATTGAGTGATGACCCCTCCCTCCCTTCCAATCCAAGCACCAGCAAAAATAAGCAGACAGGTAGAAGAGACCAAGGAATAAAGTGCAACACAGGGTAATGTGACAGGCCAACCACCACCATTACTGGTGTTCTGTTAGGAAAGATGTGACAGGAAAAGCTTACAAATATGATTGCCTGGCAAGAAATACTGAAAATATAAAACCTGTGAGTGAAAAAGAAATGAGAGCCAGCTTTGAGATGTAGGCATGGCAGGCAGGAAGACAGTGATTAGCTAGAAGACGGGTGGAGTGATAACAAACAACGGGACACTAAGGGATCCAAGGGTGCAGCCCCTCTCCACCCTGCCAAGGTATCAGGGAAAAGATAGGTAAGAAAATAGTCTTTAGAGTTTAGGATATAAAATTATATGGTAATATAGTAGTTCTCATAGACTGCATGCAAAGTCTGTACGTTTTGTATTTCGCGCCGGTTGGTCACTGTAAATTAGAATATTCAACACAAAAAGAGATATAATGTATTGTAACAAGGTCCTCGCTCTCTTACCTCTCTTACCTGGCCCACTTCTCTTACCTTACCTCGCTCACCTCCCTCACCCCTGCCACCTCACTTACCTCTTTTACTTCTTACTCCGTCTTTCTCCCTCTCTCTTTGGGGCTTCCCTTCAGCCAAGGCTGCTGGCTGAAAGGCCCTTTTTACCCATGACCCTTGCAATAAAACCACACACTCTCTCAAGAGTGTCTCAGGTCTGCAGAGTTCTCTCTCCCTGCCATCCACGGATGTTCCAACAGTGTTCTTCATGCAAAAGAGAACCACACTTTAAATCACACCAGAGCCCAAACCAACAAGACTGCCATTGAAAAGCAGCCCCACTTCTGTATTTCAAGGGAAAGCTGGAAGTGGAGAAGGTGCAAATATAAATACAAAGTCTCAGAACTCAGATTTAATAGAACAGATAACCAAATAGAAGGTTCCAAGGTGCCATGTTCATTTTTTGTACATATTGCACACCAATGGGCAACAAATAAAATGTGCACACGCTGCTCTTGCACTGAAATGAGGAAAAAAGCAAAAAAGAGAATGGAAAAAACTAAAAACATGGGAAAAAAACCTACTAATTTATGTAATCACCACAAAGTTGAGCTTCATTTTCACAAAGAGCATAAGAAGAGCCCATGAAAGGTTGAAGCTGAAAATTCTGCAGAACATTACAACCCCCAGGTTGTAATATATCTTCTGTATAGAAATTATTCTGAGAAACTATCAAGCATCATGAAGGAGTTGGGAGTATGTAAAGATAACTGTTCCTTCTGATCATAAAATTTATAAATATCTACAGTTCCTACACAAGTTTTTCCAAATTTTATGTTCTAAAGCTGAAATAGATTTTTCCTTATTAACTACAGCAATTTTTGCAATCTGTTAGAAAAGGATCCCAAAATGAACTTTCAAATCTACTTTCAAGATATTTTAACCAACAATTTTTAGTTAAAATGTAGTAACTCAAATTTCCAAATCTGAAATGTGTCTGGTTTTTTTTTCTTCTGTCCCCAAGGGAGAAGTAACAATAAACTGGGAACAAAGCTAGACATTTGGCAAGGATTCTTCAGCAGAACTGGGATGGCATCTGAGAGAATCTATTGCCCCAGGGAAGTGCAGATATGCATGAAGAGCTGGTATTTTGATGTGAACTCTCATATTTCTCTAGAAACCATGCTCACACAAAGGAACCTGAAAATCCAGCCAAACTTTGTATATTCAGTGCTTGAAGCAGCTGTGGACCTCTGCACAAAAACGATGCAAGAACAAGTCTTCCGTAGGCAGACATTAACAGAAAAATGGTGAAACACAGGCAGCTCCAGAACAGCAACTTTGCCTTCTTAAACAGGCAAATGCAGCTCACAGTGATTACAAAACCAGAAATATGCCTGGAAGTCCACTCAAATACATGTCCTAGAGCTTTTCTCTCCTGTAATTCTATTTTCAAAGTGGAGAGCTTTTTTGCTTTTTTCACTACATTCATTCCGATTCTATCAGCTGCTACATGCTAATGTGCTCCACAGGCTTCACTCCTGTAACTCCTAACAGTGCTGAAAATGTCTGAGGTGTGACAAGAAATCCTGCAACATTGTGTTCTTGTAACTGCAACTTCAGCAACATCCACACAAAATGCAAAATGTATCAAAGAATAAAAATAAATTTACATCACTGAGTCAGACCATTTTCTGTAATCATTACATGATTAAAAAGTGCCTGGGATATGCAAAAATGTGGGAGTTTACAAATAACAGGATGCATCAAGAAAGGACTTCTGTGTAGGAGAAAAATTCCTTCAATGTAGCTTTCTCACCCTAACATCTTTTTCCCCTCTAGACGTAAAACTCATTAACTGCTCAAATTGGATTTGACTCAAGTTACACTGTTTTTGGTACTAAGTCAGCTGGAGTTCAACTAATGTAAAACAATCCAGGTCTGGGGCCAAAAATTCAGATGTGTTCACCTTCAGCATTAGTTCTTTAACCAGAGGAAAAGGGCTTTCAACTCCTTTTAGTCAGTAAACTACATCTGTTCTTCTTTTTCTTCAGTCTCTTAATCCTGCCTTATATTGAGCTTTTTTCAGGAATAAATAAAATAAATAATGAATATTAATGGCAATGAGGAATAAAATTAATATTCTTTACAGTACAGTATGGCTCATTATAGTGTTCAGGAATATTAACTTCCCAGTAATGTAAGTGTATAATTTTATTACTAATGTCAAATTATATTAAAAGGAAACACAATTAAACCTTTTTTGTACTCAATTCTGCTTTCTTCCTCAGAAGTGTAAGTAAAATTTCCTGACAATGCAAAAATTGTTAGTCATAAAGTCTATCAGTGGAAAATAACACCTATCTCATCTCTGTCCTGTTCTTCCAAAACCACACACAGATTTTGCTGGAACAACTGACAGCACCACGTCATTAACACCTTTACACCCTGCCAGGAATCTCATGGAATAACTAAACACAAAAAAATGTTACTATGGAATGGAAAAGACCCAAATCAAACAGAGCTTGAGGTAATAGCAAAAGAGTTGACCAAATGTTCATCACCAGTAAGTAGATATTTTTAAAGAAACTCAGTAGCAGTTACAGTGAACCTGGCACAACCCTCTCACTTCCTGTGGACAGATTTTGTAGTCTTATTATTCCTTCTTGTCATCTTCTGTTCCACACATACCTCCAGTCAGAATCAAGATCCACTAACAATACAGTAGATACTGACTGAGTGATCCACTACTTCACTACATCTAAAACTCAGGGTTACTGAACAAAAAAAATTGCCTTTTTGCTACATCCTACACTTGATGAGAAGTTCCAGGAAAGTGCATGAATGTACAGCCTTGGGATGCTTCAGGCATCCCCTAAATCAGGAGATGCAAGAGCTTAACATGGTCATGTAGATACTCCTAACAAACTCTCCCCCAATAGAATGTTCAGATCATTCTTCCTTCAGAGGAACTAAAAAGGTATGTAATTTTCTTCTTCTGGTCAATGTGAGAAAAATCCTTAGTCAGGCTCCACAATCCCAAATGACTGCCTTCCTTTTTTGGTCTTTTTTTTTTTTTTTTCTTTCTTCCTGTTTAAAAACAAGCAATTTGGGAGTGTGTGCTGTTTGCTGTCTCAGGTCTTACTCCATAGGGAATTAAACAAGATCCATGCTTTCATACATTTGCCATGCTCTGGAAAATTGTTGTTTGTAACTGAAAAACGGTTTGTCTCATTTTCCCTCCTGAATCTTCCTGCTCCAAAGCTTGACCTTCCAGAAAAAGGACTGCGACAGTATGTGACAAAAATTCCCATCATGCCATGTCAGGATTCCAAATAAGGTCACTTGCACCTGAATGACCCAGTGACCAGGCATAACCTCATCACTAGCAAAACAAATGAAGCAAAGATATATATTTTCTGATGAGATCTAGAGTTTATTAGGGTGAAGCACATCAACCAGTACTCCACAATCTGTCTGTTCTGGCTCTACCTCCTGCTGCCATGACATTTCGTAACCTATAGGACAGAACCCTCAAATTCAATGGGTGGAACCCAAGTAGTCTTATGGCATCCCCACAATAAAAATCCTGCTGCTCAGGATGAGCCTGGAAAATGTCTCTGGGAACATACACGACTACACAGCAGGATGGTGTCACTACTAGATAAAAATTATACAAATTACTGTAGAGCACAGAACACCATCAGTGTTCTAAACACGGTGCCACATCAATTTGTTCCAGCAACACACTGCAACATAACTGCAATATTTCATTGCCTTAAGGCATGCAGTTCACCTCAACACCTCTGAGTGCTGTGTATTTGTTTTCTACAAAAACATGCTGCACAGCTTTTGAAGCCTGTTATTTCTGCATCATCAATATCACTTTCTGTCTCACACCCTGAAATTTGTCTAGTGAATGAGACACATTGTCTTGATACACTGCCACGTCTTTTTTCACTGCTGTCAAGTTGTTGGATGTGAGGCATGGCCCATGGCCTCTCTTTTTCCCTCCAGAGGTGCCAGATGAAATGTCAGTTTTAAAACTAAACAAGCAGTAGTACTTGAGGCAACAGCAAGGACAGAAGAGACATAAGGCTGATAGATTACAACACTGAGGACAAACTAGACAGTAAGTGGGACAAAAAAAACCTTTCAAAAATCATGTTGTAAATACTAAGCCAACAATTACTTCAAAGCTAAAGGAAAAATAGGTGAGCGCAGGTATCAAGAGAAGCAGAATAAAGCAGGTATTTAGAGGGGATGGCCAGTAACAAGGTCAGCTTACTAGCTCTATGCATCTCACAGCTCTGACCCGTGCATGAGCCACTGCAGGACCCTGAGTGTTACTGCAGGCTTTAAACACCCACCAGCTCAGCTTGAGGAAGCCACAGAGGACAGGCTGACTCAGCTCTGCACCACGGGGCTAAGCCACCTTGCACATGTGCAATCAGCACAGACCAGCCACTGTAAACACATCCTAACTTGGGCACCCAAGTCCTGACAGCACAACTAAGCCATGTTCCACAGCCACAGGTTTCACAGTGCCATGGAATGTTTTGTTAATACAATAGGTGCTGACTTGAGCAGTCACACATCAGCACAAGGACAGCAATTGCATAATCACAAACCCATTTTTAGGAAGGTTTATGATAGCTGTTTCCCTGCTCACAATACCCATGGCATATGGCAAAAGATGGAGGGAAAAATCAATTTAGAAACATTTACATGAGAAAAATCATAACCAGCTGCCAATTAACTAAACTACCTAACTCTGAGGCAGTGAGATGGATTTAGATATAGATCCATAGATATATATACACTCTTTACAATGAATGAGAAAGGCATGCTTGGGCCCTGGCTTGTCTTATCCTAAAACCAGACGTATAAACAGGTCAGAGGTTTACAAAGGGAGCTGTGGGAATTATTTCAGGTAAAAAAAATGTGCTCCAAAGGCATCCAAAGGCACATTACAGCAATACCAGTGCCTGTGTGCCTGTTTTGTGTGATGAACGTGAAAATTAAGCACTACATAATTATTAATACCACCACAACACAGGTGAGAAATAGGAGATCTCAGATTTGTATTGGAAAAGGGATGTGGGTGCTTATATAATGGAAAGCAAATTTGTACTTTTATCCAAATCTGCTTCTGAGGGGGGCAGATTTTCAGCTGTTCCAAGCTCAGTAGCTTCTTCTGCTCTTACCTACTTTTTCTGTCCTACATTTTTCATTATTCAAATAGTTGATTTTAAAAAGCAAATAGCAGTACTGGTAGAAAATCTACTAAGTATTGGACCTTATACAATATATTATTTCTAGAATACCTGACTTTTCCAAAAGCTGCTTTTTCAGCTTATTTTATTTGAAATCTAAAATTATTTACACTGAGATATGGGCAATAAATGACTTCCCATCCACAGCAACTTCTCATCAGAAGTTGAAAATACTATTACCCCTTCTCTCTTGACATGCAGATACTTTCCCAACCTACAACACAAGATATTCTATTACATTTTCAAAATATCAGTCAGAGACATTGTTAAGAGACTTGACCAGAAACAACTTGCAGAATTGGTTTCCAGCAATCTGTACTCCCTCTCCTGTCCTTACAGCTAGTGACAGGAAATGTTCCTTCACTGCATCTCCCAGGTGCAGGCAGCAGAAACCAAAGCTATCCAGAGGAGAAAAGCCTCAATTAATCAGTTCTTCTCTGCATTACATGGCATATCTGCACCTCTCTTGCATCCTTTTAATTTTGGCTTGCAATTGAGTTCTCTGAAATAAATTTTCAAGTCTCTTTGGTGTCAGGTATAAACTGTCAGGAATGGGAGATGGCAATACAAAAGAGAATTTTAATAAATAGGATAAAGGCTGAGAGAATAGGTCATGAAAAGAGCACAAATGACAGCATGTCTCATAAAAACTTCTCCAGTCTAATATCCTGTCTGCAGAAGCAGCCTTTAGAGCATGCTTAAGAAAGATAATAAGGAACGTGGCAAATGTAATAATCCTTCCTCAAACAGTCAGCAGACTAGAGACTATTAATTGTCATAGGGCTTAAGGGAATGAGTAAGAACAGGGCTCCATGGTACTGATGCAGTATAAAGGGCTGGGTAAACCATCTGCTTCTCAACAGCACACTTGACACTGGGAGAGAGATCTTTATTTAGCAAAACTATCACAATAGTCTCTGTGATGTGACAGTGTCCTGAATATCACACAGTGCAACCTAAACAGACCTTCCTTTCAGTAGAGACTATAGATACTGACTTCAGAAAATAATACATAAATGCTAAAAGAGAGAAATTCACAGAGGTAATCAGAAAACTGTAAAGATGCCACTTATTTTGGAAAAATCATTTAGCTAGTACTTCTCCATCCCACTTTTCCAAATAGACTACTGTCATCTCTCATGTAGGAATGATGTTTAATAATAAAAGAGCCATCGTTTGGAGGCTAATCTACCCCTGTCTGACCAACACTTCAAGCAAGAAGAGAAAATCAGGGGGATTACAGCACACATGTGCATATGGCACTGCCCTCCCAACCTTTGCCTACTGAAGTCTTGCAGAGGCAAGTATGTAGCCAGACTAGAAAGTTCAACAAATATGCACAGACTTACTATCTCTGCATTGGTCTAATCCCTTTTAGGGCGACAATCTCATTTGACTCAATTCCACAAACACACAAGCTGATACAAATTAACATGGAGAACATTTCTTCATAAGAAATGAACCAGAGCCTGCTGTGTATCTGTCTTCCTTACAAGGAAATGCTATGCTGAGCAAGAACAAAGTCAGACACTAAGGAATAAGGACAACTATCACTTGAGTATACAGCTGTCACAGGGAACACCAAATTGCCCTACTCCTCTGCAGGGAATCCTGGCTTACATCCCTGGTCTGGAGGACATTCAAAGAGCAATGGAAGAGCATGGAAGAACATGAAAGCAAACCTGTAATCTCAGTGTACCACAGGCGTTAATTAACCTGGCTGCCATCCAAACTGTTGGCATGAAAATCTGCTTATCTGGGAGCTGCACATTTCAGCATTTCTGCAGACACTACTATGTACAGAGGCACTGCACTGCACAGGGGTAGCAGACTACCCAAAAACAAGAAAAAGAGGCAGAAATGGAGGAATGCTGAAAATTATTACAGTGCAATCAGAAGATCAGTTAGCAGTTGGAAAAACATGTTATTTGAGGAAATGGTACATCTGAATAAAGCAGGGATTGCATCAAGAATGTAATAAAAACAACTTTGGGAAAACAAGCATGAGAATACACCAGAGTCAAGGAACAATTGTGCTGAAGCCAGAAAGTGAGAACAGTTCAAGTAAAGGTATTTGTCTCTGAAAAGGAATTGTTTTTCTACATACCTGTCCAGTCTCCTACTACTTTTAGGTGGACCCCAAACGTTGCTTTGGTATCTGTAGGGCACTAAAAATATTAAATATATTAAGAACTACTTCTGAGTAACAAAAAAAAAAACAAAATGCATTCAAAGTACAGTTGTTAAGACAGAACCTGGCATGAATAGGTCATTCCTAAACAGCCACACCAGCAGCTGTACCCTTAAAGAAGCAAGTCTATCATCAACACAGCTGAGGAAGCCAAGCATTCCTAGTCAGACTTAACCCTTTCTTCTGGCCACAGAGGGGTCTGGATGTTTGCTTGGGGGTGTGATTTGGAACAGCCACTTCACTTCACTAAGCAGTACTCAGCAGTGATACCAACAATAGAATGGAAATACTCCTCTACTACTGACACATCATTCAAAATCAGGAACAGTAACATCATTCTTAAGGCATTTAAGAGACTTTTGATTCTTGAATGCCAAGGCCCACATTTTTAAGCTGACCATTTTCATACAACTGATGCTTTCTTCTAAATCAAAACTGAGATTTTGCTGCACTTCACAAGAGCTTACAGCTTACAAAGGAAAAGCACCAGATTCCATGGTATATCATAAAAATTCCATTGCAGCTACCATCCTCTCATTCTACACAAATGTCCTCACTTCAGGGCTATTGATTGTGACTATCTACACAGGAATGTTATAACTTACAATCTTATCCACACTATGGTATTTAAAAATCTCCAGTAAAGGACTAAGGACTCCCCCCACTTTCATTCCTTGGTAGCTAGAGGGACATTTCAAATGCACTGCCTGCACAGCTTTTGCAGGTACATCTCTGTTCTGGGCAGTGTGAAACCACTGAGTTCAGGGCTGAGAGTCAGTTCCTGTCAGCTCTGTATTTAGCAGACACAGGTAAAAGGTTAGCATTATCTACATCTTGGAAAACCTAAACGGGGAATACAAAGTCTCAGCTCACCACTCCATTTTCTTGAGGGAGAAGAGCACTCCTTTTACAACTATTGATTACTAGATAGACTTATACATAAATCCTTATTATTGTCCAAGTTTTCTGATAAAAATGAGGTACAAAAACCCAGAGTCCCAATTATTTCAGCAGGTCTTAGCTTTCAAAGAAAAACAGCATTGAGGGAGGAATGCAGACAAACTTCACTCAATGAGGCCAGTGTTTGCTGTGCTTTTCAACAAAAACATCAAAACTAATTCTCCATATAAAACCAAGTAAGCAGCCTCTCAGTGGGAAGTTGTATACTGGCAGCAAAAAGGTCTATTCTGGAGGCTTCTGTAGGGTTTTTCACTCTGGGCGGCCCCAGGGCTCTCTGTGTTTCACAGGAGGTTTACTGATTTTCTAAGTCCAACTATCCACAGCCCCAGCTCAGCACATCTTCTACAAAATTGTTTGTTATTCCCTGCTTCCACGAAGTTAATGGTAGAATACTCCTTGTCTCCCATCAGAATAAGTTCAAACCTGTTATACTTTACATCACCCTTATGACTAACTCTTTTCTGCACTCTCCTGAAAAATTATACAATAAAAGTGAGATTTATTTATCTTTAGAGTTTAGGAAAAGTATTTTGAGACTTATAACTAACTATGAGACATCCTTACAGAGTTCTGGAAAAATCTCCTTGTGCTGCTAAATCTTACCAGAAGAAACATGCCCATCTGGGCTACATGGAGTGAATTTCCCCCAGTTTAAAAGAGAGAAAGAATGTAGGTGATCCAGCAAAGGATCACCAAAACAGTGAGAGCACTGGATAACCTGACACTCAAAGAGGGGTCAATAAGTGAATGTGCTTGCATAATCCATAGAAAAGAATCCTTGGGGAGATGCCTGTGTACCAATAATTAAAAAAACAGCTATAGAGAAGATGAAGATGCTCTCTCTCTTCAGCACCATGCATGGCAACAAGACAACAGAGCAGGAGTACAAATTGTTTCAGGGAAAATTTCATCTGGATATAAGAAAAGTGTTCTGCATCACGGAATAGGTAGCCAGGGAAATGGTACAATTTCTCCTGCTAATTCAGCTTCACATGACCCTAAATAACCTCATCCACAGCCCTTGCACCAGAAGGTCAAACCAGATGATCTCCACAGGCCTCTTCTGACTTTCAGGCTTTCCTATATGCCTCTAATTTTAACTTTGAAATTTGTATTTACAGTTTTTTACTGCACAGGACACTTATTTCACCTCTTTCATCTCTGTAAACACAATTAAGACTCTAAACAGTGGCTTTTCCCAGACTGTTGGAGAATATATTCCAGCAGCTTAAGAAATATTCAGAGACAATTTTTCAGAAGTTTAATCATGGAAGTGGGTAAATTTTCCTGTGTTATTAACAGACCACTGGGAATGTGTAATGAAGTGCAATGAAAATATTCTCTTACATATTTAACCTTCACAAAATCACAGAATTATATGATAGCTGAGACTTGAATGCACCTGTGGAGATTGGCTACTTCAATCCCCTTGTGAGAGCAGGGTCTGCAAGAGCAGATGGTCCAGGAGAGCATCCCATTGTGCTTTGAATGTCTCCAAGGATGGAGACTCCACAGCATGTCTGGGCAACCTATGCCACCCTCAGAGAAAAAGCGGGGTTTCTCTTAGGTCCAGATGAAACCTCCTGTGTATCAGTTTGTGTTGTCCTGCCACTGAGTGCCTCTGAAGAGACTAGTTCCATTTTCCTCACTGGTCCCTCAGTTCAGCCTTCTCAGCCTCTTCTCATACTCAGAGATGCTCCAGTTCCTTACTCATCCTCATGACTCTTTGTGCTTCAATACATCCATGCCTCTCTTGCATTGGGAAGCCCAGAACCGGGCATAGAGCTCCAGATATATTGCTGATTGGAGAAGGGTCACCTCTCTCCATCTGCTGGCAACACCCTGCCTAGTATAGCTCAGGAAGCTGCTGGCTTTCTCTGCTGCAAGGGCACATTGCATGTGGGTTCATGGCCAACTTGGTGTTCTCACCAGGACTCCCTGACCACTCTCTGCTGAGCTCCCTTCCAGCAGACTATTCCCATCACATAAAAGTACCCGTGGTTATTGCCTTGGCTAAATAAATGAAGGCATACCAAAGCCACCTCAGAAATGCATCATGCCCTCTCTGAGGCTGTGAATAAAACCAACTAAAATTATTTTGAAACTGTGTTTTGGCAAAAAACATTTCAATTTCCCCCATGCTGCTTTTAACCTGGGAGCCTTAAGAAACAATCCACTGTACTATGTTAAGGGGCACACACAGCCCCCTACTCTTCCTGTCCAGTGGAAAATTATAAAGATTAGTCAATCTTAAAATAGCAAAAAATACTTTATCTTAGGTCCTTTTCCTTCAATCAACCTTGTTTTCCAAAAAGGGAAATCACTAACTTAAAGTCTGTAATGAGAAGGGAAAGTAGACAACATTAAACTAAAGGTTACAAGTACTTTTCAGTAATTCTTTCCACATTTTGAACTTGTTTGCTGCACTCATTAGATGAAAATGCTATGATACACAAATAAACTGTTGTAGACCCTGTAATTACATGAAATAATGTTCATCTTATTCTAACCTCAAGTGATCTATACCTTTAACAAGTGAAAGATTTTACAGGTATGAATGTCTACAATCATCAGGTTATCTGCCAGCATTTGGCCCTTCTCCAAAAACAACTGGAAGCCAAAGGAATTCTGTTAAATTTAATAGAGCTCTGCAGATTTATACCCTCAGAGAAACCAAACTATGTTCCTATCATTAAGATGGAAGACTTTCCCCAGTTCACAATGCCTATTTTTGTATATATATTCACGCTCAACAAAATTATAGTATTTACTATGTAGACAAAATTTAGAGCAGGTTGTTCTACATCTTGATAAAAAAAAAAAACTTTCCACATTTTTTCCTTTTTTTCTTCAAGCTAACTTGGAATACAAAGGCAAGTTATCACACAAGGATTGTGAAACAATCCCTGGAGAGCTTTATGCTTACAAACCACTAAATTAATTACATTCACTAGTAGCCAAAGCTCTACTATCTATCTGCATGCCAAGATAAACTGAATAATTTAACTAATTTATTATACACTACTAGATTAATATATACTTGAAATACATTTTATTTAACAATTTTATATTGTGATCATGGTTCTCTGTTGTCCTTTGCCTTGCTTTTATATGAATGCAAAGTGAGCAAACTAATTACTGTTAGATCATGGCAGTTCCACTTTATACCCACCATATAACATCCCCAAGTTGCACCACCAGAGATTTAGATGGGGTATTAGAAAAAATTTCTTCACCAAAACAGTGTTCAAGCATTGGAACAGACTGTCTGAGGAAGTGGTGGAGTCCCTGGAAATGTTTTCAAAGACATGCAGATATGGTGCTTAGGGGCATGGGTGAGTGGTGGACACGGCAGTGCTGGGTTAACAATCTTTTCTAACCTGTGCAATTCTGCAATTCTATACCAGAAAATAAATCTGCTCAAGAGAATGAGCAATGGAGAAATCTGTGCATGAGAATCCAGCACAAAGATTGAAAACTATGTTATGAACATCTGTGCTTTGTAGCTTAGAGTATCCTGAACATTTAACATCACTGTTTATCTACTCCCAGTCAAAAATCCTGTCCAGAACAAGAAATGAGACAAACCTTATTGAAGTTCTTTTAATGTTATTTTAAAACACTCTTAAGGTATTGGGGTGCAGGGAATGGGATGAGACAACAGCAAACTAACAAGAAAATAGAAAATTAATTCCTAAATGTTTCCAGTTTTCTGTGCACCTCTACCACAAGAACTGTGAAGCCTCTTTAGAGAGGTGTTAAGTTTTGATTACTGACAATCACAGAAATGCTAATGCATGCACCAGGATAACACTGAGGAATATCTGTTATCAGAAGAAAGGAGATTAAAGTTAAAAACCCCTAGTGGCTCTGCAAATAAGGCTCCTTTACAAGCTCCGGTGGAGATATTGCTCTCAAGTAAACTGCACCACAGCAAACATCACCTTCAGCATTTGGTGCTGCAGTAGGTGGCCTGAATGGTGACCAAAATTACAAAGATCTGTGCTACAGCTAGAAGAACAAAGTGTCTGATTGGGGGAATTAAAAAGCTCATTGCTGGATTTGTTTACATAAAAGGAAACTCCTTCAAAGAAGTCTTTCACTTTGAGGAAAAAGCCACAATATGATCCTAATACATATTTGCAGAGATTCTGGCAGGGACTGCAAACAGTGCAGAGACTCTGCTTCCATGCTCCTGCCTGCCAGCTGCTCCTGCAGCTGCACTGCAAACCTGTATTCATCAGTCCATCCTTGCTCCAGACTCCATGAACCCTTACCCAGACCAAGAGAAACACATTAGAGACTTGGTATGTTTGGAAAACAGGCAGAAGTGAGGGGAAAAAAAGAAGAACTAAAGACAACCAATGTAATTTTCCTCCTGTAAAAAGGAAAAAAATTAAAAAGAGAAAAAAGAAATAAAAATATTTCAACTTTGTCAACTGACAAGAAGATAGGAACCTTGGAAGCTCAGTAAGCTGCAGTTTGTCTGGTTTCATACAGAACTGATACAAACATTCCTAAAATGATTCATTCTGACATTAGAAAATGGAGAGGAGTGATGACAAACACAGGCATGCTATATAAAGGTAGCCAAAAAATAGTAGCTAGACTTCAGTCTGACTCATAGGAGCTGAACTCTGTAACACTGGGCTATCCCTGTTTTAACTAATTATTCCCGTAAGAAGAAAATTTCAGAAGGAACAAAAAAGTTACTACATGGAGTTATTGTTTTAAATACATTTCTGCCTCAAAGGCTTAGAGATTTTTCTAAAATGTCTCTATTTGTTTCTGTTTCATGTTATTTTACAGATTAGATTTTGTTTTAAAGCTCTTTCCGTTAGAGACTTAGCCTTACAGCTATCCTAATTGAACTGGCAGACATCATAACATCTTGAACGTGGGGAAATCCTAACCATGGAGTATGATTTATGTATCAGGGGTAGCAGGATGATAAAGGCAAGACCACCATGCCTCAAATACCCATGGCTTCAGCCAGAGCCCTTCCATAGTAGAGCCAACTCCCAGCAAGCAGCTGCAGTAATATATCCCAAAGACGTTTCACTTTCCATTGCCATATACTCCTTGCTGTACAACTTCAGACACCTGCAGTCTAGCTAGTGGAAAAAACACACCATAACACAGCAGGATGCATCACTGGGCAGCTGCAGTTCCAAGAA